>NW_006238923.1:4570129-5078472 GCF_000375325.1 Capsella rubella
TCTCACTAAGGCATGGTTCCTGAGAAGAAATTGGTACCTGATTGCGTTGGTCTTGCGAATCATTCGCGATAGCTTTACTCGAACCGCCAGTCTCATGCATCGTCGCTTTCCCAGGTAACGCTTGAATCAACAAATCAAGTTTGCGCCCCAGCTCCAAGAATCGTCGATCATGGAGTGCGTTCGTTGCATCCAAATCCACCCTCAAGGACTCAAGCTTTGAATCCGTTCGATTTTCCGATGTGCGTATCTGATTCTTCATCTCCGTTAACTGGCTGTAGAACTCTATCGCTGAAGCTTCGGCTTGCTCCTCCGCCGTCGACTCTCGAATCGGCGACAACTCCTGCGCCGGTGCTCTCCCCATCGTCGTTTCTATTCTTTCAATTGAGAAAAATTCTCCCAAATCTTGAAACCCAAACTCGTCGGTTGCGTTAGATTCGAGCCGAGATCACAATCGCACCATTTGTTAAGAAAAGAACTCTCCTTCCCTTTATTAACCCAAAACAGAATCGATTACAGCCACATATATGTGAAGAAGAGTCTCTAGACGCAGCTAGACATTACTCTCTCTCCTCAGAAGACTCATACGTCTCTGTTTACACATACAACAACATAAGAATGATAAAATGTCAAATGCTATAGTTTTATACAAGTATCTTTCTCCCACGTGCCATCTTCTTCTTCTACACGTGTTATGTTTGTTCTATTTCTTCTCCTTGTATACACTTGCATAGGCTTATCAAAGAGAATGACTTGATGGTCAAGAAACTAAGCGAATCGGCTCTAGCGCAATCTCCCGTGAATCTGAAGAAGACCCTTTTCACGCTAGTTGCTAGTATCGTCTGTAGGCTCGCATTCGGGGGTAAATATCCACAATTGCGAGTTCGTCGACGAGGACAACGTTGCGGATCTAGTTCACAAGTTTGAGATGCTTGTCGCTGGTATTGCGTTCACTGATTTCTTCCCCGGAGTGGGTTGGCTTATCGACCGGATCTCAGGTCAGAACAAGATACTGAACAATGTTTTCTCTGAGCTTGACACTTTCTTTTCATGCTCGATGACCATCTTAGGCCTGGAAGAAAAGATGATGTAGACCTAGAGAATCAATGTCTCAAATAACGATCCAAGGCTATGATATCCCTGCAAAGACGTGGATCCAAGATTTGGGAAAACCCTGAAGAATTCAGGCCTGAGCGGTACGTTGATAGTGATTTCCATTTCAAGGGACAAAACTTTATTTTTGATTTCATATAAGATTTGCTCATACGCTCAACGGCTCATCAAATAGTAGCTTATTGCTCATATAAAAGTGAAATTAGAATTCATATAAGATTGAAAACAGTAACATATTTTAGTTTGATTTCATGCCATTATTATTGTTTATAGATAACAATATTTTAAAAACGCAAAAAATAAAAAATAAAAAAAATCAAGATTTGCAAGGAAAGGTGCAGAGGCAGCTCTGAATAGATACGTTTGGGAAGCACAAGCCAGTTCCATTCCATTTTTGCTTACAGAGAGAGGCACAGGTGGCTGCGACACAGTTTTGACCTCTCATTAGAATATCATGACACATCTCTGCCGTCACCATCCCTGATACAAATATTTATTTTATTAAAAAAATTCCCATAGAATAAAAACAATAATTATAAATGGTTTAATATGTTTAGAGAATGGTAGATGTAATTCAAACCAAAAACGAGGACGATCGTAAAGATTGCAAGAAGAACTGTGGCTTTAGTCATCGTTTGATTTTTTGTACAAAAGAAATTGAAAGTTGAAAACTGTAGCTGCAATGTTAATGGCAATGTATCCACACATGCAGAGATATATATATTAAGAATTTATTACTAGCATATCTATTTCCCAGCATATATAGAAAAGAATAGGAAGGATATAGGAATGATGGGAATGGAAACAAAATCTTAAAAATTTTATCTGAATAGGAAGGATATATACAACAAAACCATAAAAAATATATCTGAATAGGAAGGATATATACAACAAAATCAATTATAATGAAAGCTAATAAGAACACAATTAGAAACGTGTAACAAATATTTGTATACATTAAATGGTCCAAGATGCATTCTCTATTTTTGTCCATAAAAATATATTGCAACATTTTAATAGAAAAGAACAGCATTTTAATAGAATCAAAGTGATTATCCTACAATTCGGAAATTGATGTAAAATAAGCTAAAATTAATGTTTTAAACATTTAACTAGAACTAGACAAGGAAAGAAGAAGAACGCTTCTGGCATCTTGATATTTCAAAGATTGGTGTGACAAATGTGATTAAATGTTACAACAGTGTAATGAAAACTGAGAGAGGTTGTTATCTAGCCAATGATACATCAGATCAATAGTAGTTTCTGTAATAAGACTGATTGTTATTCTGCTGATCTAATTCAGCAGTAAACTCCGTCGACAAGAGACTTGCCTTCATAGTTCTTCCTTCAGGTTCCTTGAGATACATCCGGTCATCTAAGTACGCCGTGATATCGGCTATGATCAGTTGTAGATCCGATGTGTCCTTTTTCGCCCTCAATCTCTGCAAGAAATGCTCTTTCACAACATTCACAACTTTCACAAACTGAGATTTGTAACGCTGATGAAGACCAAACCCTGCCGTCTACACCACACACAAACAGATATCACAGTTATGATTTGAAGACGGTTTTTAATTTAGAATCGGCATTTGAAATCGATGCTTTTCTAAGCACCTGGAGGAAGGCGTTTAAGGCTGTTGCAGTAACTCTGTTGTTGGCTGAGATTTTGTTAAGGAACCGGGCTAACCAAGCCCATCCATGTTCTATCCCATGAATGTTAGTAGCATTGCCACCTCGAATATCCGTCTGTAGTTACCATTAGAAAAAAGACTCACATTACTGGACTATGGAAATAGCAATGCATAAGAGATAGTTCATAGAAGAGGCAAAAACCTGGACAAGCGCACCATAGAGCCTCATTATAGAACCTAGGCGTTCATATGCTTCTGAATCCCAAGCTGACTGAATTCAATTGGAATAATTATTAAGAAAAGCAATGGTCTCTAATAATTTTGTCAAAATATTTATTAAAGAAGGTCATGTACCTGTGAGTTTACTATATGCTTTGGGACAGTGTAAATGCACGCTCTGTGGAATTCAGCAAGAAGAATATCCATAGCTTGTGGAAACTGTGGGCATTAATGGTAGATGATATTCAATAATAGTAACTGGAACAAGAAGCCAAAGTACACACATATTAAAATTCAAAAGCGAGTTTTATACCTGCGAGGTAACGTAAACAATGACGTAGCTGCATGCAAATGGGTTTTGCTTAGAGGAGACCATCTAAGAAACAGCAATACAATAATAGCATCCGTCAATCACAGAGTCCAGAAGATAATCAAACATATGAACATATCAAAGAGTTCTTTACCAATTAGACCCAAGCTCAACAACTTTAGTCATTTTCAACATCCAGCAGTACAATATGAACAGGTGAATGTTTAACTGGACATGAAAGGTTACCTTCTTTGCAAAAGTTGCAATACTGATGGATACTGGACAACTAGGGTCTTTGAATATTTTGATAATTTCATTGATTTTCGCACTGCAAAATCCCAAGCCAGAAGTAGTTATAAACAAAAAAAGAGTGAACCAACTCCATGAGAGACGCCTATGCAAGGTTAGGCCAAACCCTCTTCACTTAAAGGCTTATAAATTGACATTTTCACAAGTAAAACAAGACCAGGATTCCCAGAATATTATGTAAAAAACAGACAGGCATATACCAGCAGAGGAGAAAAGCAAGGTTCTTAACCTTGTCTGGGGAAAAGCTGACAGATTACAGGCAGAAACTATGAACCATACCTTACATTATCTTTTACCCCACTTATTTGCCTTATCACTCTTCCTATACGCTTTTCAAAACTGCTAAAATCCTACAAACAGTTAAAAAAAACCACATAACTTGTGAGCAAATATGGATGATAGTACGGATTAAAAAACGTAAGAAAAGGATACGTACATCATTTGAACGTGATTTTAGCGATTGGTTCATTGCTTCCAACTCTTCGAGCTTCTTCAATCTGTGCTTCTCCAATGTCAAAGCATTTTCTGCAGCTTGGATTGATTTACCTTGTACGATATAATAATGAACAGTACAAGAATTGAGATCACAATCTTCGATATGAGAAAGAAAGAACAACCACAGCAATGTAGAAGAAAAATATGTACTAAACAGCAGATCACTCACCCCCAGCTTGAGCATTCGATGTAGCTGAACTAGCAGCAACACTAAGTCGCTCTTTCACAGCTTTCTCTTCTGCAAGTTTTTGTTCAGTAGCTTTGCGATCTGCTTCTTCCTTTTCAGCTACTTCTTTTGCTGCCTTTCTCTCAATTTCTTTATTTGCTTCTTCAGCTCTGAGTTTTGCTAGCATCTAATAGAAACAAAAGAGAAAATTTTTAAGAAAACTGAGTAGCTGAAGGATAACATCCATATTGTTCAATCAAGAAACACATACTTCAGCCTCTACACGAGCTTTTTCTTGGCGTATTTTCTCTTCTTGATGAGCCCTTTCTCTCCTCCTGGCTTCCTCCTCGCTCCTTATTTTTCTTTCTTCTATTTGCGATTTAATTTCATGTTCACGTTGGATTGCTGTCAAATGGGTATCAAGTGCTTCAGCACTAACAAAAAAACAGTATCAAGAAAAACACATTATTTCCCAAAAATTGGAGACATTAAAACACAGTATGAACTAAACTGGCAAGAAAATGCATTCCTGAAACTAGAATGCTAGGAAAAATATCTTACACTTTTCGCTGATATTGAAGATCAAGTTTCCGTTCTACTTCTTTTCGAGTTTCGCTGTACTTCTCAACCCGGGCTATTGCAGAGCGAGACGTTTCAATCTCATTCATTATTTCCGTTTCAACAACAGTTACTTGATTCCTAATGTCGTCCTGTAATCAAGAGACCCAATCAATTGGTTAAGTACACCAATCGAAATAAAACACTCAACAATATGCACCTTGTTAACAACAACAAAAATTCTACCCACCTTAATTTCGGTTTGGTGGTTGTTAATCACATCATATAGGGCACTCTCAGCCAGGCCCATCTTATTCATCATATACTCAGGTTCATTGTCAAACTCATCATCAGATTCATCACTGTAAGAACAAAAAATAACGAATTAAAACATCAAACAACACTCAATTCGGCTTTCTAAATTTTAAAACAAGCTAGCAAGGACGAGTTGGTGGTGATCACCTCAAGTATTCATCACAGGCAAAACGTTTCCCCACTGTACAGATTTGACTATATTCTTCTTCTTCTTCTTCACTCTCTTCATCCTCATCATCACTGTCCATCTCATCTTCAGATACATGCATTACAAAGCCTCCACTACTCCTTCCCATCCTTTTAACACGCCAATGAACATCAGAAACGATATATGCTTCTAAATTTATAAAAATAATAATCATAAGGACTTCTAAGGAGACTATGATCAAGACTTCTACCACTCTATTTCTAAGTAACATTGTTATCAATCCCAAATCAATGCAGAACTCCAGAATGAACTAAACATAGATCGAAAGAGAAATATATATATACCTTGAGGAGGCTGTGTCAGTAATTGGCTGAGGAAACTTCGAAAAGGCATTGAGCTTCTTTTCAACAGAAGCGATCTCAGATACTAAGCTATCAAAATTCCAGTTAGGCTCAGGATCAATGCTAATCCCATCAACGCTTCTTGGACAACGAGGCTCCAACAAAACAATTCCCCTGCATAAGATAATCAAGCAATATTGAAATAAAAATCCCCAAAAAAAACTAAACTTTGCGAATATGATAAGAGAGCTTACATTATACAAATCGGCGAAAAAACCAATAACACAATCCTTCAAGCAGCAGAACAAAAGCTTCAAGACAACACAAAACAAGTTGGTTCACTCCCTTGAACTATATTGATTGCTCCACAAGAGATCGTCTCTGGCTTCTTCTTGCTCTCTCGGATGAGCGATAAAAACGAACTCATGCCTTTGCTTTTTTTTGTACAAATTCACGTAACAGCCTTACCTTAACCAAACTCTATGAATCGAAGAATCCTGCAGACGGTGGTCAATCTCGACCCTTCTTTAACTTAAATCGAATGCGAACTTTTTATCCCTAAAGTGACGAAAGCGTAAAATCAACGCTCGTATGTTTAAATTTCGATTTTAACATTAACCCAACCCCCCCAGAAAGAAAAAGGATTGGGAAACTTGAGGTTCGGTGAATCGGAAGATCACAAACCCAGACCGGAGGAGAGAATTCGCGTCGTTTCCTTTCTAAATAACCCTAGGCTTGTAAACGACGTCGTTATCAAAATAAATTAGATTAAAGAGAACCGGTCGGTTTAAATCAGATCGCTTCAAGAAGTCTCTGCTGTATATATTAGAGAACCGGTCGGTTTTAATCAGATCGCTTCAAGAAGTCTCTACTGTGTATATATTAAAATTGAGCTCACTATTTATTTGTTTTCTTTGGAGGTAAGCATATAAATACTCTCTTCTTTATAAAAAATCGGAGTAGTTTTCATAGAAACCAAGAAAACCTTGTGTTGTTGTGTGTTAGGACAAACACCAAAAAGGAGTATTTTACTTGGACGTATAGGTTAAACTTGAACGGTCGTTTTGTGTCCAACGCTTTTAAGTCTCTCTTAACTTGTGATTTTCTGAAATAGTGTAGTGTAATTCATGATTAATTACGAGTGAGAGTAATTGTATCTTTGAAATAAGAATTTTACATTCAAAGATATATAGACATTTTGACTTTATAATTTATAATTTGTACATTTTTCCCATGTCTCTTTTACTCTTTTACTTTTCCTTTTTTGGTCACATGTTGATAAGTTGATTAACGGAATTATGAATAATAGTTGCAAATATTTTTTGCGCTCAATTTAATTAGTAGCATAAAAGATGGTCTTGCAATTTATAATGAATCATTGATCTCGTCACTAGCTAGAAGGGAAACATTATTACAAAGTAGCTAATTAAGTACAAATGCTCTTTTTGTTTGACGTTAAACAGCTTTTAGGTAAAATAATAATTGTATAACAGCTCAAGTAAATAATTGTCATTAAATTATATTTATAATTATTCTCAATAAGTATATAACTTCAGATATAATAGTTGGTAACGCATTTGGTTTTTTGGGTACGTTCACATTAAACGCATATATCAACTACGTAGTTGACAATATAACATACACCACTTGAAAAATGAATTAAAAAAAAATGTCGACTCGACAAGCATTCTAGATGCCAATTAACAACAACTTCATATAATTACCAACGTTAAATTTTGATCCTGATTTAGTTCTTAATATATTAATGGTGTGATCAGTTCACAAACAAAAAAAAATTGTGGTGTGAGCTAGCTAGTATATTTTTACAGGGGTGAAAAGACTTTGGATATTTCATAACGTTGAATTAACACGTAATAGAGAGGAACTAATATTAAAGTAAATCATACCTTATAAGTTTATGATATACTAGCAGTTGACCCGCGTGGAGCGCGGGAGGTTTATAATTTTGTTTTGTTGATTTTTTATTCATATTGTGATATTTTATTATTATTTTTAATTGATTTTCAAAAAATATTATAATTATTTTCTCTTTAATTATTATCTTTTAATACTCAAATTTGGATTAAAAGAATTTGATTCAATTTATGAAATATCATTTTTTCTTTCTTTTTGATCATGTTATAAACTAATATTTCACTTTCATTTTATTTTTCCTCTTTATAATTTTTATATATACAATTTCATAAATGTTGTTTTAGTCTACCATAAATTTAAATTTTACTTCCATTCTAAAACTCAGTAACATATTTAAAATATTAAATTATGATCAATTTAAAATGAAAGTTTAATTATATTATTACCACTAATAAAAAAAATTAAAATATTGTTTTTCTTATTTTAACATTTAATTTTTTTACATAGTTTATTTTTATTTATATAAACTTTCTATTTATTAAATAAGTAACATAAATATGCAATAAATGAATGTTTTAAATTTATTTTAATGTTTAAGCAAAAATGTGGCTTAGGTGGATGCTTAGGTGGCATCATGAGAATAGAGAAAAAGTTAACTTTATATATATAGATGAATAGTAAAGGAAGAACAATTTTTATGAAAGAGACATTTACTCCTCAGCTAGCCCTCTCTCTTTATAAATAAGACTATCGTCAATTTGGTTCTCCAACACACAAAAGAACAACTTAACTTCATAAAAGAAATGACGAGAAAAGAGCCAAAACGCATGTTCTGCATTTTCACATTCTTCTGTTTCTTCTTCTCATTCACTGCACAACACACCGTCCCAAACATGGCTCATCCCCTCTCCACGAGCTCCCGTTGGATCGTTGATGAGAAAGGTCAGCGGGTAAAGCTCGTGTGCGTGAACTGGCCATCGCATCTCCAGCCCATTGTAGCGGAAGGGCTGAGCAAGCAACCGGTGGATGCACTGGCCAAGAAGATAGTGGACATGGGTTTCAACTGTGTTAGGTTAACTTGGCCTTTGGATTTGATGACTAATGAGACATTGGCTAATAATGTCACAGTAAGACAATCTTTTCAAAGCCTTGGTCTTAATGATGATATTGTTGGCTTCCAAACTAACAACCCCTCCATCATTGATCTCTCCCTCATTGAAGCTTACAAGGTACTCTTATAGTCTTATAACATCTTCAGTTTCTTGATTCCAAATATAATAATTAGTTGCGTTTCATTTATGTTTTTTCTTGGCCATGATCATTTACATTGCCATTTGAATTACACCAACAAGAGATTTAGGGAGGTAAAGATTAAAATTCTCATGCAAATAGTGAAAACACGGTTTCTGAATATCTATGTTTTAGGAAGGTGATTTAAATATTTATTGCACCTGTGAGATATATTTATGCAATATGCATAGATATTTGGACAAAAGAAGAAAAGAAGTATAGTATATACGCATAGATATACACGTGCACGTCAGTACATCATTTTCATGTGTCATGTGAATATGTAACAAATTTTCTCATTAAAGTGAATAAAATTTTAAACTATATACAACTTTGTATATTTTGACATATTTAAAGTAGTTATATTCCCATGATATATCGTTCGACTTCACACTTCGTTCAAATGAAACTAAATTAGACGACTACATCCTCAATCCTAAAGATTAAACATTTATCATCTACAAGAAAATATCAAATATATATGTTATTTATAAGTTTAAAAAATAAGAATAATTAAAACTAGCCAGGCATATATATTTAAGGTGCATGGTAGGTGGACTTATGTTTAAAACTTTTGGGGAAAGATGTTTTGACATATTGAAATGTATCTGTTTAACAAATTTTTGTAAGTCCAAATAAATTCTTAATTAAGATTCATTTAAATAAATATAAATTGATAGAAGAACGATGTTTCAAGTTTCAATGTTGCTTATCAAACTACTACACGTATTGAAAATGTAGAAGAACCAATCTGACTAAAGAACACGTCAACTCTTGAAGGGAAAAAAAAACATCATATACAAAATCCATAATGAATTATTAGTTGGGGTTTGGTTGGGAATTGTTATTAAAAAAGGTCTTAAGTTAAACAAAATTCCTGAAAAGAGAGAAACATTGTTATATATATTCCGGTACGGTCTATATGCTGAGACATGTCATTAGTCAAATTCTTAATTAAGAATTGTTTGGTAGTGGGTAAATGTGAAGTTAATGTTAACACCAGAACACAAAAGGCTCGTGACGTTTGTTTGGCATTTTTCATTTTCTGCTCGAATAAACTAAGTCTATGTCTCAATGACTTGTTCTCTCCTTAATGGGTATATAAATGCATTTGTGTAATCCATATTTATTGCATACATGATTGTTTTTTGCAAATGAACAAGACGTACCTACCACTTATGATTGTGAAAGTATATATATGAATCACATTCGTAACCAAAAAAGTTGGTAACTTATTTAATTTAGTGAACGATTGACTCTTTGTTCTTGATTTTCAAGGGTGGATAGATCACATGCCATGAAACTGTTATAAAAACCCATGTGATAAAACTAAAATCAGCAATCTCAACCGAAACCGCAATCTTCTAATAGAAAAAGTATTTTTGAAATGTGAATCAATGATGATATAAATGTAGTCTTCTTATTCCTTTTTTAATTTATGTAGATGGTAGTTACTACATTAGGAAACAACGATGTGATGGTGATATTAGACAACCACCTAACTAAACCAGGGTGGTGCTGCGACAACAACGACGGTAACGGTTTCTTCGGTGACCAGTTCTTCGATCCCACCGTATGGGTTGCCGCTTTGAAGAAAATGGCCGGCACATTCGACGGTGTCTCTAACGTCGTTGGCATGAGTCTAAGGAATGAACTGAGAGGTCCTAAACAAAACGTTAACGATTGGTTCAAGTACGGTAACATTATTATCTAGTCTATCTATGCGCGTACGTACATGCATATATTATTTTATAATTTTTGAAATTGATATAATTAAATGGCACGTTATTTATTGTTACTGGAGAAAATAGTTTATAAATTAATAATAAGATTTTGCATTAGGGGGTGTTATTCAACCTTGTATTTTAATTGATTTGGATGTATTTCAAAATCTAGCGTTATTTAACTATGTATTTTAAAAACCACAATAAAATCTGCTGTTATTGGATTTAACATTTGTTGGATGTATTTTAAAGTATTTTAAAACAAGCGTTATTCAATTTTCAATGGATTTTGTTTTCTTTAAGATTTTAATGTATTTTACATCTAAAACACGTACAAACACAATCCTAACACTTTTCAAAGGATTTCATCTCTTTCATACCAAATCCATCTTAATTGTATTTAATGGCTATTGAACTTTAAAATCCACCCGTAATTAAAATCCCTTAAAATTCTCCATCCAATAACACCCCCTTAATGTGCGTAGGTATATGCAACAAGGAGCTGAAGCAGTTCATTCAGCAAACAAGAATGTACTTGTGATTCTCTCTGGTCTCAGCTTCGACTGCGATCTCTCCTTCGTCAGGTCTCGACCGGTAAAAGTATCGTTCACCGGTAAACTCGTCTTCGAGCTCCATTGGTATTCTTTCAGTGATGGAAACTCGTGGGCAACCAATAACCCTAATGATATATGCGGTCGGGTTCTAAACCGGATAGGAAACGGTGGCGGTTTTCTCCTTAACCAAGGCTTCCCGTTGTTCCTAAGCGAATTCGGTATAGATGAAAGAGGAGGAAACGCTAACGATGACCGCTATTTTGGGTGTTTAACCGGTTGGGCCGCTGAACATGACCTCGACTGGTCGCTTTGGGCACTTACTGGAAGCTATTACTTAAGACAAGGCGTGGTTGGGTTGAATGAGTATTATGGTGTGTTGGATAAGGATTGGATTAGTGTTCGGAACTCAAGTTTCTTGCAAAAGCTTTCTCTTCTTCAGTCTCCACTTCAAGGTGCATATATATTGTGAATATTATTACAAGGTTCAAACAATATTTTGCTACAACAACTTTTTAATTTTATTTTAACCTATTGGTTTACTAGGACCGCATCCTCAAACCGATGCTTACAATCTGGTTTTTCATCCTTTAACCGGACTCTGCATAGTACGATCTCTCAAAGACACGACGATGCTTACTCTTGGACCGTGCAATAGTTCTGAACCATGGAGCTATACTAAGAAAGCAATAAGAATCAAAGACCAGCCTTTGTGTTTACAGAGCAACGGACCAAAAAATCCGGTTACGTTGACTCGGACGAGCTGCTCGACATCCAGTTCGATATGGCAGACCGTATCAGCCTCTAGGATGCACTTATCTTCGACAACGAGCAACAAGACTTCTCTTTGCCTTGACGTAGATGCAACCAACAATGTGGTGGCTAATGCTTGCAAGTGTCTGAGCAAAGACAGCACGTGTGAGCCAATGAGCCAGTGGTTTAAGATCATTAAAGCCACAAGGCCACTGAAGCATTCGAGTTTACATAAAGAGATCTCGTCTATGTCGTAAAGCATTTTGACTTGCTATAAACCTGTTAAAAGAAAATTAATTAGTGCAACATATATTTTGTTAAAAATTAGAAAATAAAATAAAAATGTTAAAATATAATTTCTTAATGTATCATTTCTTCAAGTAATGTTTATCATCTACAGTTAATTGATCTAATAGAGAAATATATAAATAAAAATGACACGTATATAGAAGAAAACTAATTGAGGAGTAAAATTGACGTAACTGAAGAAACGGAGCAAATACGTAAAAAGCAAAATTATTGAGGAGTAAAAGATAATTAAAATTACCCGTTGAGCCGGCCGTGGCATTGTTGTAAATCCAACGACGATTAAAAGCCAGAACGATGGTGGCGACGACGGGTCAACGCGCGGCTCGTGAATTCGACGCGCATCAATAGCCGACGAAGATGCTACAGGAAGCAATCGCTTCAGTTTTGTTTCTGTTTAGCCACCCGATGAGTCGTTCGCTTCGCTTGTATGACTCTGATACACTCTCTCTCTCGCCTTCAATTTTTGCTTACGATTTGTCATCTGTTCTTACATAATGATAACCAATGCTTACTTCTGAGACAATGCATTTTTAACTTTGGTCTTCAGATCAATGGCTTGATTAAAATGACATCAATGTTGTGCTATTGTGTTAAATGGGGTTAGTATGAGTTTGTGGAATGATCTTTAACTCTTAAGGTTACAAGTGTTAAAGTGTATGTTAATTTTTATGCTGATTTAATTGAATGCATATGAATTATTTCCAGCCTTCAAAATTAGCTGCTTGAGAAACTAGTATATACTATTTTACTGAGGTAACGTAGGAGAAGGTGAAGATGTTACATTGCAGTTTTGATGTTAAACATTGCAGTTTTCCCCTTAAAAGTCTTAATCTTTTGTAATGCTTCTAACTAGGGACATGACTCAAGTAACTTCTCCTACAATCTCTTCGTTTTTGATCTGTGGACCTTTACTTTTTCTAATCTTGGACGTGTATCTTCCTTTCCAGCGACTTTGGCGTGATAGTCACCTTCAGACCGTGCTTCATGTACAAGGTTGTAGTAACTCTGGGGACAACGACATGATCTTTAACAACCTTGATTGAGTACCTCAACAAGATTGAAGCAGCAACTGTCTTCATCTGTAGGTAAGCAAATGTTTTCCCTAAACACAGCCTTGGTCCAGCATTAAACACAACGTATTTGAATTGGTCATCACTCACAAAATTCCCTGCTTGGATCCACCTCTCTGGTTTAAATGATTCACAGTCTTTCCCCCAAATGGATTCCGTCCTTCCCATGGTGTAAGTTGCAAAGTAAATCCGTGAACCTTTACGTATGAAAGTCCCATCGGGGAAAACATCATCTTCAGTGGCTTGTTTCATTTCCATTGGAATTGGAGGGTAAAGTCTCATGCTTTCTGAAAGTGCTGCTTGCAGATATACCATGTCGTTTAGTTCTTTGACCGTGAAGAGACTCTCGTTTTTTCTGCTTTCGTGATCCTCTCGCTTTTTCAATATTTCTCTGATCTCACTGATGATTGTGTTTTCAACTTCTGGGTGTTTCTGTATCACCCAAAAGAACCATGTAAGTGCAACTGAACTTGTGTCTCTTCCAGCTAAGATGAAACTTGTGCAGAATTGTCTAAAGAATTTGATTGTGGAAGGATCTTTTTCATCAGTCTTCTTGTGACTTTCGATCTCAATAATCCTCGAGAGAACATCGGATTTGTTACCTAACGTTTTATCCTCCTTGAGCTGGCAGATACGATCCACAACTATCTTGTTGACAAACTCATGAACAACCTCAACAGCTTTCCTGAGACCTTTCTCATACCCGATGTCCAAGAACTTGAGGGACTTCCATATAAAAGGAGGAATCATGAATCGAAAGAGCGTAGATTCAGTTGCTTCTTCAAAAGCTTGAGCAAATGGAACAAGGGGAAGATCAGAATCCAGAGTTCCAGGGTCATCACCTAGACCCGCAATGCAGATGTTGTCAAATGTCAAGCGCAAGAGCACATCTTGGAGGTCGAAAGCCTCTTGTGACTTTGCGAAACTCTCCATCACCTTCAACAGCTTCTTCCTTACCAAGTCTTGTGTTGTCTGGAAGGAATGCTCCACGAAACGGGTTGAATGCATTTCGGTTATGATGATCCGTCGTTGCTCCTTCCAAGACTCAGCATCAGCATTGAAGATACCATCCTCGAGCAGATCACTGAACCGTTCTATAAAGAAGGTACCTTTGGGGAAGTTCTTGAAATTAGTCTTGAGCATGTACTCAACATTCGCAGGGACACAAGTCACAGCTCCAGAAGACCCACTAAACCACATTCCGCTATAGAGAAATGTACCTCGGCATTTTTTTAAACACCTTGTGACCCAACTATACACATCATTCCTGTGAAAGAAGAACTCTGGAGTGATTCCCAACACTGGCCATATCGTTGGGCCCTCCTTTTTGGTAATCTTCTCACGCAGGCAACAGAACACAAGGAGTCCAAACAACGCCAGTGAAACATCGGAAAGACAAAGATGATTATAAACTCTCTCTGTCAACGACATGGAAGTCGTCTGAGACATTGATAGTTATCTCAGTGAAATCTCTGTTGTTGTATGTGGTCAGATGAAAGTTATTGTTTGATGTGAGTAAAAGTGTACAAGGAACCTGAAGAGTCAAAAGAGTATATGAATAAACGTTATTATCATGCGTTTTCTGTTTTGGCATAAGAACTCCACTTTTGCTGCAATCTTCTTGCACAAACAGTTAGCTCTGAGGAATTAGAGTCTATTTCAATAAGAGATGAAGTTTCCTGTGGGACACGAAACGTTAATGTTCGTGCTAATGCAAATTGTATGTTTGGCAAAATGCGTTACAACCAAACGCCCAAAGAAAGATGCAAAATTTGCGTTCATGCCTTTGGTCACATCACCTTATAAATATCTAACTCTACTCACCAAAATAGCAAAACTCTGAAAAAATCGAATAAAATTTCGACTCATTGCTCTCATACTACGAAATGGGAATGGGCCTCAAATTACCAAAACCCAAGTCATTATCCATTGCCCCAATATTTTGGGCCCATATGGTTGATTGTTAAAAAGACCTATCTTGTTATCCTTTAAGACATGATGTAAGGAGTTGGTACGTTTGCGTAACCAAACTTGTAGCACTCTGCAAACACAATTATTTACATAACCTGACCTTTTTTTTTCAAGAATCTGGCAAAAATAATGGTGAGGAGGCTTACACCACAGTGAACAAGACTCTACTTCACTCCTACATGAACCCTAAAAAAGATCTGTTGAATTTGTAAATTCTGTGTTGCATCTTTAGCTTCAATATGTTACAGAGAGTGAAACACTATTCAGTTGTCAACACCAGTTACAACATTTTTTTAAAAAGATCTTAAACCGTACAGAACCAAAGACTATCAAATCCTGAACCGGTCTGGTTCAATAAATATCTAAACCTAAAGTATAAATTCAAAAGTCTCAATTTCTTTTAATTTCCTAGGGTTTCACTATCTCTCCCAAAACCTTCGATAATGGTCGGATCTCTAGGCTTAACGCCGGAATCCTTAAAGGCATCTGGCCGGAGCTCCGAGAGTGTCAGCCTTCTTATCCTTCAAGGTAAAATCAAACGTGACCCAGACGGTTACGAAACGGAGCTCCAATTGATTTACAAACAGTTCAAAACCTCCGTCGATGTCTTTCAGCAACAAGCAGCTGTCAGTTTCTCCTCCGTTGGCTCTGACCCTTCTGTTGCCAAAGACCTTGGTGACCGTGCCATGTTTCTAGCTCATGTTACTCCCTTTTACCCCAAGCAGCTCGCCGCGTTTCCAGCTCAATTGACTGATTTACTCCGCACTTCGTCCTTGGCAATGCCCTCGGGCCTTCGAAACCATGTTGCACAAGCTCTGATTCTTCTAATGAATCGAAAGGTTTGTGCTTTATTGTGAATTTTATTGGAGAGAAGTGTCATTTCTGAATTTGTGATTGAGGTGTGTTTAAAGATTAAAACTTTCAAATGATTGGTTGTTTTGGTCTGAGAATGATTTTCAATGTTTTTCACTGTGGTGTGATTAGAGTCTTGTCATCGAGGACTTGCTGGCTTTATTTCTGGATATTCAGACTCTTGGTGACAAAAACCTGCGAACTCTTGCCTTTTCTCATATTGTTCAAACCATTCGTAAGATGAGTGCCACTGATCCCAAACACAAATCACTTCAGAAGATTGTAATCTCTATGTTGGAGGTAAAATCTGTTCTCTTTCCCTCTGTTTCTTTGGATTGCGTAATGACTTATTAGTGGCGATTTTTACTAGATGATAGTTAAGCTTGGTGCGTTTTTGATTATAGCTAGAAGATGAAGCAAAGGCTAAGAGAGCACTTGCTACTCTTTGTGAGCTACACAAGAAAAAGATCTGGCTTGGTGATAAAAATGAAAGAGTTGCAATTGCAATCTGTGAAGCCTGCTTTCATACTTCACCTAGGTATATCCTTTTTTTCTAACTCTGGAGCATGTTTGATATGATTTTTCGTTGGTCAACTTGCTAACTTCTTTTTTTATATGTTCAGGATAATGATTTCCGCCCTTCGATTTCTTCTTGACTATGAGAACATTGACGATGATGATGATAGTGATGCTGAAAGCGATGATGACGAGGAGGCAAAGAAAATATCTCAGGTTGTGATTAGTCGACAGGCTATTTACAAGGTAAACAACATTTCATATATATGGATATTTTTATCAGAGAGTAGGAAGAAGACACTTTCTAGTTGTTGGTGATAGTTTCCACTTTATCGTTGTCTATATCATTTCATTTTTCAAACTAGTATGAAATTAGGTGATGTTTATATTATATCATGGAGCATTAATATATAGAAAACTGTTTTGGGTTAGTTTGTATAATATTTGTCCCTTTTCGATGTAAGGCAAACAACAAAGGTACATCCTCTAGCAAGAAGAAAAAGCAAGCAAAACTGCAGCGTGCAGTGAAAAGTATTAAAAAAAAGCAGCGTTCGTCGTCTGAGAATACCACTTCAGCATTTTCACCTCTTAATCATTTAAACGATGCTCAGGTTCACTTCTTAGCTTTGTGTAGTGCAATCACAATGGTATAGAAATGGCTATGATTGAATGTTTACTTCTTTTACAGAAATTCGCGGAGAGATTGTTTTCCCGTCTTCAGACCATAAAGGGCACTGGTGAACGTGCTGAGGTAATCCTCCCTGTTTTAATTGTTAAAAAGCCAGCTTTAACTTTGTCTTTCTAACTGATAGTTTTCTGTTTACATTTGATTTTCCCCTGAAATTTTAGTTTTAACAAACTGATGATTAGGTTTCCCGTTCTCTGATTATCTCAGTTGATTATGTTTCCTCTGTTGAATAAATTTGCAGACCAGGTTGATGATGATTAAAGTTATTGCTCGCACAATTGGTCTTCACAAGTTGCATTTACTAAGTTTCTATACTTTTCTTCAAAACTATGCTATGGTATGATCTGCTTACCCTCTTTATAATTTCTTCTGCTAACTGAAATTTGATCATTACCAGTTTTAAAATGCAGCCGCATGTTAAGGATATTACACAAATACTTGCAGCAGCAGTTCAGTCTTGCCACGATGGGGTATTGAAACATTTCCACCTTAAAACATGGTTGTCTTTCTCATTTATCAATCCTTCCAATTATATTATTTCGAGCAGGTTCCTTCTGATGCCGTGGAGCCACTGTTCAAGCAAATAGTGAATCAGTTTGTACACGACCGCTCACGTCCTGAGGTGCCATTTCAACTTTTCTTACAATAAGGGACATAAAGTTTCCTTTTCAATTCATTGTTTCATTTATTTAACCAGGCTATTGCTGTTGGACTCAATGTGGTACGAGAAATGTGCCTTAGAATTCACGAGGTAACTAGTTCTTGTCTCTGTGTCTTGGTCTACTATAAATGTAGTTGTCCAGCAGCGAACCTGTTTGGTCTGAACTGCGTTTTTGTTTCTTTTTTCTTCTTGTTGTTTTCAGTTGATGAAAGAAGAGTTACTACAAGATCTTGCTCTTTATAAAAAGTCCCATGAAAAAGCCATCTCAGCAGCAGCTCGTTCCCTCATAGCATTGTTCAGAGAGGTAGCAGAAGCATTTAATTTTTTGGTTTGAACAAAGTTATTGATGTATCTGATTAATCGAGAATTGTGTTCTGTAATTTCAGATCAACCCTTCGCTTCTGGTGAAAAAAGATCGTGGTCGTCCTGGAGCTACCGTTGCCAAACCTAAACAATATGGAGAGGCTCATGTCTTTAGCAATGTTCCCAACGTTGAATTATTGCAAGAAAGTGATCGTGAGAGTGGCTCTGATGGTGATCAAGATGATGATGACACAGGGTTGCCTAGCTGCGATGATGTTGAGCAGGAGCTGATAACTGATGATTGTAGTAGCGAGGAAGAAGCTGAAGACGATTCTAATGATGGTGATGATATGACTATAGCTGAAGATGATAGTGATATAGATACTTCAATAGGAGGTGGTGAAGACGAAGAGATGAATGATAGTGATGAAGCTGACACAGATTCGGAAAATGAGGTGATGGAAAGCGAAGATGACGATGGAGAAGCTTCTGATTCTTGTGGAGAAGATAGTGGAAATAAAGAGAAAGCAAAGGGGACAAAGAGGAAGATTGCAGATTTTGATGCGAATCTTCTCTCTGCTGATACAAGCCTACGAGCACTCAAGAGATTCGCAGAAGCAAAGACCGAACAGCCATCTTTTGATGAAAATGATGGCATACTTTCGAATGAGGACTTCCGAAAAATCAAAGAACTTCAGGTATATTGCCCAAGATATTAGAGCCCTTTCTCTTTTTGGATGTTCTTCATTCTGTTTGGTGTTTACTAAATGTTACTGTTGTGTGTCGCATATACAGGCAAAGAAGGAAGCAAAAATTGCATTGGCTCGAAAAGGTTTCAAGGTTCCGGATTCGGATCAGCTAAGTAAGAAGAGAGTCGATCCAGCCAAGCTTGAAGTAAGTTGTTGCTAATAAGAAGATCCATTGTAGTCACAAAAATGTATGGCATACTGGGGGAGGTATTTAATGCAAACTGATTTTAACTCTTTCAACAGGCTCACATAAGGCATAAGCTAACAAAGGAGCAAAGACTAGAACTAGTTAAAGCTGGAAGAGAGGACCGAGGGAAATACCAAGCCAGGGCTGCCATCAAACAGAAGAAGACTGGAGGATCAAGCAATAAACAGAAGGAGCACAGGAAGAATATGCCTCTTGCTGCAATAAGATCAAAGGCTGGGAAATCAAAGCGAACCAAGAAGATGAAGAATAGCCTCAGTGGAAGCCAGTTTAGAGGAAGGAAAGCCTGGAAGTGAAAAATGACCATAGCTCTTAATTCTTCTGTCTCAAAACTGAACACAATTTTGATTTTGTTTACTTTTTGCATAATTATGTTTTGTCTGTCTACAGTTTTGGTCTTGAGGTCGTTTCCTGTCACCAAACGTGTTATTTATAGTGAGAGTAATAGTTTCATAGATCCCTATGTTTTGTTCATTTTCCATATTTTATGGTTGGATACTTGTTGGTTTTTACCACCAAAATGTAAAACGGAACCCTAAGGAAAAAAGTTCATTCATTTCCAATAATAAGTCTCTTTGACATCTACAGATACACACACACACCAACAAAGGTTCCGGCCAAATTTTCACAGAAGCACAATGAGGGAATGGTGAAGATCTTTCTATATGTATTAAATTATCATCAGAGCAACAAAAAAACAAAAGAACATGTGATGATTGATGATTAAAGAAAGGTAGATGAAGATGAAGATGATAGCGTGTTACGCTGTTGCTGCTTCTTGAAAATGTCAGTGATTCTATCCCAATTTTTCTTCTCTCTTGCTTCCCAGTAACCTCCCAGATACCGATAATTCCCTTCTTCATCCTTCTCAAACCATCTCGGTTTCCATCCTTTCTCCTGCAGCCTCCTTGCCTGCAACACACAAACGTTACACTCTTCTACATTCAGTCATATGCTACTTACCATGGTAATGCACAATTACGTATATAGTCAAGATTAACAAATTTTCTTATAGATTTTGTACCTGTCTCTGTAACTGTTCCAGTCTCAGTTTCTCGGCATTTGCTGACTCATATTCACCGTTTTCTAAGTGTCTTTGGTCTGGTCTCAGTCTTGAATCTGTTGGAGGCAATTTGTCTAACATCCCAGGAGTTATCTCATTGAGAGAGATTGCAAAGGGGGAGAGATTGTATCTTGTTTTTGTAGGAGATTTGTCTCTTTCCCACAGTAATACCGCTTCTGTCATTGGATCATATCCTTTTGGTTTTGTTGTCGGATCTCCCAATACATAGTACATTGCTTCATCCCATTTGCCTATCAGTATAGCTACTTTCTCCCCGGTTCTGTTGTCTTGCACAAACCCATGAACCTGCATTACCAAATTCCATTAAAGGCCGGTTCATACTGCAGAAAAAGAAAACAAAAAAAAAATCATTCTACTACCTGACGAGGGTTTCGATCTATGACTGACTGCTCTTTGAATTTTAACCGGCAGGAATAATTCGCACCACCTTTGATCCGCATGGTTCCATAATGGTCGCAATAAAGTTTACCAAGGATGATGTTGTATATGGAAGTGGTAACCTTGCTCCATTGATATATCTCACCATCATCAAATCTTAATGTCAAGACACCCACTGGGTCAAGCTGGATTGACCGTCCCCAAAATTTTCCTTTGATATTTGAGTCTCCCCAGAAATTCCAACCTTGTCCTTCACAATGGCAAGCAACAATCATAGGATGATGACTCACCTGATTAAGAGAATTATGTTGGCAGAAAACGTGAGAGGTTGATATTATATATGTTCAATAGATTTTAAAAGATAATCTATTCTAACATTTTTTTTCACATTTCATGCATGATTTTCTAATACAACTCTTGTAGTAAAAAGAGGCAAATGCGTTGACTTGCCTTCTCAGAGAAGAAACGAAGTCCTTTATCTGGATAATCAGCTTCATAGGTCTCACCAAGTAGAGGATTAAAAGGTTTGCATTGCCTGCCTTCCGTGGATGCATAGCCAGATACAGCAAACGCTGCAATGTTTAGAATCCTCATCAACTCATTACCCTGAAATGAGTAAAGACTGTTAGGCCAGCAATATATTGTTATGGGCATTTTGAAATAGGCTGAATGGCCTGACCTGCTTCCCCCACTCAAGTGCTCTGTCTATCAAGTATGAGTACTCCAAATCTTCAAAGCACTTCTGCAGAGAAGAGAGTGGTTCATTAAAATATACGGGTAGACAAACTCCAGACAAGTCTTTGCCAATGTTTTCTTTGATGATTGACCACAATCCAACTGGCTTTTCTTTCTCTTTTGGCTCTGGTAAATTATCCCTTCTTCTGACATATGGATACTGCGGAATCCTAACTGGAACTTGCAATCGATCAGAAAAGAAGGGGTCTTTATCGTATATAGATCCATTTCCTTCAGCTTCTCTGCTACGATAAGAAGCACTTCTCAATGCGTCGGCTGATAGGATATCATTTGTGTCAAAGAAAGCTACATCATCTTCATCAGATTCAACATCTGCTCCATCCTGACTTTCATTGTCTGCCTCAGAATCGCTAACAGATACTTCTGACATGACTGAATAGAAATCTGTTGGAGAACAATCATGTTAGAACGTAAAACTGTCTCAACTGAGTCAAGGAAGAACTTACCATCAGTGAGACTTACAATTCCATATATAAATTAAAACTTGCAGTTGCATAAATGATGTAATGTAACTAACCACTAAATCGTCTTCCCTGTCCACAGCAAGAGTCATGCTCCTTTGTTTCATCAACAACAGTAGTTTCCAGCTCTATTTTCTCTGACTGCAAAATGATTTTTAGAAAACGACATCAATTATTCTACTTCCAAGCTGAAAATCTATATACCAAGTGAAGCAGACGACAAACAGGAACATACCTCTAACTGTCTCAGTGTATCCAGTAGTATAACGTGTTTATGTGTGAGAACCTTCAACCGGTTCTGCAGCACAGAAACTTCTGAAAGCATAATGGCTTCACAATCTTTTACTATTGACTCACCGATGCCTTCCTGCAGTAACTTTTCACGCAACTTCTCGGTAGAAACAACCGCATCTTCTGAGGGTAGGATGTCACCACTGGCCACTCTAGGAAAAAGATCCTTGGCCACCTGCAAAGCTTCTACCCAGACTGCTCTATTTTCTCTCGATACACAACGTAAATGAAGTGTCTTAGTACCAGTAAATATTGCAAGCCTTTTGTCATCAGACTTGCTTGCACGAATCGAAGAAACCTACAATAAAGCACTACAACAAACTCAGCTACCAGTCAAATGGAATGCAGAGTAAACCCTAGTCCCCAAATAATTTTCATGCAACATCAAAGCACAAACAAACAGTATTCAATGAGTTGGACTAAAATGAAGATCTATCTTTTACATAGTAGTATTCAAATTTCCAATAGCAAATGCAGCAAAAGGCAAATCATAAAATATCAACAATTCCCTTAGCTCCATAACTAGAAAGCAAAAACAAATATCAAGAAGGTATGGTTAAAAGACCTTCAAATGTATTTCTCCAAATGGTTTACAAGGCCTTGAAGCAGCTGCAGAAGCTCCAAGCCGGTTGCTACTGCCACAGCTAGCTTTCCTAATGTACCTAACAGATTCCTCACCGATGACCCTAACGCCCTTCTCTCTAGACGGATTCATCACGATCTTATCAGGTCCATGGATCTTATAATACGACAAAACACCATCCTCGAGCTCAAACCATCTAGCTCTCCAGCCTTTCCCATAGTTAACCCACTTATACATGATCCCAGCAACCCCAGCTCCAGCACCGACGCCATTCCCGAAGAAGAAACTTCCTTTAGAAGAAGAAGAAGCATCCTTCGCCTCGAGATTCACGTCGTCGACGACTTCGGAAGAGAGCCTCTCAAGCTGATCTTGGCTGATCCAAGAAGCCTGAGTCGAAAACGACGGCTTAGAAGCATGGTTACTACCCGATTTCGCAGCAGAAAAAGCTTCAAACCCTAACTGAGACTGATGATTCGTCGATGATTTGGCTACCACAGGGTTAGTCCGGTCATCAATCGAAACCGGAGCAATGCAGCAAAGAGGATTCATACTCTCTCACAACAATCAAATCAAAACAACATTGGTTCAACAAAAAAAGCTCCTACGAATCGAACATTGAAGCCAGATCCTTCAGGAAAAAAACATAAAACAGCGATCAAGCTCCAGCTGAAGAAACGAGATCCGGTGATGCGGATCGAAGAATCTATAACTAGAAAAAGGAAGAGCAGAAAGAGAGAGAGAGAGCAATGAAGGTGAAGACGAAGAGGAGGACGAGGAGAGAGGTATAATGGAGATTGTCAGAAGAGGAGGAGGGCTCACAGATCCAATTTAAGGCAGTGGTCAGTAATTTTTTGTGTTTGTGCAGTGTGCAGACAGTGCAAAGGGAGAAAGAGAGAGAGAGAAGAGAGAGAAGAGAGAGAAGAGGGAGCATCTCTCTGAATCGTTTAAAATCATGAAGAAAAAAAAAAGGTAATTATTAAATTACTATTAATGCTCTGAGTCAACATAATTGTGTTTATCTATGGACCAATGCCTAGTCGAGTATATTTTACCTATCTCATAAATTATTTGAAACTAAACAAAAAAAATTACCAAATGGTACTTGTCTTTTTTAAAATATATATATTTTAATTATTGTTGGTCTCAGTAACCAAAATATTCGTACCAATTGATGTTTTATTCTATGGGAGATGGAAATTGGAAGAAAAAAGAAAACAAAGAAGGTGTCAGTGAAAATATGTGGTATATTTTTGAATGGAATAATGAATACAGAGAACTTTTAAAAATAAAATAAAAGTACAACAAAGGCTATATGGATCCCTATTACTGTATCTCTATGTGGGTCTAATCATATAGACCGTTAATATTTATTACACAAAATTCTGATTTTTCTACCGACATTTAATTTTTATACAAAGGTTGCTAATGAAATTATTCATATAGGGACAATTTTATTCAGTTTTTATTTTTTGAAATTATTTCAGAGCATGGATTCATACCGTAGAAAAACTTTTGATTTTCCAGTATCTATTTAACTATCTAATCAAGATTATAGAAAATTAATTGGATTTATACCGTAGAAAATATGTGTAACCACATTTATAACCACATTTTTTTTGATGACTAGGAACCATTTTAGTTCTCTTACGTGATTAAACTATAACAATTCAATCGAAAGTTCTCAATGGGTTTTGCTGGTAGTTCAAACGTCGTTTGTCACTTGAGCTCTAAGATTGTTTTCGTCTTATTTGTGACTTTTACACATCCTTAATCAATAGGATTAACGCGTAATTATAAAACTCTTATGTGTGCATGAAATAGTATCTCTCATATTATTGAGTCAAAAAAAAAAAATTGTAATCAGTCCATATTTTGATTTTCTTCTTTTACAAATATTATAATTTATGTGGAATCAAACTCAAAGTTACGTAACATATTATTGTATCAACCTTTTAGTTCGGTGTTGGTTTTTTTTTAGCGTATATTGTCATCAGCATGGTTCAATTTTAATTCGAACTTGTTTGGTTTTCAACTCAGACTTGGTTATTGAGTCGGTTTGGTTCAGTTAAACCGAGTTCACTGCCAATACATGATAAAGAGGACGAAGCCAAAATTTAAAACAGTGAACCATTTTGTTTTTTCTATTTTGAAAAAATAAAATCTCAGACGATAAAGTACAAATCGACGACGGCGACTTTGTCTATGATCTGAGGTTCCGCTGAATTTCACACGAAATCTCTCCGATTATAATTTTCTCTCCCCCTACATTGTTTCTCTTAGCCTACGAGTGAGAACATTATACGTGTTATAGCTTGTCGTAAACTCAACTTCCGTTGATCGGAAGGAGAGAGAAGAAGCAAGCTCAGGTTCGATCGGGGAGAAATTTTCTAGGGTTTATATTGTTTCAAGGGTAGAGATAATTCGATCTTTAATTGGATCCACAGTCACAGATCCTTCACCGTCTAGTGAGCTGTTTTTGGCTTTAGAGATCGACGGCGTAGTCTCATCTAATGGATCCGACTTCTCGACCTGCTGTTGTCATCGACAATGGAACTGGGTACATTCAATTATATACGTTTTTATGCGCTCAACGTGTTTGATGAAATGCTGCATCCAGATCTTCTTCTTTTCTAGATTCATTTGTGTTTATTTATGCGTGTGTCTGTGTGTTGCAGGTATACGAAAATGGGATTCGCGGGTAACGTAGAGCCGTGTTTTATTCTACCAACAGTAGTTGCTGTTAACGAGTCGTTTTTGAATCAATCCAAGACTTCTTCTAAGGCAACTTGGCAAACCCAACACAATGCCGGAGTTGCTGCGGATCTGGATTTCTATATCGGAGATGAAGCCCTCGCGAAATCGCGGTCTAGTAGTACGCATAATCTTCATTATCCAATTGAGCATGGTCAAGTTGAGGATTGGGATGCTATGGAAAGATATTGGCAGCAGTGTATATTCAATTATTTGAGATGTGATCCAGAGGATCATTATTTTCTTCTTACTGAAAGTCCTCTTACTCCTCCTGAAAGTAGAGAATACACTGGAGAAATTTTGTTTGAGACTTTCAATGTTCCCGGGCTTTACATTGCTGTCAATTCAGTTCTTGCACTTGCTGCTGGGTACACAACATCAAAGGTATGCCGCACATTTCTTTTCTCTCTGAGTGTTTAAGTTGTTTGCTGGGGTAAGATGTGTATTAGACTACCTGCTGTTAAGTTTTCCTGTTCACTGTATGAATCTTTGAATTCGAGGTGCTGGACAGTGTGTTTGGTTTCCATGTAGACAATACTTCAAGGATTATACTCTATTTCAGTTGAGTTGCAAAAATATGTTAGTGTAACTCCTCTGATATTTGGCAATTTCTTAGCTTTATGGGATTTGGCAAACATTAAACATGCTCTCTTTTGTTTTATATATTCTATCCGCTTATGCTCGCCTCTTAATTTGACTTACAGTTCTTCTTAGTGTGAGATGACAGGGGTTGTAGTAGATGTTGGAGATGGGGCAACTCATGTTGTACCTGTTGCAGAAGGTTATGTTATCGGAAGCTGTATCAAGTCAATTCCAATTGCTGGAAAAGATGTCACCCTATTTATTCAGCAACTCATGCGGGTATGCTCTAATATCTTGATATAGTCTTGGTCTTCTTTTTTAGCTGGTTTTCAATATTTTTCTTTAAGTTTTAACTTTTAAGTTTTCAAAAGTACATAAGTGGTTACATGAGTAAAAACCAAGTTTTGTGATGTATGGTAGCTCGTCACCTTTTTTTCTTTACTTTTGTGCTAGATTTTGTGGTCATATACTAAGAGAGGGTATTTATTGGTTTAAGTTAACTTTTAAAAGTTCATGAACTTCTCATTTTAATGTTTACTATAGGAAAGAGGTGAGAACATACCACCAGAAGATTCATTCAATGTAGCCCGTAAAGTGAAGGAAATGTACTGCTATACTTGTTCAGACATTGTAAAGGTAATGCTTAGTGGTGAATAATTAAGTCAGATAGTATATACTCTTTTAGATAATTAATTTACTGGCGTATATGATGAAGTGAAGAACCGCTTGACATTGAATTTAGGCAGGAAAATTGATACAGATCACTGAACATTCATATGGTTGCAGGAGTTTAATAAACATGACAAAGAACCAGCAAAGTATATTAAACAATGGAAAGGTGTTAAGCCCAAAACTGGTGCACCATACACTTGCGACGTGGGATATGAACGATTCCTTGGACCCGAGGTTTGTTATCATTTTTCTGTTCTAATTCTTAGGTTGATAAGATGGCCAGGAGACCAGGGTTCTATATTGATGCATATTATAAGGAACTTCCAGTAGGATGGGTTAGTGGTATGTGAGTGAGCTGTTCATGATTTGTTATTGATTATCAGATTTCAGTACTTTGTTCGGATTACTAAACAGTGCTAATATAAAATGATACTCTATAATAAACTAAAAAATAGATAATGACTTAGGCCGATTGAGCTTACAAGGACATTGCTTGGACCCATTGGAAGCTGAGTTATATGAATGAACCGAGAGAGTAGCTGGAATGGTGTTCAAGCCCTTTTTTTTCTGCTGCTACCGATGAGTAATGTTGAGATATTGTGTTACAGGTCTTCTTTAATCCAGAGATATACAGCAATGACTTCACAACTGCTTTACCAGCTGTTATAGACAAATGTATACAGTCTGCACCAATTGACACACGAAGAGCTTTATATAAGGTCTGAAACACAAGACTGGTCAGAGTTTTAAGATAATTTCCAATCCATAGTACTGATGAATTTGTGAAATTATTTCAGAATATAGTGTTGTCTGGGGGTTCAACCATGTTCAAAGATTTCGGAAGAAGGTTACAAAGGGATCTTAAGAAGATTGTTGATGCTCGTGTTCTTGCCAACAATGCTCGTACTGGTGGTGAAATTACGGTAAAGTTTTTTGTAAGATGTTCTGCGGAAAAAACGTAAACAGATATATTTCATTGATACTAAACCAGTTTCCATTTTATAACCACAGTCTCAACCCGTGGAGGTTAATGTCGTGAGCCATCCTGTCCAGAGATTTGCAGTCTGGTTTGGAGGTTCAGTGCTTTCATCAACTCCAGAGTTTTTTGCGGTAAGTAAACAACTTCTTCCGGTTTAAAATTGCAGAAACAAGCTGTTTATGCTGTTCTTGCTGAACTGAAATTGTTTATAAGAGAAGTAGAAACCACAGGTTTAGAGAACCTCTAAATTCAAGAACAAAACTCAGGGCTTGATCGGTTTGAAACAATCAATGTCTTGTTGCTGTTGCAGAGTTGCAGAACGAAAGAGGAGTATGAGGAATATGGAGCAAGCATATGCCGTACGAATCCGGTATTCAAGGGAATGTATTGAAGCTGCTTCATAAAAATAATTCATCAGCCAATCCTGTGAATGTCTGTCTTTAAATTTTAGGGGTCATGAGTAATACACACAGTGTAATCTAGAAGTCGATTATTAATTTCAGACAAATAAAAGAAAAAATGTTTAGAAGTCAATTTTTGTATTGTCTGTGAACTTGTACACATTAAATTCCATAGAATATTCCAGATTAATTAAAGTGTTTATCCTATCCTATATTGCGTGTTTTATTTATTTGACACGAAATAAAATAACAAATCATTTTTTCTTATAAATATATCCAATATTTTGGTCTATAACATTTTGTAATAACGCATAAAAAAAACATGTAAATTAAAAAAGTTTGTTAGGACATACTGTTGACATCACGGTGAAGTCTTCTTTTTCATTTTGTTTCTTCTTCTTCTTCTTCTTTAGGATAAGAAATAAAGAAAGAACACGAAGGCGACTCTTACCTCCGATCTCATCAAAACTCTCTTTCGTTTAAGCTCTGCAGTGTAAAATAATTCCGGAGCTTGTCGGATTCTCAACTTCCGTAGACGGACGAGAGGTCGAGCAACAAGGAGTCAAAGTAAGCAAGCGTAGGTTTTTATTTCTTTTACCTTTCGATCCTCGATTTCACGAGGCGATTCTATTTCGAGGCTTTGTAAGCTTTTTAATCCATGTTCTTATTACTATCTCTTTGAAATTGTAACTTTTCTCGTAGATCTGTTTATTTCTCTTTCCGATTTTGTAAGAACCCTAATGTTATTAGATTTATAAATTTCCGAAAGGGTTAAAATTTGTGTAGCCCCTTCATTGTAAATCACACTTATGTATGTAATTTGATCTCTTCCATATGTATTATATGAAATCTTGTATCACCCTTGTTCAAATTGAGCTAGATCCCAAATTCCAGATCTGTAACTCGTAAGCTAAAGTTCTTGTTTTTTTTTTCTTTTTATAATCCTGACTTGTAGATAAGATGTAATTGTACACAGACACATGTATACTTTGATTGATGTTCATCAATGGCTTGTAAAGAGTCTCAGCCTAATTGGAATAGGCAGACTTGTAATTTCTGTGAAAGAATGTATTATTTTGAAGTTCTTCATGTAAAAAAACAGGCGAGGGAGGTTCTATAGTAGGATGTTGTTTGTAATTTTCTGTGAAAGGATGTATTGTATACGTTTTTAATCTTCTTGTATTTTCTGGCCAGTTTGTATAAAATCCAATGACTGAAGAAAACATTGACTATGGAGGTAATCAGAAGATACTACATCAAGGAAGCGGAACTATACCTGCGCTAGCGGATGAAGAACTCATGGGAGACGATGATGAGTACGATGATCTGTATAGCGATGTTAATGTTGGTGAGAGTTTCTACCAAGCTCATAATCCACCTCAACCACCAGCTCAAGTAGGTGGTACAGGTACTGCAAGTCTTCAAGCTCAGAATACTAGTGTTGCTGCTGAACCGAGAATGGGAATTGTATCTGGAGGTACTGTTGAAGGGAAGTATCGAAATGATGGGGGGCATAATGGAATCAATGGACCAGACTCAAGATCAGATGTTTATGCACAAGCATCTTCTTTCGGAGCTAAAGGGTTGAATATTGATATCCAATCTAACAAAATAGTTCAACAAGGATCAACATCTATTGTGTTAAACAACCATGGATTCCCAGGGAATCCGGTAAATGTGCCTGAACTGCCTGTGCATAACTCCTATGGTGCTGCTCCCCAAGGAGCTCAGCAGATTCCTGTTAGCCAGATGCATGTAAATCCGAATGCAATGGTGAACAAAAGCCCTACACAGTCATTTGTTGTGGACAATGGAAACACCATGCTTTTCGTTGGAGAGTTACACTGGTGGACGACAGATGCGGAGATTGAGAGTGTTCTTTCACAGTATGGAAGAGTCAAAGAGATCAAGTTTTTCGATGAGAGAGTTAGTGGCAAATCTAAAGGGTATTGCCAGGTTGAATTTTATGATTCAGCGGCTGCAGCCTCTTGCAAAGAAGGAATGAATGGTTACATTTTCAATGGTAAAGCATGTGTTGTTGCCTTTGCTTCTCCTGAAACACTGAAGCAGATGGGAGCTAATTTCACTGGGAGGAACCAAGGACAAAACCAAATTCAAAACAGAAGGCCTCTGAATGAGGGAATGGGAAGAGGTAATAACAATAACAACAACAACAATATGAATACACAAAACGGAGATGGTGGAAGAAACTATGGGAGAGGTGGATTTGCGCGTGGTGGCCAAGGAATGGGCAATCGTGGAGGTTGGGGTGGTGCTATGAGAGGTAGAGGGGTAAACAACATGGCTAGTGGTTCTGGTGCTGGACCGTATGGGCCTGGACTAGCTGGTCCTGCATTTGGTGGTATGATGCATCCACAGGGTATGATGGGAGCTGGTGGGTTTGATCCAACGTTCATGGGTCGGGGTGGTGGTTATGGAGGGTATTCAGGTCTTGCTTACCCTGGGATGCCTCATTCTTATCCTGGTGTTAATGCGATGGGAATGGTTGGGATTGCTCCTCATGTCAATCCCGCCTTTTTTGGCACAGGAATGGGAACAATGGGTAACTCAGGGATGAATGGAGTTCATGCAGCTGCGATGTGGAGCGAGGCTAATGGAGGTGGTGGTGAAGAGGGTGGTTCTGAATATGGTGGGTATGAAGATGAAACCCAAGAGAAAGAAGAAAAGCCATCACGAGATAAGGAACGGGCTACCACAGAACGTGACTGGTCTGAGAACAGTGGTGATAGGAGACACAAGAGTCATCGTGAAGAGAAAGATAGTCACCGTGAGTATAAGCAGCAGAGAGACCGTGATTCTGATGAGTTCGATAGAGGACAATCTAGTATGAAATCTCGAAGCAGATCAAGAATGGCAGACGATGATCATAGGTCCAGGTCAAGAGATGCAGACTATGGAAAGAGGAGACGAGGCGACTGAGAAAGAACCTCTCATGTACTTGTCTCTCGCTGCATCTAAACAATGCCATTTTTAAGTTATTCTGCCTACTAAATCTATCTCTTTATATCATCAAATACTCGATACAATGTTTCTCTACACTTATTTTACTAATAGTCAGTCTTTGGAGACGAGCATATATATGTAAACTATGTTTTGTTTTATTGATGGTTCTTCATTTGTTATTGTGATTCATTATTGATTCAAGATTGACGGTTGGTTAAGAGGGAGAAGATGAAAAGTGATCTTTATTGGAAATCTTTATTCTTTATTCTCTGCTGCATTCAAGCTTCTTGTCACATATCACAATTATAAAGCATGTAAAAGCTGAGCGCTTTGGCATTTGCATCAAATCATCCAAAAGCCTTAACACAGTTTTACACTCTATACAATACATTTACTTTCTAAAAATCTGTACAAAGTTTGCTTGTCCAGACTCTATAGCAGATTTGAGTACTCGTAATAAACCAAGAAGAGAGCTTCTGGGTAATCCTTGGGAAGGCTATTGATGTAGAGATAAAATCTGAACAAATCTTCCCTTGAAGCCGTCCTTGCATCCACCACGTCGTTATCACCCGCAAGCACCCACAAGTCCTCTGAGTTTACTCTCTTCATGCTGCCACGACAAAACGGGCATGACTGAGACTTCAAGTTCCTGCAGATTTGAGGATCAATGGGAGATTTAGTAAACGAAAGCTCCTTCATCAAGTCAAAAAGGTCTTAAAACTAAAGTGTGTGTGTGTGTACCAATTGCGGTAGCATTTGATGCACATAGAATGACAGCAATTGGGTAACACCATCTTGGTACAAGTTTCTAAACAGATTCCGCATTCTTCTTCACGCTCTAACCCAGCACTGGTGAATCTACTACTGCGAGCCTCTTTAGTTATCTTCTTGCTGAGTCTTTTAAGGTCAAACCCGATGTCTGCGGATTGCAACTCATCTAAGTTGCTGCTGTGCAATAGCTGAAGTGATGGTAATATCACACCTTCAAAAGACAAGAGATTAGGTCCATATATGAAGACACAAAAAAAAAAAAAAAATCCACAAAAAGACTCATATAAACAAACATTCAACAGCGTTTCCATTTTATATGCCCCCAATGAAACTGATCATGTTAAGTAACTGAAAATGAGAAACCTTTTAGAAAGAAGGGCCAAGTCCACCAAAAGCTTAAGCCAAAAACATGAACATTATAACATAAAACGTGATCAATGGTTACAGGTTTGCTTACCATAGAACTCACTAATAGTTGCTTTCCTTCCATGCGTGGTAAGCTTAGGTTGTCCATCAGACTGGACCTATACAAGCAAAAAATAACAACAAAGTGAAAAAAAATCAGTCACCAAAGAAGAAGAAAAAGCTTACACTCAGACATTCAAAAGCCCTAATAAAAGAAGACAAAATGAGTTCAAAGTAGGCATTAAAAACTAACCTTGTAGACAAGAACATGAAAGAGGTTTAGGTAGCGAGGAATAAGACATGAGCAAGAAAGATCAATCCACTGAAGCAAGATGAGTAATAAAGAAGCAAAGTTGCTATGAACCAGTTTCATCTGAAGTCGCACATTGTTCTTCCCCATTGGAATAGCTTCTGCCCTGGAGAGATAATAAGCTCAAAGTTCTCAGACACAATTCATCGAACACAATATATGCAATAACTAGTTTAGTGACCTTGGACGAAGAAAATATCAAACCAACACAACAAATTTCCAGAATTCCCCATTTGAGAAAGCTAAAATCTTCAAACATAGCTATTATAAAACCAAACCAAAAAAGTTATCGAAGTTTCCTAAAATAACCCAATTTTGATATAGAAGAGAAAGAGAGAGATTACACACACAAAAACCTAATCATGAGCTGGGTTTTACAAAATTTCACCTAACTAATAGCTCAACTAATCAAAACAACAACAAAAAAAAGTCTGAAACTTTAGGAGAAACCCAGAAAAGGGACTTACAAAGAATTAGCGTGTTGAACATCAGCTTCCAAAATCTTCAAAGATTCATAGTACGAAGACGAAGATGACGATGAAGAAGATGAAGATATTGCCAACTGATTATACATATCTCTCTCTCTCTCTCTCTAAGATTACAACAAAGAGGAAACCGATTGAAGAAAAATAAACCCAGAAGATATAAAGACAGGGAAAGAGGAATAAGAAGGAAGAAGATGCTAAAAGTAAAGAAGGGATTGATTGGTCTAATTGATCGGAAAAAGGCAAGAACCTAAAAGACAAAAGACAGAAGCTATAAACACACACCGTAATAACAAAGAACACAAGTCTCACTTCTTCTTCTCTCTCTCTCTCTTTGCTTTTTTGTTTTGCCTTTTTGATTCTTTGTTTCACGGTTGCTGCTTTATTTAAATATATAAATATTAATCATATTGTTGTGGTTTTGAAGAAGAAGAAGAAGAATCATTCGTATTCTTTCTTACTTAATTACAACAATTAATGGTATGTACTTAATTAATTATTAAAACATTGAGTTGAGATGGCTTTTTGTATGTGAATGAATATATACATAAATTAATAAAGAAGTCGCTTTCGTTTCAATTGTAACAGTTTTTTGGTTATGGGTTTGGGAATAAATACCTTAAGTGAATATAGACAACAAATATTACAAAAACCCAAAGTGGAACAACGCGTGTGTATGTGTGTGTACTTTGCCTCACTAATAAAACATGTTTTCCCTAAACCAAGAATCAACCCCAATTTGGTCGATCTATATAACAAATTTAAACCTTTACTTGATCTTTTTGAAAATTTTGAACAAAAACTAAACAAAAGAATGATGTTTTTCGTAGTACATTTTCATCAGTTAAAATTTTATTATTTACGATAATTTTAATAGATTATAAGTTATCCTTCACTTTATAATTAGTTTCATATTTTAAAATTTATTTGTTTACCTGATAAAAAATTGATTAACATAATCAATTTAAACTGGATACTAGGAGTCATATTCATATTCTTTCATCTGCTGGTATATAGTCGTAACTAATAAACACTATTTTGGTTTTAGTATCTCAAATTCAATTCTATATAATTTGTATATAAAGAACAAGTATCTATGTTTTGCTTATATATTGCTGATGTTTTTCTTATTTCTTCACTTATTTGATCAAAATTAATTCTTTTATCTAATTTTAAATTTTCAAACAAATATGTATCAATAGAGATTGTAGATCTTTCAATTTATAAGGGCATTTATAGACGAATGAGAATTGATGAAAGGTAAAGAAAAACACATGTACAAGCAAGCTGCGTTTGTCGCTTTCAGTACAAGTGAAATTGCTAACGAGAGTCGAATATTATTTAACGAGAGTCGAATATGGAATCATGATATCACTAATATTGTTTAACTATTTCGTGAATATATTCACTTTTGTATTCTTGAAATTACTATGACGAGAACTAAACCGATGACGCCTAAGTCAAAGATTGAGAGAAGATTTGGCTCTCTATATAAAATCCCACTAGTTCACGTTATGTACTTTTATGTTTGGTAGTTATATCTTTATTTTTATTTTGTGATATTTAAGACACCATTTTAAGTTGCCTTAAATAGTAAACTCTGTCTGGTCTTGGTGAATTATGGCTGTTATTTCTCTATTACTATGAGTAAGACATACCATATTTCTATATTAAACATATACGCATGTATGTCATTGTCTCATATATATGATCTCGACCTAATTTAAACCTCTATATTCGAGGTTTAATAGATTATAAGTTATTCTTCACTTTATAATTAGTTTCATATTTTAAAATTTATTTGTTTACCTGATAAAAATTTGATTAACATAATCAATTTAAACTGGATACTAGGAGTCATATTCATATTCTTTCATCTGCTGGTATATAGTCGTAACTAATAAACACTATTTTGGTTTAATGTCTCAAATTCAATTCTATATAATTTGTATATTAGAAAAAGTATCTATGTTTTGCTTATATATTGATGATGTTTTGCTCATTTCTTCACTTATTTGATCAAAATTAATTCCTTTATCTAATATTAAATTTTCAAGCAAATATGTATCAATAGAGATTATAGATCTTCCAATTTCACATTTTCACGATTCATTCTTGAATTTTTAACTTGATCTTTCACGATATATTTTTTTAAGTTAATATGTATCATAAATATTAAAATTTATTATTACTATTATTGTTTTATTAATTGATGATAAGTAGAACTCTAAGGTGAAAAATACAAAAAGAAACACAAATTTTGTTTATTTGCACCTATGTATATTTTTGGACAAAAACTAATTACAAATAGAATGATACAATAGTTAGCAAATATAATAATTGCATAACATGGTGAGTCTTCATAATTAAGCCTTATTTGTTATGCAAGCTTAATTTTTTTTTGCTCTTGCTCTTCTTTTGTGCCTCACGCTGAACTTCACTCTCGGGAACGTTGAGCTTTTGAGCGATCAATTGTATCATGTTCTCACCGTGTTTATCAGATCTGTAGTACTCTTTGACAATCTTCTTAATGCTGTTCTCTCCATGTTTCCCTACCGCAGTAAAATATGAAATTATGTGAAGTTAAAAGAGGAAAGGATGCATTTATAGACGAATTAGAATTAATGAGAGAAACATGTATACAAGGAAGAAGCTGAATGCATTTATCGCTTTCATTATTGTCAAACGAATAATACCTTGATCAAGAAAACCATATACCCAAAACAAAACTCAACATTAGCTTGATGAGTGATGACTCACCCCTCTAAGGCTCTAAGCAAAATATTGTCTCATATACATTTATATGATCTCGACCTAATTTAAACCTCAATATCACTTTTTGATCTTGTTCATACAAAGTACACATGCATGCAATCTCCACCTCCTTTGAAGACTGTAGAAAAAAGTGAGGATATTCATCTTCCAAAATGTTTATTATTTATCAATTATAATACACTTTGTATAACAACCCGTAATCTACATGAAGAAAAAATGCTACATACAAATAAAATATATGAGTGAAGCGATCCCTTTTAGATCCCTTTTCAGGCTAGCAATTACATCAAATAAAGAAAAGAACCCTAGCTCTTCTCCCATATGATAGCTTTATATACACATATGCACAAACACCGAGACCCTTCTATTTCGCTTCTTTTCAGAGAGCGATGAAATTCTTGTTGAGCTGTTCATGAAACCTACCGAAACATTTCGGTTGCTGCCTAAACATTTCGGTTGCTGCCTAACCATTTCGGTTAGTTTGTGTATGTCGAAAAGAGAACACCAAACGATGATCCAAGAGATTTGGAGGTTGAAACCATCAGAAGACACATGGGAGAAGATGTTTAGCATAGACTTGGTTTCTTGTCCTTCTCCTCGGGTTGAGAGTCGCGATCAATTTTATTTGGAGCCAAAGTTACTTATTTCCCGAGTTTGATCTCTCATATCTAAAAGAACCCTATACTCTTGGTCTTGGAAGAGACAAACATTTGTGCTTTGCATTATTAATTCTTATCCTTGTTTTCTTTTAGTTTCCGTTAATATTTTTATTCTAAAATTAGATTAAAAAAAAAAAGAATTCAATTTGGTTAATTAAGTAAAGAAATAAGCAAAACATCATCAATATATGAGCAAAACATAAACACTTGTTTGTAGATACAAATCATAGATAACCAATCAGGACCAATATTGTCTCACCGTATTTGAAAGCAGCAACAAAATAACATGTCCTCGTTCTATCAAGTATCAATGCGAAATATAGGGAAACATGATGATCAAATTGATTGGTGAGCACCTTAATTAATGTTTTAAAAACATTGAAGTGCAGAAGGATGCTATTAAGCTATGCGGAAAAGTGTTTGTGGAAATCTATAATTTGTATCTACAAACAAGTGTTTATGTTTTGCTTAAATATTGCTTATTTTTTTATTTTTTTTAACCAAATTCTTTTTTTATTTTACAAATTGAATTCGCTTTATCAAACTTTAAATTTGATGAAAGAATATGTAAAATCGATAGAAATGTTATTTTTCACTCTATCTTTCACAATTTCATCTTATCAGCTTCTTTCTGCACTTCACTCTCTGAGACCTTGAGCTCTTCGGTAATTCTCATGATATGAAACAAAATGATGACTCATCCCTCTACCCAAATCGTATAACTAACCGACTTCCAGATTTTCCTTGCGCTCTTTAATAATGCCTAGTAACAAATTATATTATATCAATCCTTCTATCCCAACAAATATATTGAAACAACAATATAAACGGATCTCATTTTTCTAAAGGATTAATCCTTAATTTATGTTGTCTCTATACCTATGTGACTTTTTAAAATTAAGAAAATGTTAATTTCATCAGAAACAGAGTAAATATACAAAAGCGAGAGCGTTTTTGCTAAGCTATCTCTATTTATGTTCTTCTACATTTGCTATTTTTCTAAATCCCTGTTAAAAAAAAAACGTGTTATATATAAAGAAAAATATAGGATATTCATCTTCCAAAAAAGTTTATAATTTATCAATTATAAATACAATTTGTATAACAAACAATAATCTACATGAAGGAATAAAATTGCTACATACAAATATAGGAGTGAAGCTAAGCGAACCCTTTTAGATGCCTTTTCAGGCAAGCAATTACAACAACAGATAAAAAAAAAGAACCCTGGCTCTTCCCCCATATCTATGATATCTTTATATACAGGTACATATGCACAAACACCGAGACACTTCTATTTCACTTCTCTTCAGAAAGCGATGAAGTTCTTGTTGAGCTGATCATGAAATCTACCGGACCGCCGTACACTAGCGGCTCTTCTCGCCGTGAAACCAACAGTCGTGGGCCGAATCGATCTCTGTCTAACCATTTCCACAAACTCGGGATCATTAGAATGACCCTCGTACCGGATCCACTGAATCATTTGATGGTATCCCGGGAAGAATCTCATCTGAACTGACTTGAAGACGAAGTAAGGGATCAAAGCGAAGAACATCACGAAGAGAGTGGTGAGCCAGTAAGATGGAGCTGGAGCTAGGGCTTCGATAAAGACTTTGTAAGCATCTGTGGAGAAGCTAGGAGCGATGGCTCCATAGATCATGAGGAAGATGTACCAGAAAGCAACTGAGCCCCATATCACAATATGTTGGACCCAAGTGAAGTAGCTTATGGCTAAAGCCATTTGGAGATTGACGACCCAGACTACGCAAGTGTACATTGTCCCGCCAAGGATTTCTCGTCCGGCAGTTTTGCCATTAGGGTTATAGATTTGGTGTTTTAGAGATTCCTTGCAGAGGAAGAAAATGGCTAGGGCTGTGAAGACTCCGTTGAACATCCATCCGATGATTCTCTTCCAGCTGAAAAGAAGATTTTGAACTCCTTCTTGGTATAGCAACGGGAACTGCAAATAAACAGAAAAAACGAACTTCACTCAGCGATTCAGAGGAATCTTGGATTTTATGTATAGGGTTTACGGAGGGTAATGTTTGGATACCTTGTAAGAATAGCGAGCTGAGACGTCTTGATCGAAAACTCCGAGAGCAATGACGGGAAGCGAAGAGAAGAAGACGTTGAAAAGCGATAAAAACCAGTCGTTATATGCGGGTTGAGCAGAGAAGGATGTGTAGGCTTCGTATAAGAAAACGGTGACACCAAAAGTGATATTCTTGTAGAAGAAGTAACATATCTGCAAGAGCGAAAAACAGAACCGAGTTAGAGTAAATGAGATGAATGGTTAATTAGAGTTCAGTTGGAGAATGTTTCTGAGAGAAAAGTTTATACCATTGATGAGATTCTGCTGTAACACCAGTGACCATGGACAAGCAAGAGACGCTCTAAGTAACGGAATTGAGCAATGGCTATATCGCTAGACATAACCGCTTGCATTCCCTCAACACCGCTGATTCCAACACCGATATCCGCTTCTTGAAGCATTCCGACATCATTTGCTCCATCTCCAATAGCTAATGTTGTCTTCCCGGTTCCAGATTTGACCAGCCGCGTGACCTGAAAACAAAATCTTCTATTTATAAATCCTGAAACCGCAGTACTAGAGAAAGTAAAAACCCATTTCCGAGGGAAAAAGACATTACCAATGCTTTTTGTTTAGGCGATGATCTGCAGCAAATGACAGAGGCACATCCAGTGGCTAAATCAAGAAACATTTTCTTGAAATCATCTTCAAGGGCGTACGTTAGGGACTTCCCGTCAATGATCAACGCAAAGGCCTCATGAGAACTCGCGCTGCTTGATGCTGTGAGTAGAGCTTTCCCTTCTTCCATTTGCTTCACCACACTTTCTCTCGATGCCTATAAACATCAGTCGGTCCATCTATATAAATCTCATCTGTGAAAATGTATTATTGTTTTGAGTTACATTAAAAAGAATGTTACCTGTTCAATCGCATCTTTCTCTCCAGCCTTCTCCAATGCTTTTATATGTGGTGTCTCAAGATTTATGATGATCTGTTTCATCTCTTGTCTTAGTAAACTACAAGCAAATCTGCAGAGGTTCCCAAAAATATGTCAGAAACTATGAAATAAACCCACTAAGAACAATGTATAGATGACATAAGAACAAAAACAAAAGTTTTTTACCCGATATTGATTGCAGTCTCCATTTTGTCTCCGGTTAGAACCCATATCTTTATTCCTGCTTGAGCTAGCTTGTCGATACAATCCGGAACCTAAACCACAATCAAGTTAAACCTGTTATACTCCCTACTCGATCTAAATCCAGATCCAAAACATTTTAAAAATCTGTTAAGAATTTTAGTCTTTAAAAGAGCCATACCCCATTCTGAAGTTTGTCCTCAACAGCAGTAGCACCGAGGAGAATTAAATCGCGTTCCATCCGTTCTGTGATCTCATCGATTAAGCTCTCACGATCCGCTGTCACCGAGTTCTTAGCTTCATTGAAGTTCTTGCTGAATTCTATATACTCATTCTCATCAACCTCGCGGTATGCAAGTATCAGTGTCCTTAGCCCTGCATCTGCATATTCGTTAACATGTTCTCTGGTTTTCTCTTCGAAGTTACGCCCGTTCTTGGCAAGTCTTTCAAACATTACACTGCACACAAGATTCCGAAAAGTCAATATACCTCAACAAAAAGCCTAAGAATGTATAATCTGTCAAGATTGTCTAGTTAAACTTACTTGTCAGCTCCTTTGGACAGTAACAGAAGTTTCCCATCTTCATCACGCACAATAACCGACATTCTTTTCCTTGCGCTATTGAACTCAAGAACGTTTAGTAACCTATATACCCTGCAGAAAACAGAGGAAATGTTAGTTTTTATACCTCAAGAAATTGTAAAGAAGTCGGATAATAAGAAACAAACGAACCTTTCAACTGTTTTCCCTGATGCAAGATCCAGTTCACGGAAAGATATTCCGTTTTGCGTCCTGCTAAAGAACTCAAACCCGAACTCTCTAGCCGCAACAACAAACGCAGCTTCATCAGGAGACTCAGCTTCGTAAGAGACAGCCCCGGTGGCTTCATCTGTTTCGGGTATAGCCGTGTGACAAACAGCTAACAACCTGAAAAACTTCTGCAAAACAGCTGCATCTCGCTGCTTAACCCAATTCCCTTTCATAACCCTCTCATCCTCAAAATTAAAACCTTTGATCTTAGGACCAGATCGGTCCACTACAACATCCAAATCTTCACCAGCCAAACTCGAACCATTGCTTCTCATAGCCATAGATCTTTCAACTTCAGTTATACCGCGTCCATACGCAGTTCCCGCTATAGAACATTTGATAAACTCCATGGAGTTGCAGGTCAAGGTTCCGGTTTTATCAGATAGAATCGTATCAACCATGCCAAGCTCTTCATTGAGATTAGATGTCCTAGCGTGTGCGGGTTTATCATTCTCCTCGTAGTACATAAGAATGTCATTGTTGATGAAAACACTTTGAAGAACTTTAACTATTTCGATAGAGACATAAAGCGAAATCGGAATGAAGTAACTGTAGAGCATAACCGCCGTGAAGAAATGGAAAAACGCGGCCATTAGGGCTCTGTCTGGATCAAAGAAGATATCTGCATCGTCTGGTCTTAAGTACCATCTCTCTGTTCTTCCTCCATTTCTCACTCTATCTTCTCTTGTCTCAATACCGAAAACAATAGAGCCTATGAACGACATCAAAAACACAACACCGAACATCAAGTAGATGATTTTGTCCATTTTCCTCTCGATTCTGCTTCTCTTCGATGGTGGATCAGTTGAGTTTTGAATCACCTGTTTCAGATTTTCAAATTTCAACACTTTTAACACAATTTCTAAAGCATATATAGTAAAAAAAACAGATCTTTAAAGTTTATACCTTTGTGTCATGTCCAGTGAAGACAACAGCTCCATAGATATACTCTGTATTTCTAAGCTTGGAATCTCGAAGAAGAAGCTGTTGAATCGACAATGGTAATCTCTGTTCCTCCAAATGCAAAGTCCCAACATACGTATAGAGATCTGCATTTGGATCTTCGCATCTCACAACAGCTTTTAACTCTTTGAAATCAGAATCTTCATGTAAAGCCGATGAAGTCGCTTCTAAGCCCTGTTTCACTTTCAGATTCGTTTCTCCGTCAAGATTCATCGTCTCTACATAACAAATCGAATCTTCGTAGCTCGACGATAAAAGCAAAAGATCCGCCGGAAAAAACTCGTCTTTCTCAACTCTTACTATATCTCCGACTTTAAGATTCCTCCACTCTTCTTGCCGGAATATTCCATTTCCGTCGTGAACCTTCACTTTCCGGTTATTCATTTCTATATCCTAAAATAAAATAAAAAACAATACTTTATTTTAAAAAATTCTAACTTTAGTAATGACAAATTCGATTCAAGATTCGATAAAACAGACCTGTTTTTTACGACCCCAATCTTCGATTGCTTCTTTAACCATACTGACGGCGATGACGAAGCCGAGAGGTAACAGAGCACTAACGGCGCCGTAAGGAGAGAGAGGAGTCAACGATAAGATCCCGGTGACGAGGAAGTAGAAGTTAGCGACGCGGCGGAACTGTTCGAAAAGTGATTTGGGTATGAAAGAAGCGAGAGTATATTTAGTAGACCGGACATAGTTGCCGGCGTAGTTACGTCGTTCAGCGGCCGGAGAATTAGGGTCGTTACAGTAGACAACACGTGAGAAACCAGGTCCTCCAATATTGGAATGGTCATCTTGAAAACTCGATTTACGACCTTTGAATGCGTATATATTGCTTAGATGTAATCTTCTTCTCCCCCGACACTTGGTCATCTTTGCTCTGTCTGAATACAAACTACTTTTGTTTTAAGTTTTGGCAAATGGGGAAAACTTTTAAGAGAGGGAAAAGAAAAAAAAAGAAAAAAAAAGAATGAAAGAATGAAGATTTTTGTTTTTTGGAACTATAGAATGAAGAAGAATTTTGAGAGAGATATGTTATGTCATATGTGTTATATTATTTTGAGTTTGCAACTCAGAAAGGAAGAGGAACCAGTGTTTTTTATTTCTATTTTTATTTTTTTATTATGAATTTTATTTAAAACCCAACTTTGAACGACGACTTTCAAGTTTCAACGGATTATTACTTTTATTTGACGCTGATTTTTTTTTTTTTTGTTTAATACGTTTTCTTGGTACGGAAGAAATTGAGTAATTTTTTATTTCTTGGGAAATTTCGAATGAGATAGGGAGAAGAAGGAGATTGTAAAATGTAATTTCAACGACAAGAAATTAGGTTTGTAACAAATGTATAGTTGGGAAAAAAGTAGGTTGTGTAATAATTTGAACAGCAAGAGAAAATTTTGAATGGGAATGTAAAAGTCATCGACACTTGAGATGGAGAAAGAACAAAAAATCTCATTGTCAATGATCTATATGTTTTGTTTTCATTGTTCTGGAGTATATAGAAACGAATGGGAACGAGCCGTCGAAGAAGTCTTGAGTCGTTGATGGTTACTAGTATTATTTCGTTTTGAAAATTTCTTGGAAAAGAGAAGAGTCAAGAGGGGAAGTATACTTTGTATATAAGATTAATTAGTTAATCAATGAATTATGTTTTTAAGTTTTAACTTTGACTTGATTGATTCTAAACGTAAGGATTAGTATTTAGTATTAGTATTATTTTATCCTCTTATTTTTTTTTTTTTATAAATTATCAACCAAACAAAAAATAATTGATCTCCAGTGATCCTCGCCAGGCAAGAAGGCTCTCTGTCTCTGTCTCGATCTCCTGATTATAAAAAATAATCTTCTGACACTCTTTTTAGCTAAACACATGTGATAATTAGTTTCCACCTCATAATTTATTTGCCAGTTTGGTAATGCTCAAATATAAAATGAATATTACTATATTAAAGTTTGGCTACAGAATCTGTAATCTAGCTCCATCGCCGAACTTGTTTAGCTCGACGACAACTCTAAATTAAGTTATTTTGCATGTTTTTAGACTAGTTAGTGGTAATTTATACGATACTAATAAAAAAAAAAGTATATAGTATTATTTCTATTCATGTTCTTTAGATCTAGAATTCACTTTTTTTTTTCATAGTCTCACTTTAATTCTAACTCAAGTAACAGATCATGTATCTCTAATCAGTAATCATAGTTTAAAGTGCTGCTTACTTGACCATGGTTAACACATCATATTTAGTATTACGATGTTAATTAATTACATATGATCACGATATATTCATGTGAATAATCTTATTATTATAAGTCACACAATGACACAACACATGCTCACAGCGAATACGTCTCTCACCTACTCTCGTTATCAGGGCTGCGCGACTATTCAAAACGTACCATCTCATCATCTCATGTGTGTAAGCAGCAACGGAACATTTCATTATTATACTACGTAATTTAATAAATAGTCATTATCGTCATCACAGTAATGATGCATATGGGACAAGAAGGGTTTTTTGAATAATCCTTGTTTTGTAAAAAGAAAATTAAACTTTAGCTTTTTTGCTACCATTAAGAAGATATTTTAATTTTAAGATTCGTTTTAAGTTGTAACAAAGAAAAACAAAATTTCACTTTCACACCCGTCAGTGGTCAAGTGATTAGACATCTTCTTTAATTGACTTTTTATTAACTTTAAGTCTCTAACGGGCTAGTGATTATATTGGGCTTTAGCTCTTGCTTACATAACTCTATTTTAAAAGCCCAATAACAAAGAGTGTCCGATCCGGGATCTAAACCGTATCTGTTTAATTAATCCGTCTTCCTCGTGGTAGTAATTACCTTTTTACCCATTTACCGACGACTATTGCCAATTTCACCCTATTCGATTTTTTTTAATCGGGAGTTTTAAAGTTGATAAAGCCGTTGTGTTGTCAGAGAGAAATAAAGGAGAGATTTTTCAATTTGGGAAATTAGGGTTCCAATTTGTATTCAATTCAGAGATTCTTCTTTCGAACTATGTTCACGCCACAGAGAAAACCGTGGATGTCACCGGCGATGACGACGCCGAGAAGCGAGACCCACAAAATCGGCGGTGTTACTAACCCTAGGACCGCTGATAAAAAGGGAAAAGCTGTTGCTTTCAGCGATGACCTAGTGATTTCGACTCTTCCGCCGCCTCCGATTGGTACACTCACCGGAGAAGGCGTTTCTCGTGTTCTGGCTGACGATACGGATATGGGTGATTGGAGAAGGTTTAGGGAGGTGGGTTTATTGGATGAGGCTTCTATGGAGAAGAAAGATAGAGAAGCTCTTCTTGAAAAGGTCTCCACGCTTGAAAAAGAGGTAACCTTTTTATGAAAATTATTGTCGCATTTTCTTATTCTGTTGTCGGGTTTAGCTTCATTTCTTTGATTAATCTATAGCTGCATTTTGGATTCAAACTGATAAGGTAGATATGTGATTAGGTTGGAAGCTCTCATGTGTAATTTAGGCTGATATGGTTTCATATTCTGCTCTCATTGGTTTTTGAGGCAATTGATAACCTTTGGCTGTCCGAGTGTTGAAATGAGTGTTTTGACTCTTTTTTATTCTATCAACTTTTTCATAAATACGAAAGTACAAACTTCAATATTTTCTTATTGATTCTCCTGTGCAGTTATATGGCTACCAGCACAATATGGGTCTTCTTCTCATGGAGAACAAAGAGTGGGCTTCCAAGCACGAACAACTAAATCAGGCATTCCAAGAAGCTCAAGAAATCCTTAAAAGGGAACAGTCATCACATCTGTATGCATTGACGACTGTCGAACAACGCGAAGAAAACTTGAGGAAAGCCTTGGGTTTGGAAAAGCAATGTGTGGAAGAGGTATCATATTTTAGCTTTGACATTATAAATATCTTAACATTGTGTTGTTCTTAGTAATATGAGAATTTATCTACTTATGTGATGCATTGATTTATGGGTGTCCTCTTTTCTGCTGACCTTCCTTAGATTTTTCTGTATTAGGTAGTGTGTTCCTACGTTTGTGTTCTGAATTTTCTTACATATATAATTTTTTTCTTTTCTTTTTGCAGCTTGAAAAGGCTCTTCGTGACATTCAAGAGGAGAATAGCAAGGTAAGGCTCACTTCTGAAGCTAAATTAGCTGAAGCAAATGCCCTGGTTGCTAGTGTGAACGGGAGATCTTCAGACGTGGAAAACAAGATTTACTCTGCCGAAAGCAAACTCGCAGAGGCAACTAGAAAGAGCTCGGAGTTGGAAATGAGATTAAAGGAAGTGGAGACTCGTGAAAGCGTCATGCAACAAGAGCGGCTTTCATTTGCTAAAGAGTAATTACAGATATTAGTTATATGTCTGAAAAATTCAATCTTTTTTGTTAGTCTTACGTGTATGTTGTTGCTATTGCACCACAGGCGAGAATCATATGAGGGGATTTTCCACAAGCAAAGAGAGTACCTTCATGAATGGGAGAAAAAGCTTCAAGAAAAGGAAGAATCCATGCCTGAGCAAAAAAGAAGCCTGAATCAAAAAGAGGAAAAGGTTAATGAAAAAGAAAAGAAACTGACGCTGAAAGAAAAGGAACTTGAAGAATGGAATAGAAAAGTTGATTTGGCTATGTCAAAGTGTAAGGAAACCGAAGAGGACATAACTAAACGTTTAGAAGAATTGACTACAAAAGAGAATGTGAGTTTATTGCAATTTGAAAATAGCTTCTTTAGACTTATATATTATTCTCCTTATATGACTTGTTTATGGTGGTTTACCCTAGGAAGCTCACACACTCCAGAGCAGGCTAGTAGAAAAGGAGAAGGAGTTACAAGCATTTGAAGAGAGGCTCATTGCTAGAGAAGGGGTAAGTTTAAAAGTATATTTAATCTTCATACTTGACAATGCACCTATTAAGCTTATCGCTTTGAATCAAGAATCATTATCATATAAATAGATTTCATTGTTTCTGATATCTGATTATTAAAGCACTTGGTTTGGTTTCTTTCAACAGACAGAAATTCAAAAGCTTATTGATGATCAGAAAGAGGCATTAGCTGCTAAGATGCTGGAATTTGAACTGGAATGTGAAGAAAGAAGAAAATCCTTGGACAAGGAACTCCTAAGGAAGATAGAAGAACTTGAACGACAGAGAGTTGAACTTGACCATAATGAGGAGAAATTGCAGAAAAGGAATCAAGCAATCAATAAGAAGTTTGACCGAGTGAATGAAAAGGAAATGGAACTTGAAGCAAAATCAAAAACTATTAAAGAAAAAGAAAAGATCTTACAAGCTGAGGAGAAAAAGGTAAGTTTGGAAAAGCAACAGCTGCTTTCTGATAGAGAAAGTCTCGAAGACCTACAGCAAGAACTTGAAAAAATCCGATCTGAGATGATGAAAAAGGAGGAATTAATCCAGGAAGAATTCAAAAGTCTTGAAATCAAGAAAGAAGAGAGGGACGAATTCATGAGATTGCAGTCTGAACTCAAGTCCCAGATAGAGAAATCTAGACTCCACGAGGAGTTTCTTTCTAAGGAAGTTGACAATCTGAAACAGGAGAAAGAGAGATTTGAAAAGGAGTGGGAAATATTGGATGAGAAGCAAGCAGAATACAATAAAGAGCGACTACAAATGTCTGAAGAAAAAGCAAAGTTTGAGAGGTTTCAACTGTTGGAAGGAGAAAGATTGGAGAAAGAAGAGAGTGCTTTGAGGGTACAAATAATGCAGGAACTGGATGATATCAGACTGCAGAGAGAATCATTCGAAGCCAGTATGGAACATGAACGCTCAGCATTACACGAAAAAGCCAAACTTGAGCAATCTAAGGTGATTGAAGATCTTGAAATGACGAGAAGGAATCTTGAAATTGAACTTCAGAGAAGAAAAGAACAAGACGAGAAAGATCTACAAACTAGAGTGGCTCTTTTTGAGGACAAAAAAATGATCGAGCTTAGTGATATCAATCACCAGAAGCAGGCTTTGAATAGGGAGATGGAAGAAATGTTGTCCAAAAGGAGTGCCCTCCAAAAGGAAAGTGAAGAAATTGCAAAGCACAAAGAGAAACTGAAAGAGCAGCAATTAGAGATGCATAATGATATCGGTGAACTTAGTACACTAAGCATCAACCTCAAGAAACGTAGGGAAGTGTTTGCTCGTGAAAGAGCTCGTTTTCTAGCATTTGTTCAAAAGCTCAAGGACTGTGGGAGTTGTGGGCAGCTGGCGAATGAGTTTGTACTCTCTGATCTCCAACTACCATCTAATGAAGAAGAAGCTATACTACCTCCTACTGGAGTTTTAAGTGATCTTCCAGGAAGCTCTGACGAGTCTGACTCTTGTAATATTAAGAAATCTCTGGACGGAGATGCCTCTGGAAGTGGGGGATCTAGGAGGCCCAACACGTCGATACTGCAGAAATGCACTTCAATATTTTTCTCACCAAGTAAAAAAACTGGACATGGGATTAACACAGACAAGTCTGACCAGCGTCCATCCTCCTCAGTGGCAGTTAATATGGAAAAAATAGGTGAAAAGCCTCTGCCAGTTGATCTCCGACCATGTCCATCTAATAGCTCAATTCCGGAGGAGGATGAGGAATATACAGACAGTAGAGTACAAGAAACTTCTGAGGGTTCTCAGCTGTCTGAGCTTCAAAGTGCGAGGCGCGGGCGCGGACGTGGCAGACCTAGGAAAGTGAAACCTGCTTTGAATCCTAAAAGTTTGGTTAAGCATGCAGGCCCTGAAGAATCATCAAAAGATGAATTGAGTGGTCGTGTGTCTGTTACTAGCAAGAAGACAACAGGTGGAGGTGGAAGGAAAAGACAGCATATTGAAGATACTGCTACTGGTGGACATCGCAAGAGACAACAGACAGTTGCTGTCTTACCACAGACCCCTGGCCAAAGACGATACAATCTGAGGCGGAACAAGACGTAAGTTTCCTAACATTGTGACATTGAGTTTTAAGGCTTTAATATGGCTTCACATGATTGCTTAGGATATGTTGAGATAGAGAATAAAGGTCCCTTGCATTAGTTTAGTTTCACTATTATAATTTAAGTGTAGTATAGCCGTAATTATTCAAGTTTCCTATCATTGTTGTGTTTTAGTTCTGTTAATTGATTGCCTAAAATCTTATGAGTGAACAGTGACCAAGTTCCAGCAGATGTTGAAGATAATGCAGCTGGTGGTGAAGATGATGCAGACATTTCTCCTTCTGTGCCATCAAAGGAAAATGTGGAAGAAACTTCTGAATCAGTGATGGAATCACTTCGAGCCAGAAGATTAGAAACTTCAGAAGTTGGGGTTGAGAGAGTCGTAATGGTAAGAAAAACTTCCCTTTTTTAGAGTTTACAACGTGCGCTCTGGATGATTAAAACCTTGCTGATAAAAATTTAGCACAAGAAAAAACAAGCATACATGCTTAACAATATGGTTATTTCTTTGGCAGGTTGAAACAATTGCAAATCTTGTTACTGCTGATAACAATGGGGGTGTTTCGGTGGCAAATGCAGAACCAATAGCTAATATCACGACGAGCCCCTCTGTTGAAGATGACCAGAAGCAGAATACAGTAAATGAAGATGATATGAATGAGGAACATGAGGATGGAGATGAAGAAGCTGAAGTCCAAGGTGATGGTGATGGTGATGATGATGATGATGATGATGATGATGGTGATGATGATGGTGATGATGATGAATCACCAAGACCCGGTGAAGGATCCATAAGTAAGAAGCTTTGGACTTTTCTCACAACATAACCATCTGACGTGGATGATCTAGGAGATGTTACTTTCAACATTTATTTTGTAAAACCATTTATAGCTTCTTGGATCCAAAGAAAAAACCCTTTTGATAGGGGTAAACGGGTGAAGTTAGAGAATTATAAACAGAGGCGTGTGTTTTTAATGGATGTACTTTGAATTGACAGAACATAAAAGCCAGAATCCGGAAGGATATTATTGATTACAAAATAAATGTCAAAGGATTAATTTCAGAAAAGCAGAACATTAAAAAAGAAAAATCTTTGTCAACATTAAATTTAATAACGCTTTGATATGTGTGCTTCTCTGCATGCTCTATTACATAGAGATATATGTTAGTATACGTATTGAAAGTTCCATATGTGCATGTATGTATGGTTATGGGAACAAATGAAACCCTTTACTTTATGTGACAAAAGAGGAACATGTAACCAAATTCTCTTCTTTTACTTTTTTTAACCATTTGAATTGTAATGAGAAAAGCTATTGATTCCCAACGACCTCTCGCTCTCCCTTCAATAAATAGTAGCAAGAGCCAACCCAAAACCCAAATAGAAAGAGGACAAAATACATCACACGCTCTGTTTCACCTGTTCTTGTTCTCTGTGTGAGCAATGTTGTGGCAAACGTTTTTTTACTCTGTTCTCTTACTATCTCTGCTATTCAGGTGTGCCGGAGATGAATCTTTACCTGAAGTAACTGATTCTGAAGAAGCTCCAATGGACAAAAGAGAACGAGAAGCCTTGTACTCTGCGATTCAAGGATTTGTTGGTCATTCTTGGAACGGATCTGCTCTCTATCCTGATCCTTGTGGTTGGACTCCAATTCAGGTTTTTCTTACAATACTCTCTTTCTTTAAACCCTCTTTTTAGTTTCTCTCTACTGTCATATTTTGTTTGAGGTCAAGTCCTTAATTGTCATAGACTCTTGAAGATAGTAAAGAGCTTGAGCTTATGATGATGATGATGATGATGATGATGTAGAAACTTTTGAGCCTTTACATGTTGTTGAATCAATCAAACTTAACTTCAAGAAAAGCTTGTGAAATGATGTGTAAAGATTTTTTTGTTTTCTAGCTGTCGCAAATTATTCTTGAAAATGCTTTGTCCCCTTTGAAAGTTTTCCATAATCGGATAGTGAAGTTTAAAGCTTCAAAGCAACAAAGTGGATCCTATTTTCATATAACATCTCTTTTTGAGGGTTTCTTTAAATGTTTCAATGGTTGTTACAATTATATGCTCATTGGCCCACCAATCATTCCTATATTTTGCAGCTAAGTGCTCTTTCGAAAATCCAAATTTTACAAAGAACAAAATAAAAATACGTTTTTGTTTTGGTTTCAGGGTGTTTCATGTGACATCTACAATGACTTGTGGTACGTCACAGATATGAGTTTAGGGCCTGTTTATGAAAACTCTCTTGCTTGCTCCTCAAGTCTTCAGATAAGGCCAGCGTTATTTGAGCTCAAGCACTTAAGATCTCTCTCCTTCTTCAACTGCTTTATCTCTCCCATGGTGATAGCTAATAAGGGCTGGTTAAACTTCGCATCCAACTTAGAATCACTCGAGTTTAGATCCAATCCCGGTCTCATAGGGAAGCTTCCTGATACAATTGGCAATCTCACACAGCTGAAGTCTTTAGTGGTTCTTGAAAATAGGTTCAATGGAGAACTACCGGCGAGTATCTGCAACTTGAAGAGTCTCAAGCGGCTTGTTTTCTCAGGAAACTCATTCGGGGGAATGATACCAAACTGTTTCAATGGGTTACAAGACCTCTTGATCTTGGATTTGAGCCGCAACTCTTTATCAGGGACATTGCCTTCATCTGTTGGAGATTTGGTTTCATTGCTCAAGCTTGACCTAAGCAATAACCTCTTACAAGGGAAGTTACCTCAAGAAATTGGTTTTTTGAAGAACCTGACACTTTTGGATCTGAGGAAGAACAGAATCTCTGGTGGGCTGTCCGATAACATTGAAAACATTCAATCTCTTACAGATTTGGTGCTATCAGACAATCCAATGGGTGAAGAGGATCTAATGGGAGTAAAGTGGGAAAAGATGAACAATTTGGTGGTTTTGGATTTATCCAAAATGGGTTTGAGAGGTGAGATTCCCACTGCTCTAACCAACATGAAAAACTTGAGGTTTCTTGGTCTGAACAACAACAATCTAACCGGTTATGTTCCGTCTAAGAAGCTTGAGGCTTTGCCTTGTCTTGGTGCTTTATACATCAATGGAAACAACTTAACAGGTGAGCTTAGATTCTCTAACAATTTCTATGAGAAGATGGGAAGAAGATTCAAAGCTTCAAGGAATCCAAACCTTTGCCAACCATTGGAGATGGTGAGCTCACAATCTCATAGACATGTGCTTCCTCTTGGGGTGAAGCCATGCACTTAGACTAAGGAAGTGGAGAGGAGTTGAAGTGATCATCACCAAGCTATCTATTTTATTTTTCATTTTGGTATATATGTAAGAATATTTAATCTCGTCGAAAATTTCTATTATTGTACTACATGGCCCATAAATGAATATGATGACAATTTGAAACAGCCAAAAGTCTTAATGGGCCGAAATTGAGGTGTTAAATCAATAAAAAATGAAAAAATGGCCCATGCAGGTTTCGAACCTGCGACCTTCGCGTTATTAGCACGACGCTCTAACCAACTGAGCTAATGGGCCATATTGATGAATTCGTATGTTTTTCGTGAAAAGACGATAATGAAACTATGAAGCTCAAAACAAGAAAAAACAAACTTTTTTTGTAGGAAACTATTTAATACAGTGCTACGGAGTAAAGTACGAGCAAGATGCCAACATATAGATTTAGACTAGTCACAAATAATTGCTATCGCCATGTCTCATAAAGAGACGATCATAACATATACATTATAAAAATAATCGTGAGATAAGATAATCATATGCAGTGTTATGGGAAAGAAGAACACATAATGTGAAGGCACCTGGAAAGAAGCCCAAAATGTTCTAGATTTGTGGACAAAAACAAAAACCAAACAAAGGAACACAACTAAATATGGAAATTTAATAACTAGTTGGTTCAATGGGACGAATAGTGTCTGAATGTTTCTTTTCTTCCACAGAGATAATGTCAACAAAGAAAAAAAGTCGCAGAACACCGAATATAAATAAAATAAAAAAAATCAAATAGTTGATTTGTTGTTTGAGACATCGTAGGCCATCTCTTGTTCATTTTTCAGTACACCGAACTTGTTTAAACCCAACCATTTGGATCGACTTCGTGGTGTTTGAAATTCCTAGTTGGAAATAAGACGAACTGTATGGATCGGATCAGTCCACTTGGCGATACTTGTTGGTTAGACCAGTTAGAAATCTCTGTTTGTGTGTTTTATCTAGTAAAAAGTTAGAAACCTTTGTTTGTGGATGTAGCAAGGTCGGAAAGAAGTGTTCAAAATTACACCTGAGAAAATAGTAAACCCATTTAAAAAAAAATTGAAGTATCAGCTAGCTATTACATATTATAGTAATACATTATTAAAACAACAAAAAAAAGGTTTCGGTTTCCACCTTTAGTTGAATTCGGAAGATATCTCAAACATGATCTTTGTTTTTTTTTAAAATCTATCTTGTCCTATTTCATTTGTCATTTCCATCACAAATTTAATCAAGGAAGGAAAAAAAAATGGTGTTAACTTTGGTTTGCCCACCCTAAACCAATGGAGAACGGCTTAAAGACAATTAAGAAGGAATGTTAGGCCAAGAAGAAAAAAAAGACATTTGAGTAAGAAGAAGTACAAAAGGAGATAAGTTCCAGAAAATACACAAGTACAAAAGGAAACCATAAGGTTTGAAAAGGTGGTGAGTGGTTCAATTATTACAAACTTTATTTATTAGGGCAAAACACAAAATTCGTAGCCCGAGAAGAAGTGAAAGAGACAAGAGAGAAGAGACCGGTGGTGATGATGGTCACGACGGCGACGATGGTAGGACCGCCGCACGTGGTCTGCCTTACCTATGTCTCTCCATTTTGACCAGTCAACGTACTTGCCTCTTTAATTATTGGAGTTCCTTCTCCATCTTCTTTAGTACATATATGAATATATGCTGTTCAATTAAAATTTTCATTTTGTTATCATGACTCTCTTTTTTCATCTAAATATACTTAAGGATGCTACGATGAGTTAATGATTCAGTTCTGATGCTTTAATTATGAAGCTTTATGATTCAGTTCAGAGCAGAACTATCAGATTTAATCCGATTATGAGTTTTGACAGTGTTGTTCTTGAATTTCAAAGAATTAAATTATTATTCGGTGCGGCTCAATTTTAATACTTTTAACCTGGTTAGTAGTGTGCGACTGTGCGGGAGCTTTTTTTGTATCCGTATAGTTTATAAGTGTAATTTTTTATTTCATCTATATATGTTGCAAATGATTATTTTTGTTTCACTATTAAGGGATTAGTGATAAATGGTAATACTTAAATCGATTTGTCCTTTAAGAAATCGAAAACGGCTGATTAAAGAAAAGAATTAGACGTGAAAGGTCGTCCATCATAATTATATTAGCACCTAATTATGATAAGTAAGAAGGACCAACAAAACTAATGATTTTGAAATATTTGTGTCCCTTGGTTTATATATATAGTCGCACTCAAATTATATAATACTCCATCCCTCTCATTACATACGTATTTCGATTTTTGAGCAATGTATCTAAATTTGATTAGCTTTATAAGAAATTATAGGCTCATTTTAGAATGTACTATCAACAAGTATTTGTTTAACTTACTTTGAGAACTAAACAGATACTTACTAATCAACACAAAATCATAAAATTTTGAGCCAGATCATGGGACATATCGAAAATTGTGAGAGTTCCCCAACGAACTAAAACTAAAAGTAGAGTTCTTGTTGTGTCGGAATTAAAATGCATTAATTTAACACATCCGCATGCGTGGGGCAGCAATAATCACCAATTAACTAACTAATTATACCTTAATGGTGAATTTTGATACTATTAAACCGCAAAAAAAAAATGTTATGATATTGTTGCCACATCTGAGTCAGGAAGAGAGAGTTGGTGGTAGTTTGACTAGATAAGGGGTTTAATACTTTAATTAGTTGAAGAGAAGTATTATGAAGAAAAAATCCCAAGAAATGCTTGCTTTATATGATATCTTTAAGTATCATATTGTTGCCATATGGAAAAACTTTTATATGATCATGCATGATCTCACTACACATAAAATATACAAATAAAATCGTGTGATTAGTGTATTAAATAAGAGAAAACACTTGAGTATAAGGTAACGACCATTATTTACATTACGCGTAAATCATTTATATTTCGAATGTCATAGAACAAAAAGCCAAAAGCCATTACAAAATTTTGTCAACTCTTATCTCTATTATGCAGGCTAATATTTACAATACTGCCCTCTCCTCCACTAAATTCATCGAATTTTCCATATTTGCTCAAAAAGAACAAGAATTTGCTAAACGATGGAGAGGTCTAATCAAAACCAACTCTCAAACCCTGAACCGATTCATCCACTATATCTCGCCTCTAATCAAACCCGATCTTCCCCGGTTAAGCTCCAATGTACATCACGATTCGTCTCTCTCCACCACACGAAAGCTTGTCTTTATACATAACGAATTGTGGATGAATCTGATAAAGAGAGAGAGATCAGTCGTGCCAACAGAGAAGCATGACGACACATCTTCGGATGATGTAAAGCTTAGCTCTCTGTTCTTTAAGAACAGCTCCAAGTCCTTTACTCGATACCCTTCTCTTTGAACCTCCCATTCTTTGACTTGATCCCATCTTCATCTTCAATATATATCGATCGAACGACTTTGGCAAGAAAAAGACAAGTTTATCTTTAGTGTTTCTTAGGGCTTTTGCGAGAGATATGTTATATAAGGAGAAGTAATGAAAATGAGGATACAAAGAAGAAATGAGTTCTTGTTTTATAGAAGAAGAGAAAGATTGAAATGAGACCCTACACACTTCTTTTTCACTACCCACTTGTGTGTGTTTTGTTTGCGTTATTGCAATTTAATTATTATCATTGAATGGTTTAATTTACATGGCCACAATTTCACAAAACCCCCAAACATCTATGCCCTATTTGTCCCCGTTGTTGGTTTGTGTATCATTGCACACATGCATACCACGTGGCGGATTGATTTTTTCCTCTCTTTTTTTTGGTTGTAATTCTTCTCTTAATTACTTTTTGTCAAACAAACGAAAATGGCTAATCTCCTTCAACCTCTAGATGTTAATATTGCTTCTAGATTATTATTGTTCAGTTGGAAAAAAATAATATTGCTTCTAGATCTTAAGGTGGTAAAATTCGAGGATTCAACAATAGTTTAAACCAATCAAACGAAACGAGGTTTAAGTTAACAAACACTCATAATAGAGTAGTGGTTTTATTAGTGTTATCATGTTTTTGACATCAGACTATCAGATCGCAATATGCCAATACACAGATTTGTCGTTATAGAAAATAGATTTTCTCAGTGACGCCTTACTTTTTCTTTCTCTCTCGAGATACAAATGGAGTGGCCGACGACGAACCATTATCTTTTTTTAGTAGTACTAATATTTAAGTAAGAAATTGTAATAATATTTTAACTAAAATTGAAATGAATTTGGAAAAAAAGGAAGGAAATGAAAAACTATTTTTTTTTATGAAAACCATAACGATAGGGAAATTTCATTAATTTTTATCCTATTATTGTAATAAATATTTTTCAGCCTATTATAATTTCTTTAGAATTATAAACGGTTATATCAGAACAGAAGCTTCTAAAAAAGATAAGAAGCCGAGAAAAGTTTCAAACTCAGGTCAGGTCTCAGATCTTACATGTACTGTACTTAAATTAAAAATCATGCATCTGATATATATTTTCTTCTGTAGAATTTTCTTCATTTGTGGATTTCGTATTACTAAAACTCATTCATGATTGATAGTTTCTAAGAAGCAGACTTCTCTAAACAATAAAAACAAAATTTTGTAAAGTTGACTAGAAAAACAATTTGCCGCCGATTGATCACATCAGCTCGTACGATATTATGAATACACAAAAAAATATCAACGAGATAATATATTAATTCGTTGTGACCACAGTCAAATTTTGTGGATGATATGAATAGTTGGGTTTATCAACTATTTATTTTATTTTTCTTTTGTAAACATGTTGGATCCACGTCAGTGTACTAATCTACTACACCTTCCACGCACAACTTCAGTTTCTATTGTGTTCTGTGATGTAAAGGAATTGTAAAATTCCCTTTACTTGCTAATGTTTTTTTTTTTAATTACTTTAATCACACAGAACGATTTAGTTATTTATTCATTCTAGACTTGTATTAATGTATTATTATCAAAGACATTACCTGACAAAGTTAGTATTATAGTCAACAATATTATAGTTTAAAGAAGATGCATGTCCCGATGTACGTATTTGACTATATAGTCTATAGTAAAGTTCATTTAATTTAGATTCTAGAAGTATTGGTAATGCAAATTCAGTTTTCGCAAACTTGTTATCAAAACAAACTGTCCAACGTTATTGAATTATGACTTCGGTTTTTTTAATGTCTTTTTTCAACTCTTGTAAAATGTCCATGACGTGGCATGCATGTTGAGATTCGTTTTATAGTGATAATGTATAATTAATCAAAGATTAGTTGCATTAGGTGACGATTACTATAATAACTTGTAAACTAATTTGGTCTTCGGGTGGCGCACGTACGAATTATGAATAATTATACCAAGAAAATGATAGCGCATATACGTTTCAAGCTTAATAATTAAGTCGTCTATGAGTACTAATTTTTTAATTTTCTTTGTCTCCTAACATAACGATATATATTTAAGTTCTGATGCATTGTTAGTTAGCTTAAGTACATTATACATCGAAAAATGTGGATGGAGGAGTAATTTAAGAAAATATTGGTATTGAGGATCGCACACGTACACATATAAACGTGTATAGTATTAACTAAGAAATATTCTTTTAATCTGTGTAAGAATCGTAAAAGTATATTAGTACGATTCTTTCAAGCGTTACAAATTCCACATGTTAGTACAGTAGTAGTACTAATTAAGAAACTAAGAATCATTCTTTTTAGTTCAGGTGGATTTGATTGGAGTGGGAAGGCCATGTGTAGAGGAGTTACGATCAAAGTATTCGATCTAGTCCATATTTCTAAAACAAAAAAAAACTCAAATATACAAAATGTTTAAAAGGCACAAACAAAAAAAATAAAGAGATTGTTGAAGTCTCTCAGCAAAAAAAAAGAAATTTAGAAGGGCATGTGGGCTTCGTGGATAAAACGGAATGCACTTATAAGGCTTCTTACCTTCTTGATAGTTGATATAGCCTTTAAAGGTCAGAATCAGCCCCAATTAATGTTCAAAAATATAATCATTGGCCCAAATACACAAAAATATAAATAAAACGTAAGTGAAGTAGTGAACTCGGACAATTCGACTGAAAAACGTGGTTACTTTTCCGTAAATTATGCCATGTTAATTAGATCCGTACAATCTTTTTTTTTTTTTTTAAACAAACATTTCGGCACATATCACGTATGTTTTTTTTTGTCTCCCACAAGATGAGGTTCTTGTTTCTCAATGAAAATATGTGTTTTGGTAATGTAAAGTTGTAAACCAATATTGTTAAGTGTCGTCAACACCAAACTCTTATTAATGTTTTGATCTTTGAACTACAAAAATGAATTATCAATTGAAGTAAATAACAAATAATAGAGATACATCTTATTGTAACCCATTTTGTTACATAACACATCAAACTACTGTTGCAAAATCTAACTAACTCACTTCGTTAACCTTTTCTTCTCTTTGATTCCACTTGGCTTAAAACTTTTTATCACGTGATTGGTTAAACACCGTCAGATCAAAACACAACACCTCTTCGATCATCAGCCACGTGGCTTTCATAGACGTATCTTCCACGTCAGCAAAACACGGCCACGTCTCCCTCTTCTCTCAACACCACCGTCCGATGTTATTATTTTATTGCCATCATCAGATCAGCTGTCAGAGATCAACGGTGAGTAACGAAACAGATCATAAGGCGCCCATAACGAATCCAACGGACAAGGCCGTCTCGAGTCAAGCCTTAGCCATGGCTTCCCTTTCCCGCTCCAATGCAACAAACTCACCGGTCCTGGATGCAGATTCCGGCAAAGTCCCTCCAAGTTATCTCCGCCGAGACCATGCTGGTTCCACCTATGCTCCACCGGCTCAACATCTCCGGCGAAAACAAGCAGAAACGGAGGCAAAGACCCCAACTCGTAGATACGATGTCGTTTCTGTATCCTCATCCACGTCTCAAGCTTCACCGTAACTCTCCGTTCCCTCCATTTCCCGAGATCAATCACCATCACTCCGGTGTTGAAGTAACACGGCTTACGCCCCTTCAACGCCGATTTGTAGCCTTGGCTCGACCAGAATCTTGAAGTGAAGTAGTTGGTGAAGTTAGCGTGACAGTACTCCGGAGCTCCGACGACGTGACGACGCAGATCGATTCCCCAGAGCTTGGCCACGTCGTCGACGACTACTAGATCGGAGTCAAAGTAGATTACGCGGCGTACGGCGACGGGGAGGAGATCGGCGAGGTAGATCCGAGCGTAGTTCAAAGGCTGGTCCAAAGCACGACGGATCGAGGAGGAGATTTTGCTGCGGACGAGGTTAGGGTCAAAATGGTAAATTTGGTAGGTTAGGTAAGGGAAAGTTGAGGAGATAATGCGGCGGAGATCGGCGCTGCGGCGGTGAGTGGCAATGAAGTGGAAAACAACGTTCTCAGGACAAGAAGCGTGCTGTAGAACGGAGAAGACGCCGGCGACTGAGCCACGGAGGTAAATGGCGTCGAGAGTCATTGCGATGTGGATGAGCGAAGGGTTGTGCTCGCGATCCGACGGTGACCATGTCGTTTTGGAGCATTCTATGCCGTTCCGAAACGCCGGAGCTTCGCGAAACGCGGGGAGGTCGTCAGAGAGAGCGACTGCGACGCAGCTAATCGTGATTGGTAAGAGTAGGAGTAGAGATAAACGCAAACGCAGACGCGGTGATGACATTGTTTAAGGCTTGTGTGTTCTGTGAGTGAGTAGAGAGACAAGAGAGTGTGAAAGAGAAGGCTTTTTGTTGTGTCGGTTGTTAATGGCGGATCAGGGGTAGTTTCGATATTTCGAGTCATTTGTTTTTCTCGTTAAAATGCTTAATTGTTTAATTTGACGTTACTTGTTTATGGAGTAATAATAATAATCATGAAAGTTAATGAATTAAGTATGTTTTTGTTGGGATTCAAGTGCACGCACCAATGACAGACGTGGAATTTTTTCATAACGCTCGAGTCAAGTAAAATATAATTTTAAGTGTTTACTATCCCAAGAACATTCGTATTCATTGCACCAAAATAATGCATTCATATTTCATGTTAATCATTTCTTTTACGTTGATATTATTACTCTATTATTCTATATCAGATATAAGGCAAATAATATGTGATACTATAGAATTACTTATAGACTTGACTATTATTAATGCATTTATCTTAGTGAGTTACTTATAATATGCCATAAATGATAACGAATCCAATTTGGTTATTACAGAACCCGTAAAGCCATATTCACAAGACTACTACATTGGTCCATGATACAAAAACTAAAGACGAAAGTTGTAAACGCAGATGTTTGGATGTTTTCCATTTGTTAAAAGGAATATTAATATACACTTCATTAGATTCTTTCTTTCTTTTTTTCACTCTTTCCAAGTTTCATATCCACTAAAAATTTGTCTTTAAACTGTAATGTCATCATGGTTTTTGGATATCACATGTCTACAGTATAACGATACGAATTCTTAGATTTTTTTTCTTTCAAATATAGATATTGAGTATAAGTATAATATTTCATCAAGGCATAATGTTGTATCGATTAAGCCAAAACATGTAAATACAAATTAGTAGTATATAGGTAGAATGGTCCGGCCTCCTCATCCTATCTTCACATAATTGAAATCGAGGTTCTATGAACTTTGTTTAAACCCATTGTGCCATTATTATTATTTTCGAAAATTCAAATCCTCCCCCGAACCCGATCGACTGCTGTAGAAAAGTTAGATCCCACCGACACAAAAACACAAAGGCCTCATCAATTATTATTTTTTCATATATATAAATAACTATGGACAGACAAAAGTGGCTACCCTATCAATTTTCTGTCTCATTAGCTTTATGATATTCAAATTTTAACATTTTATATTTTGGCATGCTAACACAACCTTACCAAAGGGTTCAAATAGTACGTAAAAAGGAAAATGATTCTTAAAAGATATGGACGAACTGTATAATGAACTTACACACAGAAGATTAGTGTTCAGCTCGATTTTGTTCGACTCTTAACAAAAGTCAAAACTGCATAACAACAATTGGAAAACTGTTTTGTTTAAAATGCTTGGGTTTCTTATATGTAAAATGATATCTTTTTCCTTCATGATTTCATTTGGGTAATAATGTGATTATGTGTGTTGTCCGACCCAAAACTTAAATTAAGGCCTAATCTTATAATATCTGCTAAGCCCAATTAGATAGTATTCTCAGGCCCATTATTATGATATGGTTTCAGATATATTTATGATGTTGCAAATTGAGACGAGGATAAAAGTATTCTTAATGTAGAAAACAAAATGTCGTTAACAGTTGGACGCGAACGAAACCATGCGAACCGAGTTCTACGTACGAAATATTTCTTTTTTTTTTCTTTGACTTGAGGAAAAAAAAAAGAAACATTCCACGATTAATATAAGGAACGTAGTCTTATCGAGAATTGTAGTCTCGTTGAAGTAGAATTGAATATTTTTGTAGCATCTATGTATGATGATACTAGGAAATATCCTCCATGTGAAAATTCTTTAATACAAGAAGAAAAAATAAAGAAACAAAAAACCAAAAAACCAAAAAACCAAAAAAAAAACTGACGAAATTTGAAAAGTCTACAAGAGTACAAAGCGACTTAGAGAGTTAAAACTTAAAAGACTTGAGTGAATGAGAGTTTTTTTTTTTGAACTGGGTCGACCGTGGAGCTCTCCGAGTAGTACGTCGTACATACAAGTCGGTACAACTCATTCTTGCGTGTATTTAGTAATTAAAAAATAATATATATATATATATATATATATATATTTATTCTTTAGTTGGACAAAATCTAGTGTCCGCTACAACCGTACATATATATTTTTCAGTTTATTCAATTTTAAAAATTGAAAATTATTCTATTACATGATTTTCTAACCATAAAATCGAGTATCTATATTGATATGGTAGACTCCCAAAGTAGAGTTTAAATCGGTAATTGATAACATAATACGTTTTGATAAACAAATATTATATATCAAACAACTTTATTCTTTATTCTTCTTGAGAATATATTATCTAACGCTTCTGTTGGAACTTTACAGCCCGATGTTAAAAAGCAGATAAACCTATGAGAATTTTCCACATACACGTATTTAAATTTATCCTTACGGACATGCTAAACATTACATAACAATTTTATATTAGTGAACTATATATATGATTGAGAATTGATGGAAGGTGCAAAAAAAGTCAAAAAAAAATTATATATGCAAAGCTGGCAGATAGACTTTGATGGATTAGAAGGAGAAGACTTTTATAGAGATTGGTGTTGTTATTATGTGAGAATTATAAAGAAGTAGCAAGTGGGTACTTTCTTTTAAGACCAATGACCCATCCTCTTATTTTTGTTTTGTTACGTTGTAAGTTTATAAAACAAATTAAAATCACGTATTAAACATATAGCATTTATATTATCTCTATCCAAAGTCTGTGTCTTAATCGTACTGATATTTCTTCTTACCAAATAATTAAATAGTAACATTACGATATCTCTGATGAGTGATCCTGATTGTAATTTATACACTACATTGTTATTATATGTAATATGTACCATTATCACTGTATGTGGGCTGTGAGTTTGTGTATGTATTTATACGCATTGAAAGCTTCCGCAGCTAATTCATAAGGTCGCTAATTCAATATTCGAATTGTCAAAAAAAACTTTATGAATAAAACCAAAACTGTCTTAGATTTGTTGAGATTCATGTTGATCTACCGAAACAGGAAAGAATAAGAAAACAAAGTTTATATCAATCAATCAAAAACTGAATAAAACTCTAGATATTAAAAATAAAATAAAGAACCCCTGTAAATTAAAATGTCAATCCTAGTTAAAACAGTATAACTGTTAGAACCTAACATTTATGTTCTTTTTTAAAAATGACAATTAGAATACAGATTTATCATAAATCTACTTACATCACGAAAACGTCGCCGCTGTATTGTTGTAACTTGTAAAAGTGTTAAAATATCGAACCTTCTTCAAGTTATTGACTCGTTGTGCTTTGGATGAATTTGTCAACTCTTTGTTATATAATTCTATTTCTTTCTATTTATATGTTTAATCTATTTCTGATTTATTTGATCGTTACTTTTCAATGTTTTCATGGGTATACCTCGCATATAAATACAAAACATCGCGACTTTAGCTTTTGACGTCTCCGACCTCTTCCCTAAGTTTGACTATTCGAAGATTATAAAGGCATCCTCGTTAGGGATATCTTATGAGGCTAAGATACCCCCACTTTTCCAAAGAAAATCCTTATAAGATACCCCTAATGAGGATGGTCTAAGGTTATTTAGCTCGAGACAGAAAAATAAGGAAAAAAAAAGTTTTTTCTTATTTACTTTTTACTTTTGCTCACGACTACTTCCACTACATAAAGTTAATTATTTGCTTAATTATATTCTAATATCAATTAGTTTAAAATGTTTCACTTACAAACTATTATTAATATATCCTCAAAATCTCACGTGCAGTTATTATTATTATAGGCTTATAAAGTTATAGCTATGCACTTTAGAAATACACAACTTATTAAAACAAGTTAATGTACGTAAATGTATCAGACGAAGCCAAAACCTTAAGTATACTGTGTTAGTCTACCCATTATTGGAAAAAAAAACTTATAAAACTTCTTAACTGTCATTTTATAAAAATAATTGTCGTTTTAACAGCGATTTGTGATGTTGGACTCCGTCAAAGTCACCGGCGGAATGTGTAACATCATATGGTGTCTTAAAATTGTCGGTCCGTGAATACATATGTACTGTATATACCTATACAGATTTAAATGTCAAAGTGTATTATAAAATTATAAACAGTATTATAAAATATTGAATTAATCAACAAAATGTGTTCTCCGTCAACATACATGTGATACTGAACATATACTTGTTTGACTTTCTATAATATACAATGCAATAACTGGTTTTTGTGTATCAAAACAAAATAAATAAAAGGAGTATCACTTAATTTGACGGTGTAATAGAGTAAAATTTACTTATAATTCCAAACTCCAAGTTGAGCTTAACTTAATAGTTTAGTACCCATTAATATATGTTGAGTTAAACTATCTTTGCAACATACAAAATATATAAAAATAATACGTATATATAATTATTTATAGCAGCAAATTATAAGATTGAATCATATTAGTGATTATAATATTTTTGAGTCGCTGAGCCATTGACGACTTATTTTTAATATTAGTAGTAGTCAACATATTTTTATATTTCTCCCTTCTCTCTTGTTGACTTGGTCGCATTAACTGTTTCTACGAAATTATAATGTCTGGCTCAGCCGGTTTGCACTGGACAATCTCGCAATCAGAGAGACATAACCGGTTTAGCTCCTAAAATGTATTTCATTTTCTTCTAATCCCATTTTTGACATCACCTTCTCAACCAATGGGACGAGTTATGTGCACACAGAGATTGTAAACCCTACATCTTTCTTTTATTTATTTATTTTTTATTTTTAAGTTAGTAGTCAACAAAAGCAACTTCGAGTTAACATGAGAAAAGAAACGAGCCCGTGAACTTGACTATATTATTATTTTAAGTCTAATTGTTCATTGACGTGATTTGGTTTTGTTTAGTCCATGATTTTTTATTTGATTTTGTCTATTAATCTCTTTTTTTCTTCTTTAAAATTAGTGCGTGGAAATATATATATTAAGATATAGGAAAATTATAAATTGCATGTGAACTTCACTCATGTAGACATTGTTATTTGGTGATAACGAACTTTCTTTCTACGCCAATGTTTTTTCAAATCCCACATAAATAATTAAAGTCCAATTACAATCAGTTTGAAGTAGTAGTATGAAATTAGTCCAAAAAAAAAAAAAAGTATGAAATTAGTCGTAGGAGATTTGCATTATAAAAATATAATAAGGTGGTCTCGTTACGTGTGAACAGAAACACACAACTTGGCCAATCAAAACGCATAAAACGCGTGACATCTACTTGTCATAAAGTTTCTATTGCCTTGACAAATAAAATAAACTTTGTTATTCTCTTATAAGAAATAAAAATTCGATGGTTCCTTTCTTTCTTTCTTTCTTTTATTTTTCACTTTATTTCAAGTATCGTGAAAACTAAAAAGAAGATAAATCGCTGATATTTTCCCCTAGACAGAAAGATATATAGGCAGAATTTGAAATTAATTATTACGATTTATAATGATTACATACAAAATACACCAGGCGCTGCCACGCCTTATATTCGATAAGAGATATCTTTTTCAAGTTCAACTATCCCAAATAGTATCTCATAATTCTAATTTCTTTTTTTTATGTACCAACAAAAAATATCTTATAATAATAATAATGCGTTTTAGGCCGCCACTTGTTGTGCCAGAGACGTTGAAACCAAGGAAAGTATTTGTGGTGCAACTAAATTCCAAAACTATATTTATGGGTTTATTTGTCTTAGTTCTTTTTTTTTTTTGTCTTAGTTCTATATTGAACTTATTATCGTGGTCATTTTCGGAGTTTTGTTTTTATAGTAGTGTAGTAAAATATATATATATATATATATATATATATATATCTGTAGTAAAAAATATATATATATATCTTGAGGCCTGCATGTCTTCTTTGATCTTTTTGGTTTACGTATTACTTGAATCTTGATTTGAGACCGATACTACATCTTAAACTTAGTATATCACATACAATATATATATGCCACTAAATTACATATATTGTTTGGCAAGATTTCCCTTATAAACTCTTTTTTCCTTTTTTTTCCCTTTTAAGTGTGTGTATGATTGTCACTACTAGGCAATAGTCATCATTATCGGTATCTGATTTGCATAAGATAACATAACTTTTATGCATTTTCTATCCCGATCGAGAAGAACTTATCGAGTTATCTCAAACGTCACGAAAAGTAAGAGGACAATGAACATAACGCACATATTATATGACTCTACTTATTATCCATTTGTATATTTAGACATATATACAGATATTTTACTTCACTAACTATTATCCGTTCATGCATGTGCAGAGATCGACCCTTATAAGAACGAGAGATTCGCTTTTGTCACGAATCTTTTTCTGTCTGCAATTGTTTTCTTTTTAATAGCAATATGCTATTATCTTATTAATTAATTAATAGTTTCATTTTCATATTTTATTTTTTTTCTAAATAATCTTTGTGTATTTATCCCACACACATAAAACATTTTTTCCTATACAATATCAGTCTAGTTGAGAGTAACGAAAAATTCTTGTAACTACATCACAAGTTCTTGCATTATGTATCGATCGATATGTCCACAAAAACATATTGAAAGAAAGACACACACATTTGGATGTCTACATGTGTGTATGACATGTCAATTTTGTTGAGTTTACTTATTCCAACGGTGTCGGCCAAATAATATACCTGAACCGGCCGGTTTGAAAGAACAATTATAATAAAATTAAGTACGTGGCATGTCGTTGGTAGAGATATGGGTGGATTAAGATGGCGCAGCCATGGGCCATGAGCAATCTTAAGTCATTCTAATTAAAAGTATAATTATTCTATTAGTTAATCTCGAACCGAAAGCGTGAGTTCTCTGTGGCACCAAACATGGATTATTTATTTTAAAACATTATCATATAATCTCCTAACGATAAACGCGATGGCTATAATATATTAAAATTTAAACTAATCTAAAAAAAGATTTATATATAGATCGATAACACACTCGCTTTTCGGATTTCTTTACTTTTAAAAAATTATAAATAACGTTTTGATGATTCGACGATTTACTCTTTTGTTTTTTTAAAAAAATTAATCAACCAAAAAGAATGTTCCTAAACACATCATCACCAACGGAAAGTTACATACTTAGTTGACTGCTCTCGTAAGATTATGATGTGGAAATCTTAATAAAGAGCCATATAATTTTGTTAAACCGATAACCACTTGACATCATCCAAAGTTCGGTTAGTGGAATAATAAAAAGATTAGATGGTAGGAATCGAATTTTCACGTTTCTCTATTATTTGTCACTCACTCGCTACTGCAATTCATGACGAGACGAAGAAATATTTTATTTTAAAAACTTATCAACTACATTGTCTCGATCATTTGATGATGTGTTTTAACTTTCTTGTAAACGACAATCTATAATTCATAACATATGTATTCTATACATATAAGCCTGATTTATAGGAACCTAGCGACGCAAAAAGAAAACATTACATAGTAGTTTCTTTTTTCCTTTCTTCTTTAAAGTGAATTTAATTTTTATAATGAAATGGAAGTAGAATACAAATGTCATTATTTCTCTTATTTTTTAGATATGGTTGTGTGAATAATAATAATAATTGCGTGATCAACTAGTAACTACTAAACCAACAACGTAATCTAAACATAAACCATCAACAGATTACCAAATACGGAAAGTCAAAGATGAACTCACATCCATGAACATATATTTTTTCTCGTTTTTTCTTCATTTTTGTAAATCATATAGTCGTTCAATATTAGGGACGACTACGTTGCTCCATGGTCTCACTCACATATATGGAAAGGAAAAATAATCATCAATAAACATATATATATTCTCCGCCAAATAATTTTATTTGTGTAACAATATATTCTTTTTGGCTCAAAAATAACTTGATTTAGAAAAAGCGATGGTACAAGGTTACTGAGAACATTTCCAACGTAAAGAGTGATATAAATTCATTAGTATATAATTCATGGGATTGTTGAAAAGATGCAGATATATAGTCATGTTTAAGAGAATACTCAGTACGTAAGAAAACTCGAAAACATTAAACTAGTTACAAAAACACGTTTTTGTCGAGGCTCTCCAAGAAAGACTATAAACCAGGGACTCTTGTCTTCTGTTTTTGAGTCAGATGAATATATTGAATACTCCAACCCAAGGGAAGATAAAATAAAATAATTTAAGACAGCACAAGAAATGGAATCGTTGAGTTGGATACAGGTAGGAATCCGAATATAAATAATTAGGTTTGAAATTGCATGAGAGCAACATGGAGATATATATAGTATTTTATGATACTAGTAATTAGGAAAGTTACTATTTCAGCTGGTAGTAGTATACTATGTAGCGTTATCATTTTATTTTGTAGTGAATTTTAAAAATTACATGTCTTTTCTAATGCAAATTATACTTAAAAAGAATTCTCTAATACGTATGTTTTTTTCCATTCAATGTGAAAGCTACGAAAGCTAACAATATCCCAACGCATTATAATTTAATAATAAGACAAGTCGAGGTTTCTTAGGTGAAAAAAAACAAAACAGATTTCTCAAAATCTTTTTTTTTTTTTTCTATTAATCGATATATCGTGTGTTTACGTTGACAAAACAGGGGACTCATATGGAAAACTTATTTTACCGACAAAAAAAAAAATATAATTGAAAAAAAAAAACGAAATTGGCAAAGCTAAAATAAAAGCTAAAGGACCAAGTTGAGGAAATATCGGGTCCACCAGGGTGACCAATAACAACTCGTCCGTACTAATAATATCTATTTATACCTATGTTTGTTGTTTCCATTTTATTTTATTTTATTTTTAGCATCATAATAAATCAGATACTTTTCCTCTTTTTTTTTTCTTTTTTTTTTTTGCACTGTTATCTATTTTGTTTCTCTACCAGTCACACATTAAATTTCCATGGTTTTTCTAGCCTTTTATTTTTATAATTCTAAGTTCTGTCATTATTTTTTCGTATATGAAAACAACTTTACTATCTTTGTAATATCTACAGAACAATTATAGAGAAGGAACAAACTAACTATATATATTATGTATCACTTTCGAAAGAACTAAAACCATATTTTTTATGTACAATAAATTTGGAACTCAAAGTACTTAGCTAGAATCATAACATGAAACATAGTTGAGTCCAATCTCTCCTACGGAGACAAATTCCATGATATAAGAAAGCTAATTGAGCTACAAAATGCCACGTGACACCATACTCAAAATTTCTCTATGGAAGATTCAACAACCATCTCCTTGTCATATATAGAAGCTGTCGTACACATAAAAAATCGGGTTGAATTTTCAAAAACATTTGGTTAGATTATGATTAAGCATTTTAATACTAATTAATAATTAGTGTGCCTAGACGATATAGCCCACCAATATAAATATTTTGAGCCATATATGTATCTCTTTTAATAAGAAGAAGAGAAGAAAAAAAAAAGGTAATAAAGAGTGGTGCTGTCAAGAAATGCCCATATTATGAATCATCCACACAAGACACGTACGACCATGCCTCCTAGTGATTTGTCATTTGCCCCACTTCCCATCCTAGTGGATCAATTTGATACTACTAAATAATAAATAAATATATAAATATTAAACCTACAAGAATTCAAATAGAAACCGGCAAAAATCAATTAATGAAAGGAAATCGTCAACAAAATTTCTATTGGAGCAAGGGAGAGCCAATAAAACTTTCGGATCTTACGATATTTTCGCAGTGGTCTGATTGGGTGCTTCTTTGCATAATAATAATAATATGAAACCTAACTAATGGTATAGAAGAAGAAGAATACTTTGGCAAAGCAACAAATATATCGGATAAGATCGTAAACCTATCCACATCATCACTTGTGTTATTTATTTTGCAAACCTTACTCTATATAATGCATATACATATTTATATATCAACTGCTTATGTAATTATTTGTATGTCAATAAAAGTAAAAAACACGATGAAAGCAGCGAATTCAATAGGATTCATGTTTTACCAGTACGAAATATTTGTGATGTTGTCGGTTGCTGGCTAAAAATATTGATTATATCTATATATACGAAATATATGCAACTAAAATACATTACATTCACTTATACAAATTGAAAAAAAAAACGTAATAGAAATGGGATATGATGTATTATACAAAAGAAACAAACTAGAGAGAAGAAGGCCGATAGTTTTATGAATTTGGAATCTATCGAGCATATATATAATACGGACGGACAATAATCTCCATAGCAAATATTGTACATGTTTTTTTTTCCTATAAAAAGAAACGTAGGTTCGTAGGATAATATTGAAGAAAGATATAAAAGAAGAATAATATAACGTTTGGAAAATGAGAAGAAAAAATAGAAATCCCAAGACATACAGAATATATATAAAAAAGCATAAATATCCTAAGCCTAACTATATAACGACTAAATCTTTAACATGGTTATCATATAAGTTTACATATCCTAAGCCTAACAAACACTTAGCATCATTGTAATCTAAACGTGGTAATAAAATTTAATATTGTGTTAACCTACTATGCTTATACCATGACTTCAAAAAAGGAAAAAACTATTTATGAATCATATCACTGAAGATTGAAGAATAACAATCAGATTTGGAAGAGGGAAAAAAAGTAAAAGAGACACCACATCCAGATTTAGCATCATTATAATAATGTAAACATGGTAATCAAAATCTAAGATATTAATTTAGTTTTGGGATATAGTTATTATGGTTAAGAGTAAATAATAATACAATAATAATGGAAAGAAGAAGCATCAAAACTCAGGGGGGATGAACTTCACTAAAAATGATATCTCAATATCTCTCACGTGGACCCTTTATCCCCCAATCCTGACCCACACGTTGGTCCTACTTCCCCATGCACACTGCCCACAACATATTCATTTCCATTTTTGTTTCTTTTTTACATTTAAAAAAAAAAAAAAAAAACCGAACGTATAACATTCCAAAAATATTATTATTATTGCTTTCATGTACACAAGTAAACAGGTTCATGAAATTGACCTTATATAGTAACCTAAAATTAAATGCGGTATCTTTCTATATGTTTCTACGACGAAGCTTCCTTTAGGTTTTATTTCTTTTTGGGTTGTTGAGTTGACCCATAAACACATCACACAAACCCATATTACTTCCCATACACCTTACCCATATACTATAATTACTCCCCCTCATACACGCCTTCTACCAAAATACACACACACTCTTATATTTTCTCATTTTGTTCTTACCCAAATTTAAAAAGTGAAAAATAAAATAATAGTAATCAGAAGTGACACTTGCCGTTTCTTATTTCCCTCCCCAGTAGTATTCTCTCCTTCTTTCTATATATATATATACACACACACACGTATACAACATATACAACACAACACAACACAACACATTTCTGTTTTCTCCATTGTTTCTCAAAACATAAAACAGAAGAAAAAACTCAGATTAGATGGAAGTGAGCAGCGTAGACGAGAGTACTACAAGTACAGGTTCTATCTGTGAAACTCCGGCGATATCTCCGGCGAAAAACTCGTCGTCGGTTGGTAATAACTTATACCGGATGGGAAGCGGATCAAGCGTCGTCTTAGATTCCGAGAACGGCATCGAAGCTGAGTCTAGGAAGCTTCCTTCTTCCAAGTACAAGGGCGTTGTGCCGCAGCCAAACGGGAGATGGGGTGCTCAGATTTACGAGAAGCACCAGCGCGTGTGGCTCGGCACTTTCAACGAGGAAGACGAAGCCGCTCGTGCCTACGACGTGGCCGTCCACCGTTTCCGCGGCCGCGACGCCGTCACCAATTTCAAAGACGTGAGGATGGACGACGACGAGGTCGAGTTCTTGAATTCTCATTCGAAATCTGAGATCGTCGATATGTTGAGGAAACACACTTACAACGAAGAGCTTGAGCAGAGCAAACGGCGCCGTAACGGTAGCGGGAACACCGTCAGGACGATGTTAACCTCCGGGTTGAGCAATGATGGTGCATCCACGACGGAGTTCAGATCGGCTGAGCCACTCTTTGAAAAAGCCGTTACGCCTAGCGACGTCGGGAAGCTTAACCGTTTGGTTATACCGAAGCACCACGCCGAGAAACATTTCCCGTTACCGTCGACCAGCGTCTCCGTGAAAGGTGTGTTGCTGAACTTCGAGGATGTTAACGGGAAAGTGTGGAGGTTCCGTTACTCGTACTGGAACAGTAGTCAGAGTTATGTCTTGACCAAAGGTTGGAGCCGGTTCGTTAAGGAGAAGAACCTACGTGCTGGCGATGTGGTTAGTTTCAGCAGATCTAACGGTCAGGATCAGCAGTTGTACATTGGGTGGAAGTCGAGATCCGGTTCGGATTTAGAGCCCGGTCAGGTTTTGAGGTTGTTCGGAGTTAACATTTCGCCGGCGAGTTCGAGGAACGACGTCGTAGGGAACAAGAGATCAGTGAACGATACTGAGATGTTATCGTTGGTGTGTAGTAAGAAGCAACGCATCTTTCACGCCTCGTAACAACTCTTCTTCTTTCTTTCTTTTCTTTTCTTTTTTTTTTTAATAAAAAAACTCTTAGCTCTCCACTTTCGTTTTTTCTTCCTTTTGTTGCATCGATTTCTTCTTGTTTACCAAAGGTTCATGAGTTGTTTTTGTTGTATTGATGAACTGTAAATTTTATTTATAGGATTTAAATTAAAAGGGTTACTTATTAGAGATGTCTCAAGAGTTTTTTATATTAGCATGAGATGATGATGAGAATGTTTTTACCAAATCAAATCTTTACCTTGTTTCTTTCATTTTATGTGTATGGGAACGAGTGTTGGTTTATAATATATATGTATATGCGTTAGCTAACTGGTTATGCTCTTTGCTCTTTTGTTAATGGAGAATACTACGAACACTAAAATAACAAATGGGTTCTAAACAATGAGTCGACTAGTATAGTAATTAAGAAAGTGTTGAGCTATTGGTATATCATATATGCCAAGATTAGAGATGTTTTGTTAGAACGTAATCTTTCCAACAAATGATTATTTTCTTCTGAAAGTAAAACAATTTGCAGGGTCTGCTGCAAACGTATATCATATATGTAAAGATAGACTATAGAGTATAGAGTATAGACTATATAGACCATGCTCCGATCCAAATAACAAAGAAAAAGATATTTTTAAAATCAATGCACACATATCGTAGTTGCTTACACAGACGTTTCAGAAATCTTTTGTTGGTAAAGATCTATGTTACTGTTAAATCGTACTCTCTCAATAATGATACCTGCAGTGTTTATAAAAGTGTTTTTCTTTTACAAACTTAGTAAATAATAGCGCTATATATTTAATTTCGGACGAAAATGAATGGTTCAAACGATTAATATTTCAACCTTTTTTTAGAAATGTGGCCTCTATACGTTATGAGTTAAAGTTTGATCATATGATGATGATGATCGTAATAGTACACCTGCTGCATAACATTAGTTATAAGAAATAGAATGAACGTACACAAAGGAATATATTGACCGTTGATCTTATGAATGTTCCGTTCATATGCACTTTTTTTTTTCTTTCTTTTCAATACAATTCGGTGGACTAAAACATTATATTCCATAATAGCATAAAAATCCTTTTATACATTTAAATCTGCCCACGCAATTCTACATATGTTTTTGTCTAAAATACACACATCCACACATAATTCAAGTTGCATTCGTATAGCAATGAAAAGGACAATACTAGCTAGAATCCCTAACCAACATAAGTTTAAATCTATAAAATTTCTATAATACGATCAAAATCTAATTAAAGACCAAAAAAGTTAAACATATATACTTTAGTAACTATAAATTTATAGTTACTAAACTTTACAATTTAATCACTTTATCTCTATTATATAATTTCGGCTTATTACAAAAGCATGCTAATAAAATAGATTAACATAAAAGTAGATATATGCATAAATTGTTTCACAAAAAAAATCTATTTAGCAATATGTATGTGACGGAAAAAGAAGAAGCTATATGTATGTTTTAGATTTTGTCAGAAACTTCATAAACCTCATATGGCCTCAAGTAGCCCATGTTTAATCGATCATCTACAGGCCTGATGGGCTTAATCCAGTAAATAATACCGGATAAAATATCAAGAAACATTTTTTTATTTTTTTTTAATTAATCAAAGAAACATTAATTTATCGATTCGCTGCAAATTTTTGATATTTTGGGTTTAGCAGTGAAGTTGCGAAAATGGCGTCTTCGGTTTCTCTATCCAGTTTCACGTCATCGTCTTCACTGCAACTCTGTTCTTCCTTTAACGGAGAGTACTTAGCGCCGTCGAGATGCTTTATCGGAGCTCCGGTCACTTCCTCTTCTCTATCACTCTCCGGTTTGTCATTTTTACTTAGTCACTGTTTCTTCTTTTGCTCTGTTCGTTTGATTCAAAGCTTTCTGGGAATTGTAGCTTCGTGTTTTATTGGAAGATAATGAATGATTATAAAAAATTGAAACTTTCTCCGTTGTTCCAATTTTGAATGTTGTATAATTGAAGAACTGTGGTGTATGAAGCTTATCTTCTCACATATCTCTGCAGGTAAGAATAATTCATATTATCCGAGAAAGTTCTACGTTTCTGCCAAGAAAGTTTCTGGTTTGGAGGAAGCCATTAGAATCAGAAGGTATCAAGAAAAATGCAATCTTGACTGAATTCAAGACTTTGTCCTTTTTATTTCTAGGTCATAGAGCTAACAATACATTTTGTTTGATTTACATTTCTCTAGAATGAGAGAGCTTGAAACCAAAACAAAAGTTAGGAGAAATCCACCTCTAAGACGTGGAAGAGTATCACCTCGTCTTCTTGTACCTGATCACATTCCAAGGCCTCCATATGTTGAGTCTGGTGTGTTACCGGATATATCCAGTGAATTCCAGATTCCTGGTCCTGAAGGCATTGCCAAAATGAGAGCTGCTTGCGAGCTCGCTGCTCGGGTTTTAAACTATGCTGGAACTTTGGTTAAAGTAAGATTTTAGGGTCCTTGTGGATCTCTCTTGTTTCTTCTATATTATGCATATATGTGGCCTGAGCTGTTGTTCATATGTTTATGCAGCCATCTGTTACAACTAATGAAATCGACAAAGCTGTGCATGATATGATTATTGAAGCTGGTGCTTATCCTTCACCTCTTGGATATGGTGGATTTCCTAAAAGTGTGTGTACATCAGTTAATGAGTGTATGTGTCACGGAATACCGGATTCTCGCCAGCTACAGGTCCGCAAGTGTGATTTTTACTGCTTTAAGCCGAGTAGATTTTAAAGGAATAAATATGTTTTATCACTAACTATTACCTCTTACTGCAGAGCGGGGATATAATAAACATCGATGTCACGGTTTACTTGGATGTAAGTCATTTGGGATTCTTTTTTTTTCATATAATTTGTAGGCACTAGGCACTATTACTTTCTGTCTTTCACTTTGTTTGATTTCTACATACAACTTGAAACATCTTGTATACATTGAATTATATAACACTTTTTGGGGTTCGCAACTTCAACAGGGTTACCATGGCGATACATCGAAAACTTTCTTCTGTGGAGAAGTCGACGAAAGTTTCAAACGACTTGTGAAGGTAGTATTCTTCTTCTCCACTGTATTTTCTCTTTTCAAAATCACAATAAACGGATAATGTTTTAATATGCTGTTTGGTGTTGGTTTTTTGTTCTGTAAGGTCACGGAAGAATGCTTGGAGAAAGGTATAGCCGTTTGTAAAGAAGGAGCAAGCTTTAAGAAAATCGGGAAAAGAATCAGGTAGCAACCAAAACTATTCTTGATTTAGTATAAACGTGCATAAATGTATCATTTGAGGACCTTAACAATGCTGCTAGGCAAAACATTCTCACTGGTTTCAATTTCCAACAGTGAGCATGCGGAAAAGTATGGCTACAACGTTGTGGAGCGGTTTGTTGGGCATGGTGTTGGACCAGTATTCCACTCCGAACCCCTTATATATCATTACCGTAAGTAATCTCTTTCTTAGCAAAATCGCTCTTATGTTAGGAAAACAAAAATGTTTCAGGTTTTTTTCTTTCTATAATCTGTAATGTAACCTGGAAGCATCAATCAAAAACAATAGTTGGCAGCATAAGCACATGAACAGCTCTGGCATCATGATTGTATCTGTAAATGCCACGTCTTTAGTCAAGAATTAATCTTTGGTGACTCATTTTCTATCCAATTTGCAGGAAATGATGAGCCTGGACTTATGGTTGAGGGACAAACTTTCACAATTGGTTAGCCATTTTTATCCCTTCCATTTCATGGCATTTTTTTGCTTGTGATTAGTTGAATACTATATAACAAAAAAAACCGATGAATACAACCTGCTGCAGAACCGATTCTCACGATAGGAACCACGAAATGTGTAACATGGCCAGACAACTGGACTACTCTGACAGCAGATGGTGGCGTCGCTGCTCAGTTTGAGCACACCATTCTGATTACTAGAACTGGTTCAGAGATTCTTACCAAATGCTGAAACTATTCATATTGATCATTTTCCATTTCACCTTGATTTCCATTGCCGCTCCTGTAAGATCCACAGTTAAAGCTTCCAAAAGGTGACTTTTCCTTCTGAGAATTTCCCGGTTTTTTGTGTGTTACAGTACCAATTGACTGAACTGATGCACTTAATCCTTTTCTTGATCACAGCTCAAGAGAGATAGTAGTAGAAGAAGTATGAACCAGACAAAGGCTGGTGTTTCAATTGAACAGCTATTTGCTCTCAGCATACACTTTTGTGGTTAGAAATACTTGAAAATGCTTTAGAAAAAAAACTGTTAGAGCATATTATATAACATATGTTTCTGAAAGAAAGAAAAGCTCATTGGCATCAACGAAGTAAAAGACCTTTAGAAAATTATAAAAAAGGGGGAAAATATATTCATTTAAATTGTAATCGCGTTTTCCACATGGTGCATTCCCTTTCAAAACCTTAAGATTAAATTATAGAGCAGACGACAGCACAAACTCAATCTTATGATGCATTCCCCCTTAATTCAGATCTCAAGATTAGTTTTGATATCTGAAATTCCCCACATGTTCAGTCAAGTCCTTTTTTATTTCACTATAATTATAGATATCTCTTACTTGTTGTTGAGAGTTGAAAAGGTAAAATTTATTACAAAGCTGAGACCCACTTTCCCATATTTAGGCACATGCGTCCTCATCATTCATCAAATGCCATAGTACAAAAAGCATCCATTATTAAATAAAGAAGCTCATCACTTCAATCAGTAACGCAAAAATCAGTTTCTCTTTGTACAAGAGTTTAATTACAATCACCAACACAGGCAAGTCTATGATCATGGCTTCATCTGCTGCTGCATCGATCTCTATGTTAACTCTAAGGAACTTCTCTCGCAATCATCAATCTCACGAGAGCTCTCTCCTAGGTCTCTCCAGATCATTCCATAACCTAAGGATCTCATCTAACGGTCCAGGTTCCTCCCCTAGAGGTTTCTTCAGAACCTTTTGCAGCAGCAGCAGTAGTGAGAACTCCAGACCAAGTAAGTAAACGTTATGATCCAATCAAGTACTCATTTCATGTAGTATCAAATTCAATTGCCTCACATTTAAGTACCCATTTCATGAACTGAGGAATCTAGGATAAACTCTTAAGGAAACGGGTACTTAAAATTTTGACCTTTATGATTCAGAAATCAGAATCACCTATGAAATGTTCTTGGGATAAAAAAAGAGTTGACCTTTATTCTCAAAATCAAGAACCAATGTCACAAAAACAGATTTTACTATCTCTTGTCAGCTAAAATTCAAGAACTGAACGTGTATGAGTTCAACGAAGGAGATAGAAACAGCCCAACGGTTCTAAAACTCGGGAAAAAACCAGATCAGCTTTGTCTCGGCGATCTTGTCCCCTTCACAAACAAACTCTACACAGGAGATCTCACGAAACGCATAGGAATCACCGCAGGTCTCTGCGTTTTGATCCAGCACGTTCCAGAGAAGAAAGGTGATCGCTTTGAAGCTTCTTACAGCTTCTACTTCGGAGATTACGGTCACATTTCAGTACAAGGACCTTATCTCACTTACGAGGACACGTTTCTAGCCATCACTGGTGGCTCCGGCGTCTTCGAAGGAGCTTATGGACAGGTCAAACTTCGTCAGCTTGTGTATCCGACGAAGCTGTTTTACACTTTTTACTTAAAAGGTGTTGTTGCTGATTTGCCGGTTGAGCTTACCGGAAAACATGTTGAGCCGTCGAAGGATGTGAAGCCGGCGGCTGAAGCTCAGGCGACTCAGCCCGGTGCCACGATCGCTAACTTTACTAATTGAAATCAACTTATCACTGTGTGCGTCTTAGTCATGGACCTTTTATGGGCTGTTTCACTGTGTTAAATTTTTAATAATGGGCCTTTGTATTGGGCTTTTAATGGATATTAATGTGTATTATACTCGAGTTGCTGCTTCTGTAAGCTTTAAACGTTCAAGTGCGTGAACTCCACCACCCAAGAGTTTTGTAGACTTTCTATAGCTGGGAAGTTTGGCTTATTAAGTCGTGAGCCTATTTTTGAGTTCAAACTTCAAACTCACAAACGAATATTTATCATGTTTTTTCCACCGAATGCATTATATTATGTATTTTTTCACGATCAGAATTGGTTTTAAACATTGTAATACATCTGATGTTAACCTTTTCCACAAGATAATCGATTTTGTATTATTAGTATAATGAAAAAGATCTATATGTATCAGTTAAGGACATTGCTAGACGAGATTGTTAGTCTTTGATCTTTATAATTTTTTGTTCCTTTGAGAACAAAATAAAAAGGAAAATTAACAGTTGTATAATGTACTCCTTGTTTGAATATATCCAAAGACTTTGGTCATAAACTTGTACTTCAATGCATATGAATTATGAAGTCATATTGAATGAAATATCAGTCCAACACTCCTTCAATATGTATCAGTTTGCAATTTCCAAAACGACATTTATTGCTCCCGTACACCTTCGAGGACCAAATTTTTCAAAGTGTTAAACGAAAATGTTATCTCGATAGTTTATTTTCATATTCAAATCGAGATATAGCTAGTATGAATTATTACAAGTAGTCTGACATTTACACTATTTAGCTATCCTAGCTCACGTAAAATTTTGTTGGTCATAGAGATTCAAAATTTATCTTCCTTACTTCCACTTTATAATAAGCGATGTTATAAGATTTTGCTTTTGTCATACTGATATGCAACATGACATTTTGTACCTTTAATGCGAATAAAAATATTTCAATACTCAGCTCTGTATAAATAATTAGTGCCATATTTTCTTATAGATTAAATTCTATGAAAATAAAAGAAAAAGACTAGTTAAGAGAAGAGAAGATAGAGAGAGACAGTGGCAGAGAAACTGAAGTAACCTAAGAGTCGTGAAATTTCTCTCTCCGAGTGTAAGATAGACAAATGTGTGTAACGTTAGACATCACTACATAAAGTGACAACAGACAGTTTCTGTCTTTGGATAAATCGAACTGCCACTTTCGACGATTTAATTACCATTATACTTTACCTCCATTATTTATCACCACAGATGCGCTCTTATATATCCTAAAATTGAAGTAAAATCGATTATATATGTCATCATATTGTGTGAATCCCAACCATGCTTGAGACTAAAATATGTGCGAGTGTGTTAATTGGTCTCCATCAACGATATGCTAATTTCAAGGCTAAATCATTGATATCTTCAGTTCACTAAAAGCATATTGTCGGACCTTGATCTTAGATCTCCCGTTTACAAATGAAAATATGCATTAAATTATCCAACCAATTGTTTAATTTAGTTTTATGTTTTGCGGTGAGAATATTTACTAAAAATGTATAAATTGTTTATTGGAGACAAGGTTATAAGCACTTGTATAATCCAAAGCCACCACTACATATATTTTTGGAATGTTATAATAAAAAGAGTACTTTTAAAATTCACTAGTTAACGTGAATATACACACCTCACGTTGATAAACCCTAATAACACCCATATAGTTATTAAAATGGGCCATTGAGTTAGTAATTGTCACCAGAAATCTGACCATAACGACGAAAGTGTTCATAACTAATCCCATAGTTCTTCTCTCCACGAACATTTTCTTCATGAGCTTCTTCTTCTTCTTCATCATCATCTTCTTCCTCTTCTTCCTCCTCCTCATCATCTTCCTCAGCGTCTCCAATAGATACAACACGGTCGCCTATAGTGTGAGCCGCATGACCATCACCGAAAGCCCTAACGTGATCCTTAAGTGACCTCTTATGCTTAAAATCTGACCCACAAACGCAAAACCACAACTTCCCACAATTCTTCTCATGCGTTCTCCAGTCGCCTCTCACAGCAAACGTTTTCTCACATTTCTTGCGGCAACGAAAAGGCTTTGCTCCGTGCTTCCGCTTGTAATGCGTCTGAAGCGTTCTAAAGTCTTTGAGAGGCTTTGATCTTGGATGGTCTATGTTGTTCTTACAACCTTCTGCACAACAGTAACATGGCAGCCTTAGTATCGAAGATGACGATTTCGTCCCTCGCAGTGACTCTGGACCCTTTCGGTATTGCGAACCATGACCCCACATATGCATCTACAGATTAAAAAACATTATACAAAAGATGTGACTTGAATAAAACTTGGTCATCTCTTTCACGTAAATTTACATATCATGAACGTTTTTGATAACATGAAAAACTTACATATATATGATTTTACAATATTTATGCAGATAATACGAGAATTTTTTAGATTGATACGCATGAAATTGAAAGTTGATTCAACAGTTTTTATTCGTGACAATTTAATTCAACAAAAAACTTTTCTTTAACGACACTAAATCAGCTAGCAACAATTATCATAGTATGTACTATGTAGACAATATCATAATAATTAACGTGGAAGTGAAGGGAAAGTTAAATCAAGAAAACTTCCTGTGGATGATAATAAGTAAATCATTTCAAACCTGCATGTTGTTGAAGCGGTTGAAAGTTTTGTTACAGACAGAACAAGAGAACTGAGTGGGACCGACGAGGATCTGAGAAAGCGAAGGGATCCAATACTGTCCCTGCCTCGCCGTTAAACCGGCCTCCTGATTGTTCCCACCGGCTAGGGTTTCTTTGTCTGAATTTGGAGGACCGATATGAAGAGCAACGGTGACGCCACTAGGGTTTGTTGATGGTAGATTAAACTCATGGTTAGAAGAAGGTTTAGTGCTAGCCGCTTTGTTATGGCTAGTACTATATTGGTGGCCAGGAGGTCCAAGGCTGAGGACGACGGAGTCTTCGTCACCGGAGATGCAATATTGGTTATTGTTATACATTAAGGAGATAGAGAGAGAGATGCTAGAGGGATGGGGTTTTGAGGAAATGGTGGAGAAAGACAATGGAGGCTGGACGAACTGGTAACTAATAAATGATTCTTTTTATTTTGTACTTGCTTTTGCTTTTTTATTTCTTCCTCGTCAATTTACGTGTTACAAGTGACAAACCCATGTTTGGTTCCAAATATCTATATATCTATTCATAGTTATATATATATAACTTATATTTCTACAGTGTTTTATATTTCTACAGTGTTTTATATTTCTACAATTTGTTTTTACCTTTGAATATATATGAATGGTATTTAATCATTTTCGTAACATACAAAGAATCCACTGGAGTATATCAATATGAGATGATTTATAAGGAACCTTATTTACAAACATAAGGAAACTCTATTTACAAACCTTTCCATTAATAGTTTCTATAATTAGCATATGAAAGTTTATGCATGTACTTATAAATATTATAATAAAACAGTTTGATTGATTTATCATCATATACGCACTAGATAAATTCATTTTTGACATAAAACGTTTTCATATTAAAATAATTGGCTACATCGGTCTTTAACTTATGAAGAAAATCTATGTAAAAAAAAATAAAAAAAGATTGACGTGGGCGTCTGTCATTATTAGCAAAGAATGTACTATTCACTTGGAACTCGCTCTCCTTTCTAGGATCTCAAAACCATTCTTTGTTTCACGACTACTCTCTTTCAAATTTTTTCTTGTATATTTTATAATATTGAAACTTGTATTATATCTGAGTGATCATTTACTCTCTCCTCATAAACCATAAGAAAAGATGACGAGAGTAGAGTACACACACACACTCTGATACAAAAGAAAAGCAATAGACATGGAGAAACGTGGCGTTAACTGTAGATGCGAAAGCTTCTCTCTCTCTCCACTTTCATCATCTGAGTTCTGCACAACTTACTGAGATAGTGATAGTCTCAGAGTGATGATGATATTATTAAAGCTCCCATTTTATTTTATTTTCTATACAAATCTTTTGCTGCCAAAAGTTACCCATATAATCTATTCTCAGTCTTTTTTTACTTTAGTTTAAAATCTAAGGAGAGTGGTGGAAGTTTGCTTATTTGCTTGTTAATGGAACTGGAATGTAAAAGTTGGACGAAAGTGCACATTTTGCTTTGCTTCAATTCTTCAATTAATGCTAAAGGCATATGGTTTTTAGGTTTTGCTCATAAAACTAAAATATAGAAATCGTATGCTGCAATCAAAGATACGTTTCTGAAATTATTTGACCGGCTTTCCTATATCATTAATAATTTGAATAATTTTAGGTCAAGTTCGTTCAGATTTTGGATTTCAGAAAACGTATAGGTTTCTCTTTTCTAATTTTCAGTTTTTTTTTTTAATCTTCACTCTTCAGTACACTGTCAAAAACCTACATAGAAATTATACGCTTGACATAAAAATAAGTTGAATCTCACAAACCTAATTTTTTAACGGTATCTCCTATATAAAGTTATATAAAAAAAAAAGGATAGTTAGGTCAAATGCAACTAGTTTTTGGATTTTAGACTTATCCATTTAATTAGACAGTTCTTTATGTGATCTTGCGATCCTCAAATGCGTGGTGTTTTTTTGTTAATTATGAAATTATGCTACTATAAGTCTAGACTGAGATAGTTGGATTCGCACCCTTTTAAAGCGGTTCTTAAACTTATGCCACATGAATGAATATAATATATATATAGGACTAGATTATACTATGATCCTTAACTGTAGGTGACGACTGTTCAAACAGAATCTTCGAGCCTCAAGTATTGCTTTGTAATAGTCCACACGAGGCTTTGAACCGAGGTACTTTTTATTTTGATTAGAAATATCGAAAGAAACCTTAAAACAATGTCGTAGAGAAAGAAAAATAAGTTAGCAAAGAAACACACAAACATATATTATATGAAATCTTGGTCCGATCAAAGTTTTTTCATTGTTTTGGATGATTGAAGCAGTTAGATTCTGAAGCTTTAAAGGGTCCGAAGAAGAAGAGCACAAAATAGTACGACTGAAACAAAACTGTAGCTCCCTCATCTCCTATGTCTCTCTCTCTGCTCTGTCACGTTATGTTTTTTTTTTATAATAATATTTATTTTGTTTTTCTATTTTTCTTTTGTATTTAAATGCAACTTTTGGAATCGAACACATGAATGTAATTTGTAAAAGCCTCCTTTTCATTTGTCTTGTAAGTTGACTCACTCACAAATCCTCTTCTCTAATCCCAACACTTTCTTAATCTTTTCACTTCTTATTTTTTTTTTTGTCTAAGATGACTATCTATATAATAGTGTAATTTTTCCTGATAAGTGAGAAAATAAAATTGTAAACTTGGTTACTTGTTGGAAATCATTCACGTCCCGACAATTTATTTGATTTTTTTTTTCTTTGTCACATTCGAAACTTTTAAGAAGTTAGTGTGTTGTACTTCAGTCGCAAAAAGTCTAAATATTGTGAAAAGGCCAAAACTAAGCTGGCAGGTCTAAGTTGACAAGAAGAAACAAAACTATGGGCCTAGAGGGCTTGAAAATGATAAGCAATCCGGTAATGGTGTTAAAGACAGTGTGCTTTTATCGATCTGGTCGAACGTGGTTTGATGTGAGCCTTTTGATATAACGGTGAATATGACCTCTCAGTGTCTGAAGAGACAAAATTCGACAGTAAGAAGCCAAATTAGGGACAATTGAAAGGCAATTAGAGGGTGGATAACATATACAGTGTGCCAACTCATTCAAATTTCCAATCTAATCAACGACAATTTGACTCAATAATCACTGAAAATTATATCATTAAAGGTCACACACAGCTACATCATTCACAAAATCTTCCTGATCTGTTTTGATTATTTTAGTCTTCTAAACAGTAAAAAAGCCATTCATGAAAGTTACTAGGTTCGAACCAATGCAAATCACGTTTTCGAAATGTCACGCAATAATTTTAAGATAATATACACTGTTAACTGTATTTTAAAATGATACATTCAAATATGTATATAATATGTACAAGTGAAGAATATTATTGGTGATAATCAATTTCTGACAACCAAAATAGTTTATTTAAATAAATACTAGAACATGCATACACATTAGTGTTTTTTTTTTTTTTTGGGTTGAGAAGAAACCTTTCCTAGATAGTACAACCACAAAGTCATACCTCGCATATTGTTTAACATTTCATGCATTCAAGAACAAAACAAATATCCATGCATCAAGGTCAAACCAAATTAGATTTTAATTTGCTTCCCTTTTCATGTCAATGAGGATCGGATAAAAACTACATATATTAGTACCGTCCAATTTGTAAGATCTGACTAATTGAATAGTCCAAAATGCATTAGAAGTATTCTAATAATTAACATCTGTACTTATGATATATATGTATATTTGTGATCACCACTCGGTTTAGGATAGACACCACCATTCATCAATAACAAATTTTGTTCTATCAAAACGGTAAAAACTTTTAGACAATTTATTTACGCGTCATTTATTTTGTTATTTTCCCTGTTATTATAATGTCCTGTTTTCATATTTTTGAAAAGGATTCAACATAATGTTCATTAAACTCTTTACTTTTTATTTGTAGAAAAGTACGAATTTTTTATAGCGATAAGGTAGAAACTTGAATGGGCGGAAATAGTATATATATAATTAGATCAGTTTTCAAATATAGTTAAGTATTTCTTGATTGTGAAAGGCATTGGAAAACCATTATCTTGGAGAGATGGAATGAGCGAGGCATGAGGATCTTTGATGATACAGTCCAACACGTTATGGTTTTTTCATGTTTTACTTGGAAATAATCAGAATACAAGTACTTAATGTTACCGGCCAACACTCAAAGACATCGACACATATATAAGATATATAAACTAACTAATTATTATATACGGTATGGATAATACAGTAGAACTTATTCAACAAAGTCAAGATTCTGTGACATTTTAATTTCTTGAAAAAAAAATATGTGAATCCTAATGGATAAAGGGCTAAAAGAAATAAACGGATAGAAAAGGGAAAAAAAAACGTAGATGAAGGTATGGCCTTTTTTGTTTTGTTTTTCTGCTCCCTTGTTTTGGCTTCTTCATTAGGAGACATTTGGCTTTTGAGTTCAATGTCATTTAGTAGTGAACACTTTTCCATTAACAAAATTTAAATATCATCATATTTTGATCATATTGTAACAAGGGCAAAATACATAATATTAAATATAGGTGATGCATTCTATTTTTATTTTTGTTTTCTTTCGAGCTTGTCTAATTAACAAGAACTGTACTATAAATTAGATGAAGTGTGAGGTAACTAACTAAGAAAAAATATCTCAAAACGGTTTATTTAAATTTACTCTCTCGTTTGGAAAACAAAACGTAGCATTTATGGTAAAAGCTTGTCGTATTAAATACGGCAATATCCATGCAGTGATTAAGGAATAAATCCAGTCACTAATCTAACTGGAAGTTTATTTAACATTAAGAAGTTCATAACTCACCAATCACATACTATATGGATTAGATTCTAGACCATTATGTATCGAATAAATATATAAGTAAAATTAGCATTCATCTTTTTTCCTTTTCTCTTTTTTTTTTGTCGTCTTGTATGCATTTTGACATTATTAATAAATTACCTAATGAAGAATCACATTTCCGAATATTCACCACTCCTTATCTACTACTAGCTAGCTAGCAACAAGACATATATATAATCAAATTGGTTTCGTTTTCTTATAAACATTTACATATATATAAACACAAATCAAGGTGCATAAATATTAAATTATGAAACGCAAGATTCGTCTTGTACGTAATGCGACGGCCCGACTTATGTTTTTTTTTTAATCTCTCAAAATACTAATCCTGGAGACCTTATATAAATAGAGAGAGAGAGCCATATATATGTATTGATCCTTCTCTATAAAGCAAACCAAATCTCAAATTAAAAAGGTGGATTAGTTTAGTCCATCATGATAAAGAATTTAAGCAATATGGATTACAATCAGAAAAGGGAGAGATGTGGGCAATACATCGAAGCCCTTGAAGAAGAACGTCGCAAGATTCATGTTTTCCAACGTGAACTTCCTCTTTGCTTGGACCTTGTAACTCAAGGTATCTATCTATCTATGACAACATGTATTTACTACATGAATTAAATGAAAACTACAATATACGTGTGAAAATCATAGTATCTAATAATAACATTTTGATATTTTCTTATTATTTTTTTCTGAAGCGATCGAGGCATGTAAGAGGGAGATACCGGAGATGACGACGGAGAATGTGTATGGACAACCAGAGTGCTCGGAGCAGACGACCGGAGAATGTGGCCCAGTCTTGGAGCAGTTTTTAACCATTAAAGACTCATCCACCTCCAACGAAGAAGAAGATGAAGAGTTAATGGACGATGAGCACGGTAATCATGATCCGGACATAACTGATTCCGAAGACAAGAACACGAAATCTGATTGGCTTAAGTCTGTTCAACTCTGGAATCAACCCGACCCTCTTCTTCCAAAAGAGGTAACTATATATTAGTCTTCATTATTATCTTATAATTAGTATACAAATGCCACCGTAGCTATTAGCTAATTTAACATGTTATCTTCTTTGGTCCGATAAATTTATGGATATAATTTCTTGGTTAATATCTCAAAGAGTTAACGATCTAATTATATATGCGATTTGTGTTTCAGGAACGGTTGCAACAAGAGACGATGGAGACAATGAAAAGAGATGAGAGTATGAGAAAAGATCCGATGATGAACGGTGGCGAAGGAAGGAAGAGAGAGGCGGAAGGAAGAAAGCAAAGAAGGTGTTGGTCTTCGCAATTGCATAGACGCTTCTTGAACGCTCTTCAACACTTAGGTGGACCTCATGGTGCGTTTTTTTTTCTTTCTTTTCTATGAGTTAATTTTTTTTTTAAACGATTTATTGTTATCAAGGGTTTAGTTAGTATAGACTATATACTGATTTTGATGATTGAATTTTGCAGTAGCCACGCCAAAGCAAATAAGGGAGTTTATGAAAGTTGATGGATTAACCAATGATGAAGTTAAAAGCCATTTACAGGTAACTACATTAAGCACATGCAAAAATTTATTTTTTATTTCTTTCTATAATTGACGTATAGAAAAAAGAACAGAAAATTATATTTACGCTTATCGTAATTTTTGTTCATTTGATTATATATTTATAGTTTTTTTTTCAATATTAATGATAACTTAAAATATACACTATTCTGTACCAATTTGATGTTAATCTTGTTTTCCTTATTTGGATATATAATAATAGAAATATAGACTGCATACAAGAAGGCCACGCCAAACAGTTTCTAACAACGAAAACTCTCAAACGCAACATTTCGTAGTCGTAGGAGGTTTATGGGTACCACAATCAGACTACTCTACGGGAAAGACCACCGGAGGAACCACCGCCAGCAGTACCACCACCACCACCGGGATCTATGGAGCCATGGCCGCACCTCCACCGCCACAGTGGCCTAGCCATTCCAATTTTAGGCCGTCGATTATTGTGGAAGAAGGATCGGGAAGTCATAGTGAAGAAGTGGTGGTCAGGTGTAGCTCCCCGGCGATGTCTTCTTCTACCCGTAACCATTACGTCAAGATTAATAATTAATTTGTTTTTTTACTGCCTCTAATGTTTTGGGTCGTCATTTAATATACTTGTTTTGTTCTCTCCATGTTAGAATTTGATACCGTGATTAAAAGAGTGTATAGAGTTTTGCACCGAACCAATCTTTATATTTTTACTTAGGATATTTATTCCATATTTATTTTGCAGTTTATTAGTTTCATCTTACCATTGTTAATTTTTCAACATTGTTGACTTCTTGTTGTAATGATTTTCGATCTTTGCAAGCTCGCATTTGAAATAAATTTATGAGGGTTTGTTTTATCACATTAAATTATGATAATTTAACACTAATTATCTTATCAGTTTACACTAAAATATATTATTGTGGCTGCTGTTTTCCGCACTAATTAGATGATCCATAATATATGCTGATATTAGATCGCATTTGGTATATGTCTCTATATTCATATGTGTGTATACAGCTAGTATGAACATGGCGGCCAGAGTCGAGCAAAAAGGATCTTATTCATCATAGTATATACTAAATATTTGTCGATCATATTATAGAAATATGCACAAAACCACATGATAACAAAAAAAAAAGAGAGAGACAGATTTGATTATAATATAATAAGACCAGGAGTAGAAGTTATTGAATTGGTTGCATTCATGGGACGAATATGCTCGAATCCGGAAAAGCATAACTTACTATAAGTATAATTTTCACAATTTTATATAATTGTCTCTATAATATTAAATGTTTTGATTCTCATGTTGCTTGAAAATTAAATATACAAAATTGCACGTTAGCTGCAATGTCCCTGTCGCAAAGTATATTCTCTAACTTTGGTTTAGCGAAGACTTTTTATTCATTATACAGATAGGGTTAGGTCACTTTAAATATTTGCAAAATTTGGACAGTATCTCTAAGAATCTTGAATACTAATCTAAAGATTCCTTTATTCATTATATTTGTTTAATCAGCCGTACAGATCTTACCATTTAGGTTCTCGCCATTCACAGGTGGCTCTAGTTGCTAATGTGGCCTTTTTAAGAAACTTATGTGTCCCTCTCTACAAGATTATTGGTGGGTGCAATATAATAATTCCTCTAAGATATCTAGATATAATGTACTATAACAAATATAGTTTTAAACGAGGTTTTGATGATATAAATAGTAATACCTACTCAATAAACCATTTTAATGCTCTCTTCTTCTTCTTTTGGTTATTTCAATTTGTTTTCAGCTTCTACGATAGGTAGAAGTGAACTCATACTGAAATATAAACAAAGCATAACTAGAATAATATTAAGCTATCATTATTTTTATTTAGGACAATATTATTTGATTCAAATTTCTTATTTACTCCCATAGATAGAGTCAATTATTAAGAATATACTATAGTTTTGAGACAGATTTTTCAAACGCACTAATAAGATGGTTTCGTTTTCAAGATCGGATCAATCTGGCTAGTCATTCCATGTGCAGAATAAACAAAGAAATTTAATGTAATTAGTTAAGTATTTTACTTTGAAATATAATATGATATATATACAGAGTGTTTTGACGATAGATCCAAATGACCAGGAACCAGATTAGGATTCATTAGGTATAAAGTTTGAAATAATTAGGGATATGCTAAGCTTTAAGCATGAGTTAAGGTGGCCTTTCACACAATGTAAAGGACAATATTGGCTCTTGATACTTATTTAAAGAAGCAGTAATTATGACTAAAACAAGGAAAATATTGGCTTTTATTGGTCTAATCTCTTAACACTTAAAAAAATCAGATACATGGGATATTCGAATTGACCTAATTAAGTCGTTATATTAAACTAATAAGAGAAGAGTATAAATTTGCATACGACCTTACCTTTATCAATTATCACCTTCTGCACTATTCATACATGTCTTAAGTACGTGCTAATTTTGTTTTTAATCCTTCATTATAGCAAAATAGTGTTTGACATTTGTGAAATTTAATCTTGTTTTAAATCCTCAGCAAAATGGTTGACATTGTGAAATTTATCTTTCACTATACAATATTGAAATTTTCGAAGATTCTTCGTGACTAGTAAACTAGATAGAAACAACGGCAAAAAAATGTCTAAGAATGTTTGAAAATAATGAGTATTATTATAATTTAAACGATACAAGCAAATAATGAGTATTATTATAATTTAAACGATACAAGCACTGTCATCACATCTTCAAACGATCTATATCTCTTTATTATTCGAAGGTCGTATTCATTACCTTGAGATATATATATCAAAATACATTATTATATATTATCTTGGTTCTGTCTTCTAACTTCTAAGTTCTGACGACTAAAAATTACATTTTGTAATTGAGACAACGAGAAAGGTTTATTGACATTTGATTAAGTAATGGGCTTAATTATGCTGGAGCTAATCTGAGTTTGGGCTAATCCTATATCTAGTGCCTAATGTTAGATAGGCATGTCAATCGGGCTAGCCCGGCCCGGCCCGGCCCGAAACCCGTAAAATCCTCATATATGTGAGTCCGGTTCGGTCCGGCCCGAAAAATTTCCGAGCCTATATTTCAAAGCCCGGCCCGGCCCTAACAGGGCTACAGGGTTTTTCGGGCTTTTTTGGGCTTTATTTACCGATAAAAAAATTAATTTCTAAGTTCATAATAGTTTTTTAAAAACTATATTTAAAGGTCTACTATAAAAATAATGCATCAAATTTTAAATAACTTATCAATATTCAATAAAACTAACTTAATTTAAGAGAAAAAATAAAAGCCAAATAAATTATTTACACTTTAACCCAATAAAACATGGAACTAAAATATTTTAAAGTATAAGATAGAGTCAAAATTTAATAGATATTTTGATGATTTCAAAATCATGATACTTATATATATTTAGTTTTAGCTTTGTATAAAGATTTTTAAAGTAATAAGTAAAACTAGTAAGTAAATATGAAAACTATAACATTAATCAAATCTTTTAATCAAACTAAAATATTCAAAAAATTCAAAATATATTTGTATAAGGGCTTTTCGGGCCGGCCCGAGCCCGACCGGGCTAAGCCCAAAAAGCCCTTTAGCCCGAATGGGCTTAGCCCAAAAGGCTCGGTTTTTTCTGGACATATATATTTAAGCCCGAGCCCGATGTTTTTCAGGACCGGGCCAAACTAGCCCGCGGGCTTTAGCCCTAATTGACATGCCTAATGTTAGATGACAAAAAATTGCATTTTGAATCAAAGAAGAAAGTATGTATCTGAGTGTTAAAATCACCTCTACTTCAAAATATAAAACCGTATATGGTTTCATAATGTTATGCATTAAGTACAAGCTATAAAACCAGATTTTGTAAAACAGAGTAATTACTGCACAATTAGATAACTTTTTAAATGATGGCAAAGGATTGTGTCACACTCACATATCACACACCTTAATCTATTCTCCAAACTTAAAAAGAAGCAAAAAAAAAAAAAAAAGAAGTTATCGTACAGTAGTTGAATCTGCTTCTACAACTTGAATCGAAGTTCTCGTTCCAATCTAGTGGGAGTGTAAGAGATGAGTTCAACAATCTTTTTACCTTCTGGAAAAGGTATCTCATTATTCACTGGAATCTTCTGTAACATCATGGAATCGTTTAACTTCTCATACTTAGACATGGTTTTAGCTGCTTCATCTCTCTCTGTCTTGAATATCGATATCCATGTGTCGTCTTTCGAGGGCGTACTCTTCTTCGCGGCTGCTAAGGCACGCCGGAGAACTCCAATCGCTTCGCCTACTCGATCTTCGGATTCCAGCAATTTCGCCAAGTGTTTTTGGCTCTTTAGCTCGTGTAAAGCTCCCAGAGTTGATACATATTCCTACATGATCAATCAAATAAATTAATAATCAAGTAGAGAGTTGTTGCTTCATCTTAGCTTCTAAAGAAGATATAAAGCAAAGTTATCTTTTTACATTCAAGAAACAGAGGATTAAGGCATTTAAGTAAACTAAGTACACCAACTAGATAAGTTCCAGACCAAGATTTGGTTTCTTCTATATGCAAAAAAGACATAAGAAGAGTATCTAGATACCAACTAGACATGTTTTTTTTTATTTGTATCTCTTGTATGGCAGAGAGTGTATTTAAATAGTGAAACAAAAATTGGTTGCTCTTCACGTATATAGAAAAGTTTTAGGGATATGCGACTTACGAGAAAGCGGGTCGATAGGTCTTTATATTCTCCTTTAGCTCTAGATGACAAAATAGCATAGGCTTCAGAAATCAACTGACATATTCCGTAATGCAGTTTTGACAATAGGCTTGTGCTTGTGCCGCTTTCTTCAGCGTTCTTTGTAGTTACAGCCTATTACATAAAAAAATATATATATAAATGAAGAGTGGTAAAATGAAATGAAGAGCTCTTGTGAAAAAACTGAGGTAAGAGGCTACTAACCTGACCTTCAGCTAAACAGAGGAGACTCAAAGAAGAGCAAAGCGGAGGTGTTAGTTCCGGAAGCTTCCCTAGAGGAACCACGTTTTGTAAAGAAGGAAGAAGCTCCTTAGACAGATGATGAAAAACTCCAGATGCTTCTCGGTAGATTGTTACCGATTTCTTACAATCTGTTGCAATAAGGACCAAGATTATGATGAGTTAATGAAAAAGCAAATACAGAAAATGAAAAAAAGAAGGCCTAAGTACGTACCTGTGGATGCTAGTTCCATTGCTCTCTCACGGAGCTTAATCCCGTTAACGAAAGTAACCATAGCAACCTCAAACATTATGTTATCGACTTGGAAGAACTTAGGACATGTACGCTGAATCAAGGTCTGAGAGACCAATCCACTACTCCATCTTATCTTAAGATTCGGTACACGTTTAAGCTTATCGAAGTAATGCACCAAGTTTAAGAGTAACGGAAGGTATTTCCCAAGTCTATAGAGATCCTGATGAAATAATCCAAAAACAATCTCTCTAAGCAGCAAGTCAAAAGCTTTTTTAAAAAAAGCTTACAAAATAAATAGGTTTGTAAATTGTAATATTACCTGGTCGGAAGGAGAAGTGAGTCCTCCGGTCGTAAATCTTGCAGCTGTAGCACTGAGTTTGCTGGTTTTGTTTACGGATTCTTCGATTACTTTACGCCTACCAGTCAACTCTTTAAATTCAACCAGCGTAACTGCACTATCAGTTTGTAACGTCTTCTCGAACACAATCTGTTTTTTTTTTTAAGGTAAGCAAAAATATTACAAAACTGAGAACGATACAAAACTCTTCTTAAAATCACACAAATATACAAAAACCCTAAAACCAGAACGTGGAATCCCAACAGAGAGATATCGACGACGAAACAGAACCAAAGAAAAATAATAAGGTTACCTCTTTAGTTTTTGGTTCTGGAATTACATACTGCATCATCGTCGTCATACTTCTTCTCCGATAAACACTCGATGATGACTACGTAACTATTACGCCAGAGTGAAAAACAAAATAAATAGACATAACCGAGAGAAACAGGAGGAGAAGACTCAGCAACTTTTGTTGTCGTTTAAATAAATAAAAAAACTCAGGAAACGCAATTCCTGTGGGGTTTATGAGTATTTTTTTTTTTTCTTTTTAAAAGATATTCAGATAATTCCTATTGCAAGTCATAACAAATCAAATAGAAGTATATTTTTAGGAAATTATCAACAAAAAATGCAATAAAAAAACTTTTGATCCAACATATTTTTCTTTTTTTTTGAACTTTTCGAGGTAGTTTCAAGTTTCGCTATAGCCTCCTAGGTCAAATTAAGTGATTGTGTTTCCTTCTACGACAAGGTTTTGACTTTTGATGAAATAGTCTTCCAAGTTATAACGACACCAAGCTGAATCTAATGATATGTTGAATCTAAAAGCCCATGGGTTTGTAACCAGACGACTCTACAAGTTGACCAATTAAAATATTCCAAACTATTTGCGATGAATCTACTAATTTAATTTAGTCAAGTATGTAATTTCCAAATCTTGAATCTCGAAAGCAACTGTTTCTGGACACGAGTGACCAAAACAATAAAGAAGCAAAAAAACATGAAGCCAACATTACATTAGTAGCAGAGAGAGACAATGGACAAACCTCGTAAGGTTACCTACTGTGTAAAGTAAACACAACACAGTAGTAAGAAAGTATCGTTTACAAAAACACTCATGAAAAGCCAAAAAAAAAAACACATTGTGTTTCTGTTTTCATTATTTATTTTAGCTAGACATCATCACAGTGTCAATAGATTGGAGGGCTTGATTTGCGAAAAACCGTACATCAACGTCTGGGTCTTCACTTAGCTCCACCAAGCATGGCCGTATCATGCTCTCCACAACCTTTTTTCACAACCAACAAAAAGTACAATATTTGAATATATGGACGTTTTGATTTCCTAATGAGGACAATGTGGAATCATAAGCTCTTTCTCTCTACTTGTGAGAACCACAAAAAGACAATGCTGTGTGAATGGATACTAACCGATTGGTCAACTATTGGAATCAGAGATTGCATCATTTTGGCGACGTTAAATTTTATGTTGGGAACTCTGATAAGAGGAGAGAGTGGTTTTTAAGTTAGTCGTTGGGAGTAATGATATGAGTCAATGATATTTCATACTTTCAGAGAGAGAGAGAGAGAGAGAGTTGCCTGTCTTTAGATGCAGTTATAACCGCAGGCAAGAGTTTGGAGCATGTGATCTCGGATCCCATTACTGGAGCAAGAAGTGAAACAGCACGAAGAATCGTCATCCGGTATAGATAGTGAGGGTTGTTAATCATCTCTAGAACCTGCACAAGTAAATATACTCACATAAACAATAGCAAAAATTATCGATTTGAATCAAAATGAAGGAAAAATATACCAGACGCTTAAGATTTCTAGACAAACCTGAGGAACTATATGCTGCATTGCCCATTCAGGACCAAACTCTTCAGCAAGACGCTTAAGATTGTTCGCAGCAGCTTCGCGGATTGAGTGAACCTGAAAATATAAAGTTTCCAAAAATTTGAAATGGTAGAGATTACGGATTTAACTCTCTGATGATTCAATGGAGGTAGAGAATGAGGGACCTTGTCTTGTAACCATTGCATGCAAAGAGCACCAAGCTTATCGTCAAAGAATCCTACACCTAATTGGCTGGCCAACAAGGGAATATACTCAATTATAGCCAGACGTACCCTCCAGTGCCTGTCTTCGGCAAGTTCTACAATGGCTGGCAATAAAGATTGTGATAGTAGATCTATCCCAATAACCTGCCAATTTTAAAAAAACAAATAACCCGCATCATCATCTGAAAAATGGATGGACAAAGACGTTGCTGTCAAGTAATCTTTGACTTGACCAAAACATGAAATCTTGAACTCAATGTTGTGCAAAGAGATACGTAACTTGATCCTAACAAACCTGGTTCACTTCGTCAAGTTTGCTGATAATGTTTAAGCGTACATCAGGAAATTCGTCCTTCAACAGAGAAAGAAAGATTGGAAGAAGATGTTCAATTGTTGCGTCCTGCAATGAATATCAAAGCTAAGTTAAAAAATGCATGGTTTCAAACATACGAAATCATCGTTATCTTAAAAGATGCTAAAGCTGCGTACAGTATTATGAGCATTTTGACTCCAAACTACAGAGCCAATTTTTTTTTTGTATAGATGACAGTATTCATGGTAGGAGAGGCACATTGTATCGGCTTTTCATTCCACTTACCTTACCCAAGACTGGAGCCATCCCCATTATAACTGAGGCCAATGCAGATCTGACGTGCTGAGAAGAGTCTGATGATAATTCCTACAGGTAGGTTTAACGATAAGTTAATAGTAATAAGCAAACACCAACTGTATATTGGCCCTTTGTGAAATAAGAGATCAATCAACTACTCATAAGCATATACCTTTACACAGGGAAGGATATGTTGGATCGCGAGTTCAGGGTTTAAAATGCGACAAAACTTAGTAACTTTTCCAGCAGCTGCTATCCGAACTTCAGCCTCATTATCACGAAGTAGACGAACATATGCAGGCACCAAATCCGTCCTTCATATACAAGGCACATAGACAAGGATTAAGAAAAACTATGAAGATGGCTCCAACAAACATAACCTTCCAAGTACCATATACCTCTGAAGCCAGTATTATAAAGTTTGATATGGAATTGCAAAAATAGAGGTCCACAAAAGACATCAATTAAATTAAAACCATTGCTAAGTTCAACCATCATTGCTTACCTAGTTGGCTCTGGTCCTACAGCTTCACAAAGTTCATAGAGCTGATTTGCAACCATATAACGCACACGCCAGGACTTATCCTATTCAGAGACAAAATATCAAGATAAAGCAGCATATACTTATCTGCTTACAGCTTTACTTACCTGTCATACTCTATCATATCTGCTCAGAGATGAAATTCTACCATATTTACACATTTACTCACCTGCGAGAAATTGACAATTACAGGAAGAATGTGAGTGACACAGTCCTGGGGCTCCAACAATTTCCCAAGAGCAGCACATCCCTCAACAGCCAATAATCTGACTGAATCTTGATCTGATATTGATGTCAATAAGATAGTTAAAAGCTATATGATCATCATACAAGTAAGACATTGAAACTGATATGTGAACAAAACTAGTGCTGTTTTAGCTTCATTTAATGCTCAGTGTTCAATGCAGTAACCCTATTACTGCTTTTATTTACATTAGTCACACTCACCCCTATAACAGACCTGATGAAATTTTTAAAGAGAAATATACTGGCGAAATGAAACCATATAAAATAAAAAAACATACCATCTTGTGTAAGATCCTCAAACATGGACATAATGTCTGTCTTCAAATGAGCTGATTCAATTGTAGCAGCAAACTTCCCCAAATTCGTTGCTGCAGCTCTGCGCACCATTGGCATGTCATCTTGACAAAGCTGACTGTATACTGATCTTAGCTCCATCTTTAGCAGTTCTGGAGCACTTGGGTATGCAATATGGAAAATCCCACATGCTGATACTCTGGCTGTGAACCATTCACCAGCTGAAAGTCGCTGTTAAATAATGATGGTGTTCAGTAAGCTTAGTTGCTTATACATTATGAGCATATCAAACATTTTGGTTCCTATACAGGTGCATGGTCACATACAAAACTACAAATACAACCTAAAAGCACGCTACAGAAGCCAGAATAATATGATGGATGTTCTCTTAGATCAAACAAAATAGATGTAAACGACTTCAACCTACCGATTCCCCTAAACAACTAAAAGAGGAACACTGAACATGAGGCAAAAGCAAATTACCAAACTTGGGCGACAAAGGACCCAAAAAAACTATGTTCTTTTGCTTTTAGGTTAGCTCAATTTTACAAGGCTGGTTAAGTTAGTGAGAGCATGAAAAGCGAAAAAATAAATTGACCAAAGAGATTGATAACAGGAGTAGTAATTCTTAGCTAACCTTAGCCAGAGGAAAGAAATGCTCAACCAAGTCAGTCTCCCTCATCTGAGAACCAATTCTGCAAAGTGACTCTACAGCCTTTTCCCTCACGCAAGTTTCCTCAACGGTCGAGAGAGTCTCCAGCGGTGGAAGCAAAACATGTGCATGCTCAACGCCTCCAACGTAAGGAATAAAAACACCCAACTCTTCCGCCATCGCCAGGAGAACCTCATCATCATCGTCATTGTTTTCACTAAGAAATGGGATCAACTCTTTTCGTGTCCTCTCTTCTCCAAGAGCACGAGCAATGATAGAAAGCCGTCTAATTGAGTTCAATCTAAGCTGAATATCATCGTTTTTTAGCTCATCTATAAGCACAGCAATCGGGTATAGAGGCTCATCAACCATAGACATCCTGACCAAAGTCAAATCACTCCCTACCTTCAAACAACAAAATGTACACACAAGTCAGAATTAAACACTAAGTATAGAGACACACCATCAATACAAAAAATGATAAAGTTACAAACTTTAAACTCAATTCTGCCTCTGAGATAAATTCAAAGGTAAGCCATTTAACCAAAAAATAAATTAGCATCAGAATCAAACACGAAAAGAAGACCTAGAGAGACTACAACCATTCATTGACGATCTAAACGAATAAATGGATTTTCAGATTTATTCGAAATTGTTTCTAATTGAAATAAATGATCGAGACTTTACCGATTACGCTGTTTTCCCAGTTCCGAGCGATCTATCAATCATAGAGATTCAGAAGAACGACAATCAGAACCGGAGAGGTCTTTCTCAGCAGCTACCGATCTCAGGCAGTGTCCATAGAATTGGGCCTGTCAAAGAACAATATGGGCTTATCTATAGTGTATATAAAGGCCCATATATCTAATGAAACCGTTTTAATGGGCTTATCTATACGCCGCCGTTTTAATCTCTCTCGTATATAGGAAGCTTCTCACACTTCTTCTCAACGTGATATTGTGTCTTCTTCCTCATAAAAATATATCGGAAAAGGAAAAAAAGTAGCTTTCTCTTTCGCTGGTTATTTTTATTTTCCCGCGCACTATTTCCGGCAAAAATGGCTCCTAAGTCGGATAATACAGAAGGTATAATCTACCTTATGATTCTCTTTGATCTTGTTCGATTGTTCGTTCATCATCTTAATCCGATCTGGGTTTTAAATTTTGGTTTTGTTTCTTCTTCCTCATTTTGATTTCTCACTTATTTGCTTGTTTTCCCTGTGATTTTTCGATTCTGCAGCTATCGTACTCAACTTTGTGAATGAGGTGAGCACTTCTATTCGATTCACTATTTTCTTATCGGAAACCCAATTTTAAAACGGACCAAGAACAGATACGACTGTGAATTTGAAATTGTGGCTAGGTTAAGGCATTCAGTGATAATTTACATCATTTTGAATCTGGGAATCAACCACTTGTGCTTTTTTTTTTTTCTTTTCCTCTTGCTATACGATTGAAGCTATTGAGATCAACTCGGTTTTTCAAAATTGGTAGATACAGGTTTCTATATTAATCTGTTTTTGCTATCTTAATCATAGATTTTGATGAGTCTTTTGTTGTTGTTGTTGTTACATTGTGGTGCAGCAAAACCGACCTTTGAACACACAAAATGCAGCTGATGCTCTGCAAAAGTTTAACCTTAAGAAGACTGCAGTTCAAAAGGCACTTGATAGCCTTGCTGATGCTGGGAAAATCACATTCAAAGAGTATGGTAAGCAGAAGGTATACATTGCTAGACAAGACCAGTATGAGATCCCGAACAATGAAGAACTTGCTCAAATGAAAGAAGAAAATGCCAAACTTCAAGAACAGCTCCAAGAGAAGAAGAAAACAATCAGTGAAGTGGAGTCAGGTGTGAAGCTTAATTTTTTCTCAGTTCATAGTTTTGAAGAAGTATAGCTAGTCATTTGATGTTGTGATACAGCATCTTGGATAACATTTATCTTCTGTGATATTATCGCAGAAATCAAGAGCTTGCAGTCCAACTTAACACTAGAAGAGATACAAGAGAAAGATACCAAACTAAGGAAAGAGGTATGCGTTCTTTCTTACTTTTTGACTTGTGTCTTTCCTTAAGTAAGCTTGTAATAGGAAATAGCACTGAAAAGTGATTTCAACTGTGTACCAGGTTAAGGAAATGGAAGAGAAACTGATCAAACTACGTGAAGGAATTACATTGGTGAGGCCGGAAGACAAAAAGGCTGTTGAAGATATGTACTCGGATAAGATTAATCAGTGGCGCAAGCGTAAGAGGATGTTCAGAGACATTTGGGATACTGTAACAGAGAATTTTCCCAGAGATATTAAGGAATTTAAGGTGCAGAATCATACATCTTGCTCAAGTTTCTTTTTACAGATTGCTTCAGCTTAGCCATAATGTTTTACTACTGTTACTTGGCAGGAGGAGCTTGGAATTGAATATGATGAAGATGTGGGTCTTAGTTTCCAGGCATATTCTGATCTAATTCAACATGGTAAGAAGAGGGGTCGAGGACAGTAATTTCCAGGTAAGTTCTTCAAAATTGCTTCAATTCTTAAATAAAACACATGCATATACAACTGTTCATACATATTTAAAGCTTATATCCATAAAAAAAAATATAGTAACTTACACCATTACTGAAAAAACAGAGAACATAGAAAGATTGTACAAAACTCAGCCACTAAACCATGACTGCATCTGAAAAATAAAATATTTATACTTATTAGTATCCACGAACTCCTCTGGTCCTGACTGAAATCGGACTCTTCAAACCTACTTTACGCAGAATAGGATCGTTGATTGAATGAAGCATTTGATCCACATGTCCTGTATCCGCTCTATTTGAACCATCCATGCAACTTGGCTCATCTTTAACCTTAGTTGTAGTATTACTCTTAACACTATGTTGGGTTTCTTCTTCACTATAGTAGATAACAGTATCCTTCTCCAATAGCTTCACAGGGTCTTCTCTAAATGACATCACTGGGACTTCATTAATAATTTCATCTGAATCCGACATCGAACTCTTAGATTCTGACCTCACATACCCTTTACGTTCTGAATAATCAGCATTACCTTCATGTTCTTGTTCTGGTTCCTTGTTTTCAGAACAGTTAATTGAATTTTCCCCTCCAATGTTACGTGGAGTGTCTGGTCGACGAGGAGAAAACTGAGAAAGCTCCACAGCCGCTCGTGCAGCCTCTGCTGCAAGAGCCGCTGACTCAAACGCTGCTTGTGCAGCATCAGCCACATCTTTGTACTTCTTCTTTCCTCTCTTGACCGAATCTGATAAACCATAGCCTTCTCCTATCTCTTCATCTCCATCTTCACTAGCTAGCTTAACCTTAGAAACATCTGATGTTCCCTGCATACTTGTTGTTCCCTGCATATACCATACATTTGATTTGGTTAGAACATGATTTTTCACTTTCTGTCGTCTGTGTGTTTAATTGCAGATTTCCATACCTCAGTGGACGTAGAAGCTTCTTCTAGTTTCAGAACAATGTTATTCTCCGCAGCAATCTCCTTCAAAGCCTTCATTCTAACTTCTCTCAGTGGATGTCTTGTCGACAACTTCTGAATTATCTATTAGTAGTAACACAAAAGAAACATGAAACTCGGTAAGTATTTTGTTCTATGAAGAGAGATATATATAATATAATGTATTGAATAATATATAGTATGGGATGAATCAAAGTTGCTTACTTTGGGATCGACCCCACTATTACTGCGCAACTCAATAGACCGAGCCGCGAGATCTTTGCCAAAACGCGAAATCAAAACATTACGAATCTCTTGAAGCTCAGGAAATTCACCTATTCTAGAAGCTGCAAAAAGCAAACCAGAAACAGCTTCTAGAAGCTCTTCAGGGCAGTCTCTGTTGTGTTCGAAAAGGTGAATACGGTCGAGACATATAGTGAAGTAGCCGTGGATGAAGAAGAGAACGTCGAGGGTGTTTTGCTCTTTGACAACTTGGTCGACTCTATGGTAAGCGTGCTCGTGGTGGCCGAGCTTAAGAAGCTCAGTGACATCAGAGATGCCCTGAGAGAGCCTGACTTGACGTTGGCTCTTGAGGATAGAGAGCCTAGTGAGAGCTAAGTTGAGAAGAGACTTGAACTTGTTGGTCTTGAAGGTCCGACCAAGTAAAGCGTCAAGCTTCTTCCCCATGGCGAGAGAGAAAGAGGAGATGGAGAATAGGGTTTATGTTGTCTTTCTTTGAATGGAAGAGTTATAAGAGGACGAAGAAGATGACGCGTTACGACATACAAAGACTTCTTAGCAACTAAGTTTTCAGAAGTTTGAAAAAACGACCTTTTTAGGAAGAAAATGTGGTACCAATTACCAAATAATAAAACCAAAATGGACCGCTTTGAAATATCACGCGCGAGGATTAAATTTAAAGACCAAACGATAAACCAAATTTGAATTGTTGCTGAAAAAAATTGGTAGCATATCCAAATACGCTATCCTAATTAAATGTTTTGGACATTTTTTAATAAACAATATCAATTTAAAGAGATGTTATTAGTAAATCTTATATATTGTTACTACTTGCTCTGTATTATTTTCGAATTGTCTTTATGTCTACATAAAGTTAGTATAGAAAATCGTGTGAATATAACTCTCTTTCTCTTAATATATTACCTAGAAAAAGTTGATTGAATCAGTCTCAAACATACAACACTTGATTGAATGAATAAATAGTCATCGTTACTATACTTGTATCCACATCTGAACAGGACATTACTTGTACCAGTGTTCAAACATGAAAATGCATGGAAGATTCTCAGGTTTCCCGTATAAATTGCAGTCTTTAATTTTGGTACGAACTATAGACCCCATAGTTATTGATTCATAAGGACGAACGTTCGTGCTGTTCTACTTTTTACAACAGAAAGAAAAAAACGTCTTCGTCAAATCAAATCTCGTGTAGTTTCCAACTTCCATGGTTTCTTTATTCCTTTTGCTTTTTCCAACTTTCCATCGAAGCTATGGACGGAACACTCATGACAGAGTCGTGAAATTGATATACGGGAGAGAGAACTGTCAATGTTACGGCTCTTAAATATTGCAATTAATTTAAGAATGACAGGTTTAGAGGAATTATTAGAAAACACACACCATTTTCCTCTTTATTAGGTGTGGACTACGTATAAATTTCAACAGCAGAGGATCAAAAGACTACTTCAACTCACCTGCACGCAACTTTCCACGTTTAAAAACATAGAAACAACAATGTTGTTGTTATTATGATAAAAGAGAGACTTTATAGCTTTTTTTTACTTATGTTAGGTACGAAAAAATGGAAAGAGCTGATTATTTCTTCTAGACATACTTCCCCACACTCATCTCAGGTAAACCAAACACATTACAAATCTTTTGTAATAATAGATTTGCAAAAAACAAACTTCTAATGTTACCTAATCTTTTGTACATTGCACAAGTCCTCCTCTCATACATGAAAATGATATTATGTGAAATCCACCAACCAAACTATAGTCAAGACTAAATCACTGTGTAACTGAGAACATGATCATTAACACTTTTGTTACTATATTTTGTGCAAAAGATTCTTGAAATGAACTAACACCTCCTTGGCATCGTCATCCTTATCGTCTAATTACCGAACCAAAATCTTTATGAGTACCACCATTCTCTTTATTGTCTGGAAAAAGGAAAAGATACGAGTCTGACCATGGTAGGAGCAAAGAGAGGGGAAGCATTGATAGAGAAGAGAGGAAATAAATTTGTAACAAATACCCGGTCTACTCTTATTTCCAGTTGACTCGACCGGTTATCAAGACTTTAATGACCTTAATATGGCACCTACCTGGTTAGGAACCTAAGAACCAGATTAGATAGTCAACTTGACCAATCCTTTAGTCCAATTGTTCAACTCCTTTGATATAATATATGGTTCGATTTTTAAAACATTAGTGATGGGTACTGGTACAAATAGAGATTCTTCATGATGATAAATGTAGTTTATGTAGCATCATGATGAAATGTAAACCAGACTCTTCTGTAGTTCTGTATCATCATGATGATAATGTAGTAGTTGCTGTTTGTTTTGGGCCTTTGGGGCTTATCACAACATACTTAACGGGCCATATTATAGGCCTATGTCTGAATGAGAGTGATATCAGACTTACCGACGTTTCATATATAAATTGAAATTGACAAAGAGCCAAAGAGGTATTTTTCATACTGAAATTTCACATTAACAAAAGCTATGAGAAAAAAGAAAGAAAGATCAGAGAAGAACAAACAAACGAATTTGTTTATATTAATAGTCTAGCAGATTAACCCCAACTAACAAAATATTTAACTTTTCCTACATCCTAATAATTTTAATTAATTAATAGGGAGATATTAACTATCTACCATAAACTGATACGGTAAAAGAAAAAAGAAATGGTAGGGAGAGAGCCAAAACGCTTTACAAAACGGCATCGTTTCCATTTCCCACCTAATTAAAAAAAGACTCCGAAACAGTTTGTTATTCATTCCGCCGGTAACGACTCCGACCGCCACGAAAATAGATCGCCGGAATCAAAACAATCATCGGAAAACTCGAAAAGTCCTTCAACCGCAACGTAATCTCCACCACAATCTCCGACGACGGAACCAAAATCTAAATCAGCATAATTGGAAACGTGGTCTTCAAATCCCCAAATCTCATCGATCCCAGAAGAATCAGACGAAGCACGCACCAAATCCGTTAGCGTCTCCGTCGTCTCTTCCTCCTTCGAGACGGGAACGGGAGAAACCGACGGAGGCGGTGGTAAACCGAGCTCGTCATCAGAAGCTTCGAGAAGATAACCGAGATCCGGTTGAGTTTCACCGGCTCCTCCGCCTAGCGCCGCCGTCGTGGTGACCGTCGATAACTCGTCTTCGAAACTTTTCATAACCGAGTCGAGATCTTGACTCACCGGTTCAGGATCCGAGTCATCGAGAACATCGAATAAATCATCTCTCAGCCTCTTAACCTCCGGCGAGTCAAGAACAACGTCGTTGGAAGACTCGTCTCTGACACGTTTTTTATCAAAGGAGTCAGCCGGAGTTAGCTTATCGGAATTAGTAGCCAACAAGTCTTCTTCCACCATAGCTTAACGATTACGTTTTTGTTATGGTTTGTTTCGTGGGGTTTTTTTTTTTTTGTAATTCAGTGGCAAAATCGAAATTAGTGGGAGATAGAGGTGCAGAATGGGAAGAAGGGAACACGAGATTATATAGTAGGGGAGAGAAGAAGAGAGGGGGAGAGAAAGAGAAGGAACGCGTGAGATGTGACGGATACTGAGGCGCGTGGGGAGAGCGAATCCTTTGGAATCACGGATCCCTTGCCTTTTTTCTATTTTGTTTTTGTTTTTCTGGTTTGTAGGAAAGAAAAAGAAAAGTATTTAATCTTTAGAAAAGAAAGAAAAAAAAGAAGTCGCTATCTAAATTTAAAAGCAAAAAAATAAAAAATAAAAAAAAATAAATGGATTTGAATTGGGAGTTGAAGTCCGGTCACGTTGCAGATGCACATGCCGAGTCAATTACGCCCTCTCTCTCTCTCTGGATATTTCTTTTTCTTTTATTTTTTTATTAAACAAGAGGCTCCTCTAGATTTTTTCAAAACACCTTTTTTAGAAACTGGATTTTTTCTAGAATAAAAACATATTATCTAATGTATAACAAACCATACAACATTGATTTTATTATAGCGACAAAAAAATATATGTGATATTTTGATTATTTTAATAACAATAGACAAAACTGGTATGTCATGTAATGAAAACAAAATTTATGGAAGGAAGGAACTAGAAGTAACGTTTCTGAAGACAATTTTTTTTCAACTACTCCCCTCTGCTGTATTTGCTTGTTCTGTGAGCTAAAAGGTCCATTATTCGCTAACCAGTAACCACATTGTATGGGTGCAAATCCATATATATTCATATTAGCTTTATTAGCACTGTAAACACGTAAGAAAATGTTTTTGATTATCATCAGCATAATGTTTAGTGATTAGTATTTGTCCAGTGGTCAACTCATAGACTTTGAGGGTGGTCCTTTAGGCTTTTTTTAGCACCCTATCTTAATGTCTATATTCAACTTCATCGACCATTGGTACCCGACGGCAAAAAAAGAGAGAATATATACTTACAATATAGTTACTATGTGTCTAGTACTATGCTTTTTGATAAATTTAACACGTAAACGTAAAAAGAGCTTTTCTGGGGCATTAATCAAATTTACTTACTTTTTTTTCCATGTTTATGTTTAGTTAGATATGATAGCATCCAGACAACATTTCCACTACGAGTTTCCCATTGTCTCATAATCTCATTGGTCCATTTTTAATTCAATAATAATACCATAGTAAACATATATACTTCCAAGTTTAAAAATAACCTTAATCTACTGTGTTTTGCTAATTGTTTAACCATCCTGCGAGATTAGTATATTAATTTCTATAGGAAACCTCTCTACTAAAAAAAAAAATATAGGTAAGGTGATGTTGAGAAATATATAAGTTTTTGGAATAAGGTGTGGATTTAGACAAAAGGTGATTTGGTGGACAATAGGCATCTCAGTGTTGCCAACATACGTGGTTTAAGCAAAGTTGTGATTCTTTGGGTTATTTCATTACATATTTTTGTCGATCCATTACTTTCTTCTTCTTTTCTAATCGAACCATTCCTTTTTTTTTAAAAGAATACGATTTGTATTATCAAAAATGCACGTTTCTCCTCTTCTTCTCTCTTTTTAAAATAAAAAAAATTGGTATGACATTTCGAGTAGTCCATATCAAAACATATTGGTACGATATTTGGTGGTGAGTGACCTAAAAATCAATAATTATTTGCTAGATCTACAATACAAACGAGAACATGTAAACATTATATTGAATCTCAATCGCACTATAGTTTTTTCTTTCTCTTTTAAGGAGTTGCCAGAATTCACACGACGAACTATGTTTTAATTCGAGTTTCATACCTTATAATTAAATCATTTTGTCAGTTCTATATGTTTTCGAATGTCTAATACTTTCGTATTTTTAATTAATATGATTATCCTATCTAAAATGTTTATATCCCCATTAAAGTATATGTGGATACGACTTATAATTTCTAGAAACGCCAAATTATTTTCTTAACCTAAGAAATTAACTTAAAAGAATCAAATTTGTATATATGATCGTGTCAATCACTCTAAATGCTAAAAAGGAAAAGTTACTTTGAATCATTCGAAAAATCGTGTAAGTTTGACAATAACAACAAAACTGAGATCAATTTATATTTTTTACCTCTAACACTTTTCTTTTTACTCTAGAATGATCGCACTCATTACACACACATATATATATATATATATATATATATATTATGATTATAAAACGAGCTTATCTATTGAAGTACGATAGCAAATGCGCAGCGAATCTATCCTAATCTTTAAATTTGACTGTTTTTATCAAATACATCATACTTAGGCGCATAGATTTTGTTTTGAAGGAAACGTACTGATTATATACTTATAATAAAAAGGCTCAAGAATTTGAATGTTTTTAGCTTTGAGAAAAAAGTTAGATGACAACAAAAGTAGGTACAAAAGACAAAATGTACCTCTTCGGATATTTGGATGGTTTTAAATTATTTTATTCAAAATTACTATTTTATTTATATTTATATTTACTCGCCAATCTATATATCAAATTAATAAGTATGCGTATACGTAGGCCTACATGGTGTTTCGCCTCATCGTCGTGCAAATCATACACGTATCAAGATAAAATAAATCTCAATAAACCAAAGGCATTTTCTCACAAAATTAACTAAAATAAAAATAAATTGAACGTCCACTACACGTATTTATTTACATATCTCTCTCAAACTTATTATATAAAAAAGCTTTTAATTGTCAACTAAAAACCACCATAAAGTTTTTTTTTGTACAATGGTTTCTTTGTTCAATTTATTACAATTGACAAGTACAAATGAAGTTTACAAAAAAAAAAAAAAAGACAAGTAAAAATGAAACAATTATTGGTACACTGATCTTCTATTTTAATTATATATGTCTATAATTTGTTTGTTCGGTGGCGTTTGCGTAGACGTACGGATGGGATACACGTGAATGACACTGTTCTGCTATTATGTATATCATGTATGTATAGGAACTTGATTTTTGTATATAATAATAGTATATATGTAATGTGATAAACTAATAACTATCATGAGTTTGGTAGTCCAGATTGTTTTTTTAAAATAAAAGTGTTGTTGTTTCTTGAAATATAATTAGTGTTTCTATGTAATGACATTTAAATCGAAGGGGGATGCGATACAAAACGATTTCCGAATATAGTATTTAGTTTCAAAACTATAAAACTGAATGTCAACGCTAAACTAAAACTATGTGTCTTTAAAAAAAAAAACTATGTGAACATTCATTAATTAATGTATTATTTTGACAGATTATAAAATGAATTATTTTGTCAATAGCTAAAATTCTCTAATACAGCATAGATCACCCAGCATGACCTTAGTGAATTGTAAAAAAGAGAAGATATATTAAAATTATAAAAAAAACTAATTAAAAAGTAGAGATGGAGCATAATTGTGTTTTGTGAGTGGGTAATGCGCAGATATCAAACTGGGGACAGTTTCAAATCTATCGTATGTTTGTTTTTTCAATACCAACTATTATACCAAAGCATATACTAAGGTTTTCTAATTTTTTATTTTTTTCTCTAATCTTTTAAATAAATATATAAAAAGCAGGCGAGTAGATAGATGTATATTTTGATTTATATATTTTCTTATCAAAAAAAATAAAAAATAAAAAACAAAGTGTACTAAGTTCCATTAACAACGCATCACGTGAGTAGAAAGCAATCAAGTACACAAACCGCACAATGTGAAATTACGTGGTCCCCTTTCCCAATCTATTCTCTCTATTTTTCTTTTTCTTTTCTGGAATTCGACATTATTTTTTTATTAGAGTCGTATTTAGTCAAAAACAAAATAAACCCATTCAATTTTTTATGGATTGACATTATTTTTTCCCCCGGATATTTTATTTATTGGGGGAATTATATGTTGATGCACATAACTACATATTTCAAGGGTGCGAATTCAAGTGGACTTTAATCTATTAGGGATTTGAATGGTTTATTTTGCATTTAGGTAAACTTAGAAAGTAATGAAAATAAAAAGAGTGGTGGTTGGTAAATTTCCATGTGCGCACCAAATTCAGTACGTTGTGTATAGAGCTGCATCTTAAAAACTTACTATATATGGGTAACTTATTTATGATCTTATATTATTGGACGACTCTACTAAAAAATGCTACTAAGGAAAACTAGCTAGCCCTAGCTGTGCGTTGTTATTAGCATGATGATATGCGTTTCCAATATCCTAAAACTCTAACTAAGTAATAAACTATCATCTTAAAACATCGTCGAATCTTATTAACAGAATCTTAAACTCGTACGACGTTTTAGTTCTCGTCAAAGCTTAAAAGTCGAATTACGCTACTCTCTTACCCAACATCTCTTCCTCTCCTCATTGATACTCCTTTCTCTTCTTTCTTATTACTAGTACATGTCTCTTTCTCATAAACAGGTTTGTCCAACACAATATTAAAGTATTCGTTTTTAATTAATTGGGAAAAAAGTAGATATGTTTATAGGGTAATCATAATAATAATAATAGAAGTATTGCGGATTTTTACATATCAAATAGTATTAATTAAAATCTTCTGTTAAATGATTGAGCTAAACCCAATTTAGTCCATCATATGACATATCCGAAATAAGAGTCTTTTTTTCCCTTTGTGTTCAACGAGCTTATTATTATAGTTCTAATCTAAACAGTTCTGATGATCTTATCGTTCTCAATAATTCGTTTTATGCTTTTAGCGAGATATAAAAGAGTAATCAGCTGTACACGAACTATTATCATGATATATTTCAACTAAAACTACTAATACATGATAGCTAAGTATATATATATATATGTATGTTCGATCCATAAAGATCTACACAAAAAGATTGTTTGCTAATATGTTCGGTCCATAAAAATCTACAGAAAAAGATAGTTTTCTAATTTATTGATTTATGGGGTGACTATATATAGATGGATTAATGGGTAAATTAATGTCCCATATTTTTTATGGGTGACCACACAAAGAAAGTTTTAGAACGATTTGGCATTTTTCATTTCTGGCCATTGGTTTTAGGTAACATCAGTATGGATATGGATTATGGTAATCAATTCAACAAAATAAACGCTCATATTATTATGTGGTTTATAGGAGATTCAGAGAACGAGTGCAACACATGACACGATTCGATCTCTAAAACCATGTGCACATATGTGACATAGTTAGCATAAAATATATATATATATATATATATATATAGCATAAAAAAAAAAATATATATATATATATATATATATATATATATTTTGTGTGTGTGGTAGAACGCATAGTTATATATATCTTATAACAATTTAGATGTATATGGAAATGGTTATATATTTTCTCATAACAATTATATTATACAAACGCATATATATGCTGCTAAATAAAGTGAAAGTCCCTTCGTCTAATGGTAGAGTCTAAAACATACTATATGCGCAACTTTATATATTAGTGGTCTCTGTTTGATAAAAATAGGATTTCGTGTTATCAAAAGCGAAGTCACTAAAAGTATAGTTCATTCTTTTGTGGTCTTTTATTTAGATTTTATTTATACAAAAATGTTATCTTTCAAAATTTATCAGCTTCTTTAAATTTACGCCGTATGTATTTGACATTTCTTTCGAGTTTGTTTCTTTTTTTCTTTTAATGCGCATATGAGTTTATTTAGTGTTCCCTTTTCAAAGATTTTGGATAAAATGTTGAGAATCTGCCTCCTCTCATTCTATTTTTAAAGTTGTGTTTTCTTTATAAAAAAACGTTATCACCTAACTATATTGGTGACCACAAATTAATTCAGAATAACTTAAAATTTATAGAACATAAAATATCCTAGAAACTCAAATTTAAATAGCATTAAGAAAACAATCAGAATACTTATTTTATAAAAAGTAAGTTATTTTTTTTGTCAAAAAAACTAAGTTATTTTATCATAGGTTTTTCTAAACTTTATCAAATCGGCATATTAATGTTTCTTTAGTTATATGAAAATAGTAAAAAATAAAATTATAAGATAAGACATGAATATAAAAAGAATATATTGATTATTGTTTTTCTTTTTTCGTGTCAACAGCCTAAATATATAGATTCGAGCGTATGTATCGTCGACATTAAAAAAAGGTGGGAACAAAAATAAATAGTTAAACAAGGGACCATAGATGCGATGCAAGGGGCATAATGTTTGTATACTCCTAACCAATCGGCCTAAATGGCATAGTAAATAAATTATTTACCACTTTACTCTCGTTCGAATTTACATATATATATATATATATTTTGAAGCTGATAAATATATTGGTGAGCCCCCTAATTGCGCAATCGTGTCAGCAAAAAAAAGAATCATCAAAATTATGAAAAGATATATAGTAATAAATATATTATCATGGAGCCATGTTGGAAATAAAATTTTCTAATAAGAGAATTTGGTAGAAGGAGGACGGTTTAAGTTAACAAGGTGCGCGTCCCTTTCAATGTTATGTGTCTTCTTCAGTCAGCGCCACGATTATTGTCTATTGAGGAGTCATCCTCTGCTTCTCCACCTTACAGTTTTATAATATTCTCTTCAAATTTTTGATTATTCACTTAATAATAATATTGGTACCATGGAAAACAATGAAACTTATGTTTTTTTAAAGAAAATTATGTGTCCGTATCCATTAATTTTTTTTCCACATACACCATATAGTATAAATTGATAAATAAAATTTTCAGATTTTCTCGTCTGCAAAAATTTCCAAAAGTTTCTTTTTGATTAAACATTTTTCATGAGTTTTCTCGTACCGATAACACAAAACAATTATAAAGAAAAAATATTTATTTCAAGAACCAAAAAAATTGTATATTATGTAGTTTCAAGTTTCTCAACTCTAACATTCGTTTTCTTGATATTTTTCATTCAGCTTTGTAGGATATTTTTGATTAAAAAATAATAATGAAATTGTGTAGTAAAGTTCAAAGCCGACAGCGTGAGGCAGACGACGTGTACATGAACGTCCACGTGTACCACATCTAACATCTTATAGAGTAATCTTGACCGTTAAGTTGTCTCGGCCAAACCACGTCATCGTAACAGTCGCCGTTGGATCCACGTACTATAACCAAATATTGATTAATTGCTTATATAGATCATAGATGGTCTCACATCAAATATAAAATTTAATAGCTAAAACGGCAAAATATATAACAAAGAAGTTATTTCATGCTTTTTTCAGAAAAAAAGAAGAAAAAGTCATTTTTTACGTACGTGATATACATCATACATGATATTATAATATAATCGAATATGTTTACGTAATTACATATAACTCGTTAATACAAAAGTGATTGCATGATTAGGCTGGAAATTGTTTAAAGATAAAAGAGAAAATTGAATACACAAAATAGTTATAAATTATCGTGTTTTATTATACGATATTGACTTATAAGGCTCTCTATGCCTCTATCGATGCTTTAGCTTTCACGGAAATATGGAAAAATAAAGAGGAAGAGGTTGTATCCAATTTGGAAAAGTAGAGAACAATTCACAGAGAAAGGTCCCATTTACTTATCCCTTAATTTTTTTTTTTTTTTTTTTTTTGATCAACTTACTTATCCCTTAATTAAAATATTAGTTTTTTCCTTAATTTTTTACGAATTCTCTTTTATCACATGTAAAGCAATTTTAATACCAAGCAATCATATATATTTTGTTTTAAAAATCTAATGTTTCAGTGCTGGGGTATATATATTTTTGGATGGATTGTAAGAACTATTACTTTAAATAAAGGATATGTAAGAAATGTCATGACCTAACACCTAACTCAGCAAGGCACCCAACGTTATTGTTTTCGTAAGCCTATTAAATTGGATTATGTTGCTTTCACAACTAAACCTATCGAGAGACCTATTTTTATTTCTGTAATCAGCTTTTATTTTTTTGGGTTTTTGATTAGTGCAGGTTTAACCAAAACGGCACGTATTGTTTTATTTACTCCTCCATTGAAAGCGCGTAAATCATTTCTCTTTTGTTTTGTTTTTTCCTTACTATCATCATCATCATCATCATATATATATGCTTAATGGAAATTTTAACATACTACACCATATTATACTCCATATGAATATAAATACTGTAGATTAGGAATTAAGATATGTTGACTTTATTTCAATCTATTTTTAATTTCCCCACAATAGAGACAACCCTTTTCTTTTCTTTTTTTGACAAAAACAATCAAGACACATTGAGAGGCCTAAAATGTAGACAAAGAAGTAAATGATCTTGAACATGTATTTTATCTAATTTTAGAAGATGCAATTTAATTTTTACATCGAAAATGTATAAGACACGTCATTTGAGAATATTTTTCCTCTATTACTTTTTTTTTTGTTTGTCCTTTTTTGTCTAATCCTTTAAAACTAGGACATCAAATCGAAGACTATACAAAGAGGTTCAAGTTCAACCAAAAAACCTCATTCCAATACTTTGACACTCGTCAACGCCGTCTAAGTGGGCTTGATTATGAAAATGCCTTTCTATGAAGCCCTTTAGACTCGTGCACAGTACAGGCATGAGACAATTGATCATTTTTAGATTGACGGTACATTAGAACAAAAATTTAACTACCTTCAATCAAATATATATGGTAGTTAAAATAGTAATGAATATGATTACAAACATGCATTACTCACGAATGAAAATTACCTCATAAGTTGAAAGGAATAACAGGAAATTTTCATAACTAAGCAGAAATAATTATATAGTATTGTAACAATGCAACAGCCTCTTTTCTTTTCTTAAATCTACAAATGACTAACCAGTTTTCTTTTTTTGACATCTATGCATAACCCGCCATACCGATATGGGAGGAACCAGAACGGTTTGCTTTGTGAGCAGGTGGTGAAGAGACTGACTTGGTAAAATACATGTAGTAGTAGACATTAAGGACCATGGTAGCAACTATAAACACTGCCCCTGCAATGAAAATTCCTTTACGCAACGATGCACACGAGAAAGTTTGCGAGCTTAAGTACTTAGTGTGGTATGCGTTCTTGGTCGCTCCTGCTATTACACAAGCTTCTGCTACCAGAAATGTCATCCTACACTTGTCAAATTGGGACTATTAAACAATGGGGGTTTTCTATATTAACATTACTGATCTATTGATATTTCAAAGCTTCAAAACTAGAAATAAATCTAAAGCTAAATTTGAAGATACATTGATTCAATAGTCTTTAAGGTAATGGGGACTTACCAAGAAGAGATAAAATAGATAATAGACCAAGCACGGTCACTTCCAGGGGATAAAGGTCTACCAAAACACATGCATTTGGTAACACCCATAAGCAATGATTCACTAGAGAGGAGGAAAAGAAAAGCTCCAACGCCATATCCAGTGGCTACATCAGAGTCATATACGCAGAACGTTATGTTTGTTATTGGGTCTTGGATAGATTTTCCCTGCCACACAAAAACAGAGAAAAGAGGAGACCTTAAAGAAGTGCCACAACAGAGCATAAACTCAGTTTTATATATGTTTGCTTCGTTACAAAGATGTTTCTCTAGTCTCAGTCTACAAGAACATGAACATAGCTTTCAGAAATGGTTATTTTCTGAGAAGATTTCTCCAATCTCTTGATTCTGAATTGATTCTTGAAAAATCAAGAACTCAAATTATAGGCATCATTACTAAATCTAAGACATGTTAGCTAAATTGCAAGTAACCACGAAACTAATCCAGATATAGAAATATTCAGCTGCACCATCCTAATGATTATTATTATTTAAGAAATCGAAGCTCAGAGAACTAAAAACCCTAGCGGAGGGAGAGAGAAGAGTGATTCTTACGATGCTGCGGCGGCGTTCGGCGGCTATGGAGAAGCCGAAGGCGACTAAACTAAGAGCGACGACGAGGATAAAAACAAGAGTCGAGGCCTTCCCTTCTCCCATTATCTCCGGCGACGAACCAAGTGTGGAGGAGAGAAGTGTGAGAGAGAGCTGGGTACGAGTAAGTAAAGTGGAAAAAAAAAAAAAAAAAAAACACGAGCTGTGAGTGTCGTTGAAACGAAGAACACGATCGAGACAGCGCGTGTTTGTCACGTTGAAGCGTTGATTTGTATAAAAGCTTCACGTATAGTGTGAGACGCGTGAGGAAGCTTTTTTGAAATTTGTGTTTTCTCCTTTTTGGAAAAGTTAGAAAAAAGGGTAAAGGTATTTTTATAAGAAGCTGGGCTTAATGGGCTAAAAAGCCCGAATCTTGCCAATTTTAAGTTACGGTAAAGCCTGATATATTTGGGTTATAAGAGGGTCGTCTAAATTTCAGAGTGTGGTAGGAAGAAAGGTTAGGAGAAGTGAGTTTCCATTTTTGGAAAATCATATGTAAAAAACTTAATTCTTGTTTATGTTTAGGTTTACTTATACAAAATTTGAAATAAATTCATAAATTCTTTTAGTATACTTTAAATAAAATTTATGCATTGAGTTTAAATCCAAACGCTAAGTTTGCCTTAGACATATGCATTGTATGAATATGAATAATGAAAAAAACATGTTTCATATTTGCTAAATTGTGATTGATACAATCTAGGCATAGTACATCTTTTGTCTACTTCAGGTGAAAGTTACATATGTGTCATGTTTAATTGAGTTTTAATCAGTTTTTTTTTTTTTTTTTTTTTTTGTCTTTACTAGTTTTTTTTATATTTTTGATACGCTACTTAGAATAAATCAGTGAAGTTTTGAAATAAAGCAAGCGAGATTTCCGGCCACAAAGTTTGACGAATCTTTCGGGTTTGATTGACACATCTTTTTATTTTGTAATTTTGTTTTTGTTTTTCGATTGACACATTTAAAAAGCGAAACAAAAGAAAATAGTATAATAATTGGATAATTTGTGCAAGCTGTAATGAAATGTAAACAAAGGAATCGAAATAGATCATCCGGGTGGGGTGAGGAGACAAGGAAAAATAAAAGACTTGTCCTCATGTCACTTGGCTGGTCCGTACCTCTAACAACTGCCCATGTATCTTTACATTTTTCTCTTCTAAAGTTTCGTTTATTTGATTTTATTTTATTTGATGTTCCTTTTTGTTTCTTGCAAGGCAGCTTAGTTTATAGACTTATATTCGCTATATATTTGAAGCAAATTGTATGACCAAAGGAGATTGTATAGTTTATTGATTGATGCAAAACTCTATGACCAGAAGGAGAAATTAAGTAACATTTCCCGACTTAATAACTTCCCAAAATACTTTCAATACATATGTTGAACAAAGTATGTTTATACACTAATTAATGCAAATCTTGAACAATTGTGAGTACTCCGTTTACATATAGTAATACATTAATCATGAAGAGAAAACTGTTGAACTGTGGACAATGTTGCTGACTTGTATTTTGTTTCGTTATCTAAAATAGTTTAACTCTATTACAAGTACAATTCTTTTGGATTCAACAATATAGCATTGAGTGAATCATTTTACATTGTGTATAGATTTAAGTAACATCGCGTATGTGGTAAAGTATATAAAAAGATTTAAACCTAAGTAACATCTCGTATATGGTAGAAATTAGTGAAATCACACAGTATGACGGTAATACATACATTGACACTCTAAGTACGTGAAAACGATAAGTTTACAATTCATCGCGTATGTGGTAAAGTATAAAGAACATTTTAACTTTAAATAACATCGTGTATAAAGGTAAAGTATAATGAATATTTAAAACTTGAAGTAACATAGCTTATATGGTAAAGTATGAAGATAACTTTAAACTTGTAAGTAACGTAGCGTTTATGGTAAAAAGATAGTGAGATCACGATCGATAACACATACATTGAAACTCTAAGAACGTAAAGAAACCATAATATACAATTTCATCATCACCTTAATGTTTGTCACAAAACAAGAACTAGTAGTCCATAGAGAGATACTCCTAGCAAAATGATCAACTCCTTTGGAAATTTACACATCTATCTGTAAAAAAGAGAGAGAGACAAAGATACACAAAAAAAAAAGAGAGGGTAGAAATGATATCTTCACATTTCAAAACTCTTTCGAGCTTTTTCCTTTTTGTTACAATAAGGAAGAAACACTATGCTCTTATTTTTTTCACTAATAATAAAGACACCCAAACTAAACCACTCTCTCTTCTCTCCACCCAACTTTTTTATCTTAATTACAAAATTCCTTAGAAATTTGACACCCAAAAACCCTAATTTTTTATAACAATCCCTCCCCCAACTTTTGTTTATCCAAGATATTTACACATTTTAATCAACAAAAACCCATCCCATCATATATTATTAATATCCATAATCAATTCCTAATCCTTTTCTTTTTAAGCCTTCTCTGTTGTTATATATATATATATACTTGGACTTGCTCTTTATGCAAGAGTCGAAATGCTACGGTTGCGGCTGCGTCTGTCACAGTCGAATCCCACGACACGAACCTGTGGATTGTTCCCGAAGCTCGCCGCTGCCCTGACACAGCTTCCGTTCCTTGGAGAAGACGGCGGCTGCGGTTGGGTACCCCGAGGAGTCGACGGAGCCTGAGGAGCCACCGCGAGAAGCTCTTGTCGAAAAAGTGAGTCTTTTGTTAGTGGGTTAGAAACTCTACTTGGTGGTGACCCTGTGAAGAACAAAGGAGACGTCATCGTCTGATCTTGATCACCACAACCACCCTGCAAAACACATCATCACATAAACAGAGGAATAAAAATCCAAACTTTAGATATTAATCAACAGAGCTACAAAAGCAAAAGGATCGTTATTGAATTATATACCTTTGCGAGGATGAAATCCAAAATCTCGCTTCCTGAATTCGATTCACATAACTCCATCTGATGACTAAACCAAAAACACAAACCCAAAATAAAAATCAGAACTTTGAAATGTTTTCTCAACCAAAAGTTATGAACTTTATAATAGAAAACAAAGTGATGAACTTTATCATAGAAAAAAGTCTCTTACTTGAGTTGCCAACGGAGAGATCGAGAAGAGTGGTGGTTAAGAACACCGACACGGCGAGGTTTGGGACAAATCACGGCGTCTCTGCGATCATTCACGGCGGCGTTTCTCCTCATCTCTTCAAAAGCGTTTTGTTGGACTCCACAGCTGTTCATCATCTTTTCCTTTTTCTTGCTGCTTTCACAAGAATCAATCAAAAACCACACACACACCAAAGGAGAATAAAAAGAGATTGAAAGATTGAGAAAAAATGATATATATAAATGGAAAAAAGAAAAAAAGATAAGGGAAGAGAGAAGAGAAGAGGTGGTCAAATGGTAACGTGTTTTTTATGGAGATCTGGTCATAAGCAGATTTAATTAAGGTTTGATTAAATTTAATTAAAGAGAGAATGGTAAGGTAAGAAGGAATAAGCCACTTGACTAATATTCCATATTATTTTAATTTTTTTTGCCATTATAGTGAATGATGTCAAGATCATAGTGGAGAGACAGATTTTTTGTAATTTTTTAAGAATAAGTAAAACTCAAACAAACAAAAAGAAAGTATTCATGAGAAAAAGTCTAAATTATAACAGTGATACGTTCATTAATTCATTAATTATGAAAATTTAGACAAAAATTAGCATAGATCGAGAAGAAACAGAAACTAAACTTGATGTTTTGTTTTACGATCAAAACACAAGAACAACAAAAAGAATCAAGAATTGTTAGAGATCCAAGATCTAGGTCAATTCTTGATCCGAAATGAAAACGAATCAAGAAAGATACCTGGAGGTGAAAAGAGAAGAGAGATCGTTCGAAAGCTTGAAGCTTGAGCAGAAGAAGAAGAAGAAGCAAAGAGAGAGAGAGAGATCTGAGAAGAGATGAAAGAGAGAAACCTGCAGACAACAAAGCTATGGAATCATGTATTTATTTATTTATTTTCCTGATTTTCTTACAAGGCAAATAATATTTATTTTCTTTCTTTCTTTTTGTGTGTCTGTGTATGTGTCAATTAATAAATTGTCTTGTGTTTAGAGCAAAACGCTTGTTTTAGTTTAAAACATTTAATTCACTACTTTAATTTTATTTAAAAACATTTAATGAAACCATATACACTTATGTTTTATTTGTACAAGATTACAACAAAGCTTTCAGTTTCATTTTAGATTTTGGCTTTTTTTTTTTTGGGTACAAAAGGCGGTGCCTAACCAGACTCTGTCCTCGTAAATATCTTTCAATTGGGGTTATTAATGTCACCGACGAGATTATATCAAATTTTTATTTTTTTTACTTACAAATCTCTTTTACTTTATTACACTAATCTCTAATCAACATTTGGAGAGTTTTTGATGAAAAAGATAAGCCACAGACGGTTTCATACAACTTGTTTATTTTCCTTAAAATGGGTAAAATGGTTGAATACTTGAAAATATTAAATTTCTAGATTTTATTTTCTAACAAAAATTGATGATATCTTTCTTACAGAAAGATGGATTCTTCTTCTTTTTAGTTTACCGCATGTCGCCATTTGTCTTGTGAAATTTATGAAGTATTTTGGAAAAGTTTAGCTTTCTAAAAACACATTACATATTTACAGTTGTTCTATTCTATGCATAGAAATAAAATCAGGATTATATTGCAAGCTTTACCATGAATTTACATCAATAATCAATTTTTAGTGTATCCTATCAATATTATATATATTTTTTCTTAACTATAGATGAAGTTTTCTACTTATCTTCAATCATGTCTTTAGAAAAGTATTATGAAATAACTTACATGATACATTTAGTTTTATAACTGAACTATATTTGTGTTCTAAGTATCTGACTACAAGGGTTAGCAAGTTAACTAACACTTTTTTTTGAAAAACTTTCGGAAATTATACCTTACATTCTTTAGATTTTAGGTTTTATTGTTATAAAACTCACATCGGTGTGAAATTAACAATGGTAAAATTTGTTTGGTGTGTAATTAAAAAACTAGAGAAATAATAATGATAATATTAGGGTTGCAAACCCCAATAGTGGCAACTAAACACGGGATTACTTTTATTACAAAATTTAATAAAAATAGCAGCGGTGAGAAATGATGGAAATAAAATGATAAAGATGAGATAATGGCGGCGCGTAATAAAGATGACATCGTTGAGAAATGACAAAATTACTGAAATAAAATGATAAAGATGATGGCGGCGCGTAATAAAGATGACGGCGTTGAAAAATGACAGAATTACGGAAATAAAATAATATAAAACAACTTAAATGATAAAAATGAAGGCAGCACGTGCTAAAAAATGACGGCGGTGAGAAATTTAAAAATTATGGAAATAAATTGTTTCCGCTTATTGCGGGACTTTATTAGATTTAATAAAAGTGGTGATAGTAAGAAAAAACAAAATTATAAACATTAAAAATGAAATAAAAGGAAACTTAAAATTATAAAGATGACAATGGTACGTGATACAAATTTAAGAAAATAACAATGACAATAGTTATTAGATTTACAAAAAACAACGGTGGCATATAACTAAAAATTTTTGTGAAAATAACGATAGACAATATTTACTAGATTTATAAAAGGATGGCGGGCTGGGCGTAAAAATTATGGAATCCGTAATGAATCCGTAAACTCATAATGTTAGGTTTGTGTAATTTTGAGTTGTCTAGCAATTTTGATCTGTGGATTGTGCGTTTCAGTGTGTAGGATTAATTGCTTTTGAGGAAATAAAAGTAATCACTCTATAGCTAAAAGTCCCTCTCTCAAATATGAAATATTCAAATCTTTGGCTGCACATTGATCCTCTAACTCTACTTCGTTTGTTTGACCAATCTGATGTTTGCATGGTCTTAGTTCTCTTGTTCAATTTGAGTCGTATTCTGGTTCTACTAGATCTAGATTAATTAACTTTGGGGACTACGTAGCTATGGGCCAATGGGCTTTGTAGAACATTGTATATTTTATATATCCCAACGTTACGTTGAAGCAATTTGGAGACAAAAAAAAGTTCCAAATATCAACAAGAAGCTTTGATGTATCGGCACAATCTAAAAGAAGCGATAAGTCAAGTTTACTTATAGCTTCTTTTCTCCCTGCTACTTTCAGCTGAATCCAAAGATGAGTGATGTTCTTAATTGATTCTTTTGGTTAGGCAAATGTTTTTTGGTTCTTAAACTTTGTATTTATCCTTAAATTTCTTATATAAGCGAAACCTAAGAAATTCTACAACTTATACTAATATAGTAATTGATATGTATACGATTTACAAAGCTGATACTTGTAATTAGTAAAGTTTTAATATGTTCTGAGGGGGACCAATGTAACAGCTACCTACAGATCAGAGATCATAATGAATAAGAGTAATGACTGCTGCCTTCAGCCTCATCTCTAAATTTCAGGGCTTCTCTTAAATTTCTCTGTAACTTCTTTTCGGCATTTAAAGGAGTGAGAATTTATATATAGGAATATTTCTTTTCTTGGTATAAATGTGAATTCATTTGTGTAGAAGTATATTGCAAAAAAAAAAATGCCTAATTTGGTATATCTATCTTGGCCAATTATTTTCTGAATAGCAGAAGAGAAAATAAGAATTTACTATCAAAACTAGTTTTGGAGTATGTACACACTCTTCTTTCGTTTCCTACTTGCCATCAGTGTGTTGATATGTTACTAGTATATTACGTATCATATATGTTTCGGTCAACCTCTAGGAAAGAGGTTCCTTCGTGACTATTGTTTTCAACATCAACCTAATTATAATATTTTGAATGAAATATGAATTTTCGTACTAGACAAAAGGTGTGTTTCAGCACTATATATATATTTCCAAATTACTTGGAGAAAATTGCTAAAATTGAAAGTGTTTAATCAAAATAAAAGCTTCTTTTGTTCTTTTTTTGGAACTGTGAGATTTTGATTCAAACTCGTACTGACTCTACAGTTACGATATGTAAATTCGAAAGTGACTTGAGAAAAAATAGGTTTTGGAACTGGTCTTTTCACTAACATATCAATTTCATGATGCTTAGCATATTTTAGTTTTGTTCATGTACCTATATTTAGTCTTCGTATATGTTATTTTTTTGTTTGTTAATAAATCTGCACGAAAACCTATATGACAGATACGTTATGTTTCAAAATTAGTCAAGAAACTTATAACAAACCAAACTCTTGGTCCTAGTAATTATTGTTTAATTAGTTGTTTAATTAGAAGAATGCAGAAATAGTTAAAGTTAAAAAAGGATGGTAAATAAATTAAATATGAAAAATCAATCTATATAATAGTAACACAAAATTGATAGCAATCATTTTATCTAAAATTGGACATCTTGTTGTTATATACATATATATATAGTAAGGGATACCTTGACCCATAATGTCCCCTCAAGCTATAGTCCTCTTGCATAAAAGTCACAAAGCCCTCCACTTTGAGTTCCATGCTCAATTTTCTCATTTCTAAAGAGAGAGAGAGAGAAAAAAAAAAGAGAAAGGGAAATTAAGTGATAAACTTTTTTTTTGACAAAGCTCTCTTTATCTCCATCTTCGCTCTCTCAGGTCTTTATCCTTAGATAGTTTCTTCTCTCCTGTCTTCTTGTTAAACATGTATGTTCTCTCTCTCTCTCTCCTTGCTTCATTCTCTCTATATCTCTCTTATTATCTCTATCCAACTAAATAGGTATTCTAAAAAGTTTCTAATGTGAAAAAATTGCAGGAGGGCTGAAGATAATAACACTTTAGATCTCAATAACTTACCTAATGATCCTTGTAGAGACAGCTTCCCATTTTTTGAAGAAGGCTCATCTTCCTCTTCCTCTTCTGGTACACATTACTCTAGATTTTTCTATAATTTTCTAAGTAATCTCTTCACTTTTAGCCTTGGGTGATTTTCTTGTAATAATGGATACTAGCTAGAGTAAGTAAAAACAATAACAACTAATTAAGGTTTGGAAACCAAAAATGTTTTGTTCTTATAATCATTAGAAGTATAATTGGCTATATTAGTTAATCAGTAAAAATCTAATTACAGAATTCGATTTTATTATTGAGTAGGAGGTTTTAGGGAGAAGCAAACCAAAGATGGGAAAGAGTATGAATGTAGATTTTGTTCACTCAAGTTCTTCAAATCTCAAGCTCTCGGTGGCCATATGAACCGCCACCGTCAAGGCAAGATCCCATTCTTATCTAAAGAGTAAAAGTATATGTATGTGTTTGCATATATCTCTACTCATAAAATTTCCCATTTTATTGATTTGTGTTTGGATAATTAATTAGAAAGAGAGACTGAGTCACTAAACAAAGCTCGTGAACTTGTTCTTCGCAACGATAGCTTTCCTCCTCACCAAGGACCTTCATCGTTTAGGTACTTTAAGTTTCTCTTTTCTTGAACAAGTCTTAGCTCATTTTACATTTTACCTCACTAGAAACAGCGTTGTGTCACAGTTTGATTTGTTATATATAGTTATCATCAAGGAGATGTGCATATAGGAGACGTAATAACACCATTCAGACCAATGATGTATCCACCAAGACATTTCTCACTCTCCTCCTCCGCCCTACCGTCTCGGCAGCTGCAGCCACCATATCTTTATCCTCCTCCGCCACCATCTTCATCGTTTTCTCAACATAACACTAACGACTACTACCTAAGCAACAACACTACGCGTCAGCAAACCCTAACAAATAGTGTTTGCAGTGGTCGTGCACTAGCTGATTCGAGCTACACCTTCATGGGTGCACCATTGGCTAATGGTTCTAGAGTTGCTCCTTCACTTCATCTACCTCTACCTCTACCTCTACCTCCACATCATGGTCTATGATATATTAATATTAAATATGAAAACAAATGTAATTCCTTTTTTTCTAGTTTTTCCCTTTTCTAAATTTGGATTTTTATTGAATGTTAAACTCTCTCCATCAAGTGTTTAAATTTTTATCTATAGTTTTTGTTGGAATATTGAAAGAGACGTGACAAAGTAAATGAAAACGACAAAAAGTGCAATGCAAATTGGAGCGGGAGTGTTGTTTGGGGTTATGTAAGAAGATTGTATTTTGTATGAATGAGCAGCTTTTATCTATTTTCATTTTGTTTTTTTCCTTATCATCTACTCTTGTCTTGGAGCTGTTTTGTGAGACCACACCACATCGGGTGTTTTATCGTTATATATATATATATATATATATATTTCTTTCTGGAGGAACCAAAAAAAGAAACAGAACTGGAGTGACTAGCTAGAGAGAGAGAGAGAGAGAGAGAGAGGAGAGATGAAATAAGTTAGATTTGGAACTCATCTAGTTGAATTGTAACTAATATTCGTCCTCTGGTTAAGCAATTTTGTTCTTCTTCTATTCTCTTACAGTTGAATTATTTGTCTGCACGCTTAGCCAATTTATCGATAGACTACACGTATATATGTCTTCTGAAAATTATTTGAATTAATCATTTTTTCTTCTTTTGCTACTTTTTTCTCATTAGTAACGTTATTGGAACATCTCTCTAAATGAAATTTAGAATAATCGGTACTTATTTTACTTGTCGGTGACCAATAACATATTTTAGACTACTCGTAATTAGTTACGTTATTTTATTTTGCAACACTGCAATGACCAAACAGACTCGATGAAACCTCATCTCCGATGATAATGCTATTAACTCAATTTATCTACCACCTTCGGGATGAATAATTCATTGTCTTATATACTTCAATAGTGACATGTAGACAGATTTGTTTTTTTCCAAACATTACAGTATGTACATATATATACGGCTACTCTAGGGTACAGTTTGTATAAATTAACTTACATTGCAAAAATAAGAAAGTCTAGAAAATAAAAAGTAAAATTTTGTATCTTGTTAAAAACTCAGTCAAAAGTAGTGATCAATAAGAGATAGAGAGAGAACATATGATCTGAAGGTCAAGCATGTTTGTATGATAAAAGGAGAAAAAGAGCTATGTACACATGAAAAGAAGAAATATATCATGGATTTGTGAAAGAAGGGCTAAAACCCTAAATTTGTATTTACAGTCTTCCCAAAAGGCATCTATGTATGTATATGTATACTTTAGAATAAACATATAATGAGAAAGCGAAAGGAGAGAGATTGAGTGGATCAATATAGATATGTGTATGCGAATAAGTTAGGCTTATTAAAAAATTATTAGTTGGTCTGAGACATAGACACAACTGTGGAAGGACTCATTGATGCAGTTAAGTTTCTTTTGTTTCAGTCTGTCGATTACAAACCCGTTCCCTTAAATCAGCTTTTTACCCATTTCATAGCTTTGCTCCTCAATTTCAACTCTACCCTACTCCTATATACAAGTGTATTCACACATATATTGTGAACCACTCATAATGTCTCCTTTTTGAGAAAAAAACTATTTAAATTAACATGCATGTAAATGTGCATTTTTCTTCCTAAACCGAATCATCCATATCTAGCAAGGTTGTGCACTGTAATTTCTAGCAAGTTTCTTGTTGTAGATCATCTTTATATGCATACATGGTTGTAGATCTACATACGTACACATAAAGATATATTTTATATATATTTCTTTTCGAAGTAGTGACATAACATTAGATGATAGGTGGGCGTCTACATATATCTATATAGAGTACAAACTCAACTCATATTAAAACTCAGAATTACATGAAAAGATGACAAAAAAGGGAAAAAAAAACATGAGACTTGTATAATTAATTGAGAGGGAAATGGTAAGTTGGGGAAAACAAAATCAGAAGTGCTTCCAAATGGAAAGCAAAACTTTTATCTATTTATGCAAATTATACAAAAGTTAGAATACATAACATATATAGCTAGCTAGGGTTCAATTACCGATTGCAATATTAGAATACGGCTGCTGCATGCATCTTCTGTTCCTAAACAATGACACCGCCCATCTCTACTTTACACATTTCTATAAGCCTTTACTTTGCTTTTAACCTGTTATAGATATCATATAGGCTTGTTTATTTTAGGTATGTTTTCATTAAGTAATGCAACGCAGGTTCATTCATAGCTACATCGTTCCTAATATTTTAGGCTGCGTAGTTTTGGTTTACGATAATTAAGAGCGATCATAGATACGCGAAACTATTATTAGCAAATCTCTTTGTTTAAAAGAAAAAATATATATATTATATTAACTAACCAGAACCGGAAATTAAGGAGCGGTTTACAAAATTGAAATCAAATAAAATCCGGTTATGACCGGTACAGCCGACACAAATAAGTCATAGTTAGTTATCTAACCTTCGAAGTCGTTGAGAAGGTATTGACTTTTGTCTTAAAGTCCTCCGCTTTGGGAATCTGATTATGATGATGAACTCAAGGCGCTAAATCGGAACAGTTTCAGCTTTCTCAAGAAAGACTCATACTTTATTATTTCAGTCGTGAAGAATCTGTTCTTGAAATATCGAAAATTGCGAGGGTTTCTCTAGTTTCAGCTTATAAATCACCAAAGAGGCTTTTGGAAGAGAAGCTCATATCTTTCTTGGAGTCATGTAAAACCCAGAAACAGCTTCTTCAAATCCAGTCACAAACTGTAAGTCACGAGTTAGCACATAATGATTACGTCGGTCCGAGAATCGTTGCCGCTTGTTGCCGAATCACGAGGATTGGTTACGCACGCCAGGTGTTCGACGGAATCTCTCAACCGAATGTTTCTGTTTGGAACGCTATGTTCAATGGGTATGCGCAAAGAGATTTGTCCAAAGAAGTTTTGCTGTTGTACAAGAGAATGAGAAGCTTGGATGTGATGCCCAATTGCTTTACTCTCCCTGTAGTTTTAAAAGCTTGCGTGATGGTTAGGGATCTTAGACAGGGAGAGGAGTTACAGTGCTTTTCGATCAAAACAGGGTTTAGGTCGAATGCTTATTTAGGAACTAAGTTGATTGAGATGTACTCCTGTGCAGGTGTGATAGCATTGGCGAATAAGGTGTTTTGTGAGATGGTTGAGAAAAATGTGGTTACTTGGACTTTGATGATCAATGGATATCTTTTGAAGAAGGACTTAGTCTCTGCTCGACGCTTTTTTGATTTGTCGCCTGAGAGAGACATTGTGTTGTGGAACACTATGGTATCTGGTTACATTGAAATGGGGAATATAGTGGACGCTAGGAGTCTTTTTGATCAAATGCCCTGTAGGGATGTCATGTCGTGGAATACGATTTTAGAGGGTTATGCAAATATTGGAGATATGGAAGCATGTGGAAGGGTTTTTTATGAAATGCCAGAGAGAAATGTGTTCTCTTGGAACGGTTTGATCAAGGGTCTGGCTCAAAATGGGAGGGTTTCTGAAGTGTTGGATTATTTTAAGAGAATGGTAGATGAAGAGGATGTTGTCCCTAACGACGCAACATTGACTTTAGTACTGTCAGCTTGTGCAAAGTTAGGAGCTCTTGATTTCGGGAAATGGGTACATCAGCATGGAGAGAGTCTTGGGTATAATAAGGTAGATGTAAACGTTAAGAATGCTTTGATTGATATGTATGCAAAATGTGGAGCTATAGAGCTAGGTATGGAAGTCTTCAAAAGCATAAAGAGAAGAGATTTGATAAGCTGGAATACGATGATCAATGGTTTAGCTGCACATGGACATGGAACGGAGGCCTTAGATTTATTCCATGAGATGAAAAACTGCGGAATTAGACCTGACAAGGTCACATTCGTCGGTGTTTTATGTGCCTGTAAACACATGGGTTTGGTTGAAGATGGCTTGGCTTATTTCAATTCCATGATTACTGATTTCTCAGTCACGCCTCAGATTGAGCATTGTGGTTGTGTAGTGGATTTACTATCTCGGGCTGGATTTTTAACACAAGCTGTTGAGTTTATTAACAAGATGCCGGTAAAAGCTGATGCTGTTATATGGGCTACTCTACTTGGAGCTTCAAAGGTTTATAAGAAGGTGGACATTGGGGAACTTGCTCTTGTAGAGTTGATCAAGCTTGAACCAAGAAACCCAGCTAATTTTGTGATGCTCTCAAACATATATGGAGAACTAGGAAGATTTGACGATGTTGCAAGGCTAAAAGTTGCAATGAGAGACACAGGCTTTAAGAAAGAAGCAGGTGTAAGCTGGATTGAGACTGATGATGGTTTAGTGAAGTTTTATTCTTCGGGAGAAAAGCATCCTCGAACAGAGGAACTACAGATGATCTTGAGAGACCTGAAGAGCTTCAACATCCTTGTTGATGACGAAGACGAACTTCAAGAACAGTTTATATAATCTTATAGAAAGCGATTTTGTCCAGATTGGACTATTTAACCTAGTTTTCATATTAATATCCGAGGCTATCCTCTCCCGCATGCCATTGCATATACTGCAAAGTGCAAGAGAGTCTCAAGAATTGTCCTTGCAAGGTTGTGTACTTTTATAGGAACTTGAAAGACAATGTTGAGTGTTGGTGTCTCTTTGCTGTAACTCCGGATTCAAAAGCTTGGCAACAGAAAGCAGGTCATATAAAAAAGATCGTTTGTATAGTTAGTAATCCACATCAGAAAGCAACCCATTAGTAATCCACAAGGTCAGATATTTCAGAAGCATTTTAGCAGTCTCAGTCTTCCCTGCTCCACAAAATGTGCAAGCAGGTAACAACCAATGATGAATGGAAGATGAAAAAAATTCAACAACCTTGAAACCTGAATAGCAGCAGATACCTGTAAGCTTTCATCTGCAACTGCAAATGGATGGGGACTCAATTCTCCCAAGGCTGCTCAGCCTTTATATTGTGTCATTGTAAAGATCCGATAGTTGTTTAAAAGGGTTTACCGCAATCAAAATATATTTCCTGTGTACGTAGTAAGGAAAAGTAGACCAGGTTTTACACAACAAAGAGAAAAATAAGAAAAACATCTTGATTTCATCTATATAATAATATCTTGGATAGAAAACAAAAGGTCCACATAGAAAGTCTGCGAAAAGCTTGCGTTTAAAACACTAACAAACATGGAATCCATAGAAGATAACATGATAGAGTTTTTAGAGATTCTTTTAGCTGGAGGCTTTTGATATTTGATATGTCCATCATCCACGACGAAGTATTTTGATAAATAGTATTAAAAAAAAGTTGCATTTCTCTCTTTCCCATTTATTTGAAAGTATTGAAATTTTGCAATGTTTTCGAAGCCAAATCTCTGAAACTATTGTCTTGTTTTCCTTTTAACATCTCACAGGACAAAAGAAAACTAAAATTAGAGGAGCCAACAACGTATCGTTTATCTGAATCAATCTCAATGCATTAAGTTAGAGGGGGTGGATGATTCAAAGGAGTCTACTAAAACCCCGAGAAGCAATGAGCATTGTTGGGATAAGTTAGAGTAGCACGTACTTCTTTACCCTTCTTCTACTAAAAAAATGGTGATATTATTAGTAATGTGGCTAACTAATCTCAAAAGCTAGCTCAAGGGAAAATGATTGCTACATCACATATATATTACCCAAGGATTCACAATCCCAACCGATGTGGGATTGTATTCTAATCGATATCTGTATAATTATGATTGATAATCCAAACTTTGGATTCCAAAGTTTCTTGATGATAGGTCAACAAATGTTTTTTTCCCCTATAATTAAGGGAAGTGATATTAATTTCCTACGTAACTAACTGATCAACCATAAAAATGTTTTTCTTGTCTTTGCATCGTGCATATTGTAATGAAGAGTGAAACACCACCCAAAAAAGCTCTATATAAAAAAACTAGTTTGTATAAATTATGGTATAGATATATATATACTTCTACTAGTAGTAAGAAAGCCTTTAAATATTATAAGTCTTTGTTTTTCATTTTGGGCTAAACTCCAAGAACACTTTTAAATAATTATGATCAATCCAAAGTTTCTTAATGATAGATCAACAAATGTTTTTTTTTTTTCCTATAATTAAGGGAAGTGATATTAATTTCCAACGTAACTGATCAACCATTGAAATGGACGTTGTGGCTTTTTTTATGTACGAAAAGGCATATTAGGAGTGTTAGATACGTATGTATTAGTATATAATAATCCAACCATTTATTTCCATCATTAACGTTATAATGGAGTTTTCAAGCCACAAGCACAACTATAAATAATGACTTTGCGGTTGCAATATATCAAAAATATACGAAGCAAGACCAAATAAATAAACGACAGCAAAAAAAATGGATGAGAAAGACAATCCAAGAAACTTGAGGGAAGAAGAAGAAGAAACCAAAGATTTGATCTCTTCACTTTCTTGGGAGATAGATTACATTGGGAACAAGCTGTTCAAATACGAAGGACATTGGTACTACGAAGACATTCTCCAATCAATCCCCAATCTCAACACCGGGTTTAAGCCACAAGAAACCGATGTAATTGTCGCTTCTTTCCCCAAGTGTGGCACGACTTGGCTCAAGGCACTCACATTTGCACTAGTTCAACGATCAAAACACCCTTTGGGAGATCATCATCATCATCCTCTGCTATCTCATAATCCTCATGAGGTAATGCCTTATCTCGAGCTCGATCTGTATCTCAAAACCTCAAAACCGGACTTGACCAAGTTCTTATCATCATCATCATCTCCAAGATTGTTCTCAACTCACATGCCTTTGCATGTGCTTCAAGTACCCTTGAAAGAGTCTCCTTGCAAGATCGTGTACGTGTGCAGGAACTTGAAAGACGTGCTGGTGTCTCTTTGGCATTTCCTCAACGCCAACAAGGGAGTAGAATGGAATGATTTTAGCCAAAAGGAAAAGATCGTTCGAGTGGAGGATTACTCTTTCGAGGCTATGTTTGAGTCAGTCTGTAATGGGGTTACCCTATACGGCCCCTTTTGGGACCATGCCCTGAGCTATTGGCGAGGCAGCTTGGAAGATCCTAAGCATGTTCTTTTCCTGATGTACGAGGATCTGAAAGCGGAGCCTCGTACTCAGCTGAAGAGGCTAGCAGATTTCTTGGATTGTCCATTCACTAAGGAAGAGGAAGATAGCGGATCTGTAGACAAGATCTTGGAACTTTGCTCTCTAAGTAATCTAAGCAGTTTGGAGATCAACAAAACCGGAGCGTCGGGTGGAGTTGATTACAAGACTTATTTTCGTAAAGGAGAAGTAGGTAGCTGGAAGAGTTATGTGACTCCTGAAATGGAGAACAAGATCGATATGATCACCGAGGAGAAACTCAAAGGTTCCGGTCTGAATTTCTAGAATTATGTTTGGTTTGTGTATCTCTTAAATGCATTACTCAAGAATAAAAGTTATATTGTTATTCTTATATTGTTATTTTGATGTATGATTTAAAGTCTTTGTATTTTACTATTTTGAATGTAATCTGAAATTAATACTTTTAACGTGGTTCCATCTATTAACCTTTTTGTGTCAACCCTGTAATCTGCAACCATATCTAAATATGAAAACTATCCTTTTGCAAATATAAATTTTACAAAAAAAATTGTTGCACGGTTAAATTTATATTGAGGACTGATCAACTTCTAAGTTTAAAGCCTACCAATTCGGTGGTTTTGTATAATATAAGTTTATGGTTTAACAAAAGATCCGTTGTACTACGATGGTTAATTTCGTCTTCATTGCCGAATTTCCGGGTTCAAAGCCCGGCAACGGAATATTTTTTTCCCCAAATTTTATGGGTTCAATCGAATTCTAAATGTCATAAGCGAAAACATTATTTGTTTCCAATTTCGTAGTTATCCATTATTTGGTGTGCCTTTGGTGTTTTATGTTCCAATAAGCGAGTCCAATAGGTGTTGATTTGCCAATGCCGATTGCATTAGCTAGTGTAACATTGAATAAAACCAGGAAAAAAGAAACCATAACTAAACGCAAACTAACATAATAACCAGAACAGTATTTTCAGTGAAGAAACCCATTTGGCTAAAAAGCAAGAAACATTAAGAGAAAGCAAAAAAAGATGCTACAAATTCTCATGACTGAGCATGAAATCAGTGAAAAAACATAGGAACATTAAACCAAACTCTTTTTGGACAATCCAGAGTGTTTTTTTCCCTTTTCCCATTTTTATTTAGAAACGACTCAACACACACGAACTCTTCTCTGGCGTCAACTTAGGCTTTCGACATGTGAACGATAAGGTCCACCACACGAGAACTGTAACCCCACTCGTTGTCGTACCATGACACCAACTTGACAAACTTGTCGCTCAATGCAATCCCTGCCTTGGCATCGAATATGCTTGACCTAAACGCACAAACCAAAATGTTCAATGTTTTTTGCTCTTGCTATTTACAAGACCCCTGTGAAACTGTATCAATCTGTAGATAATCATTACCTGTTGTCACCGACAAAGTCGGTAGACACAACATCATCTTCAGTGTATCCCAAAATTCCCTTCATTTTGCCTTCAGATTCTTCCCTGAGAATATTTAACCAGAAACATAGTAAGTACTTGAATCAACTTATAAAATGTTGCTTAGAGTGAGTGTCAGTCAACGGTTCTTACTTGATGGCCTTCTTGATTTCGTCGTATGTTGCAGCTTTCTCAAGTCTAACGGTGAGATCAACAACTGAGACATCAACGGTTGGAACACGGAAAGACATTCCAGTCAATTTTCCATTGAGGGATGGCAACACTTTGCCAACAGCCTAACAACAACCACAATACAAATTAGATTCAGAACAACTTTTCAGTCAAAATTAACAAAAAAAAAAAAAAACTGTTTGTAAACACACACAAGAGCATAAGATGAAATTTACCTTGGCGGCACCAGTGCTGCTAGGAATAATGTTGAAGGAAGCAGCTCTTCCACCTCTCCAGTCCTTCATCGATGGACCATCAACAGTCTTCTGTGTAGCTAAATAACCAAACCAAACAGTTGTTATTGCGACAAAGTTACAGTAAAAGGCAATACATTTTCAAGATCCAACCAAATGGAAACAAAGTAATGTATACGTACCAGTGATAGAGTGGACAGTGGTCATGAGTCCCTCAACAATTCCAAACCTGTCATTGATAACCTACACAAACAAAATTGCAAATTTCAATACAGTGCGAGGCATAAATTAACTTAAGTCAGAACATATTTCATAATTTCACAGGTTAAAGGAGAAAAAGCAACCTTGGCAAGTGGAGCAAGGCAGTTAGTGGTGCAACTAGCGTTGGAAACAATGTCAAGATCAGACTTGTACTCATGCTCGTTGACACCAACAACAAACATGGGAGCATCTTTGCTTGGGGCAGAGATGACAACCTTCTTGGCACCACCCTGAGTAAAAATGAACAATATGATGATATAAGATCTCATAAACAAGTGCTCAAATAATTTATAATATGGTGAACAAAATCCAAAGTCAAACCTTCAAGTGAGCAGCAGCCTTGTCCTTGTCAGTGAAGACACCAGTAGACTCAACAACAAAGTCAGCTCCAGCCTCACCCCATGGGATCTCCTCAGGGTTCCTTCAAAAGTAAAACATCAGCAATAGGAATTTCACAAGTTTCAATACTAAAACAGACACACACACACAGGATATAAAAATCGACAATGATTATGTACCTGATGCCGAAAACAGTGACTGGCTTCTCACCAAAGAGAAGAGTCTTGTCATCCTTGATCTTAAGTTCATGGTGCTTCCACTGACCGTGAACACTGTCATACTTAAACATGTATGTCTGCAACCAAATTCGATACCACAAACATAATCAATTAGAAACGCTTATCGATACATAATTAATCCTCGAACTTATCGAACTAAGTCACACATGAACATGCATAGACGAGGTATGGATCAAACCGGAGTCAGATCTATGTATACTACTTGAAAATTTAATTGATTCGATATTCCAGTTCAAATAAATCTGAAACGACTTGGCGTCATATCCAGATCAAAACGATACTAAACCAATCCAGATCGAACCAGTAGCGAAGGGAAACGAAAAACGAACCATGTACTCGGTGGTGATGAACGGATCGTTAACAGCGACGAGTTCAACATCATCCCTCTGAAGAACAACTCTAGCAACCAAACGACCGATTCTTCCGAAACCTTCATCACGGAAAGATCAAAAACTCAGAATCAACAGATCCAATTCAGAGAAGCATACGAAACACGATTAAGGTAACACTCACCGTTGATTCCGATCTTAATCTTCTTGTCAGCTACAAAAAAACAAAAGGAAAAAATCAAAATCACGATCAGATTCAAAAAAAAGAGCATCAACGACGAAAACAATAAATCGAAGAAAGAAACGGAGATGATCATCAAGGAGCGAAGAGCTCACCCATTGCAGAAATTGAGATCGAGAGAGGTGTACAGATGAGAAATGTGAAAATAGTGAGTGAGGGGTTTGGGTTTGGTGAGGCTTTAGGGTTATTTAAAAGAGAAGATGAACGTGATGATGATGAGCAAATATTTTATGATCGAGTGGCTCAGATTATTTCTTGGGAAAGATTAGATTCAGTATTTATTATTACAAGATCGCACTTTACTTTTTCATTTTTTTACCATTATTGCCACTGTTTTTTACCCACAGTTTATAGTAGGATTAACTAATTAAGAACCGATTAGAGGAAACTAATGGCGCTTGCACTTCACGTGCCGGTTTGTGGGAATATTCGAGGTTTATACTCAGATCCTATGGGCTGATCTGAAAATATTCTTTCCCATAGCCAATGAACATATGCCACGTAGGATGTTGTTATGGTTGAATTAAACCCCTTTTTGGTTTATTCCATAATCTTTGTGTAGTAACCAATTTTAACTTCAACCATTGTTTCAGAATAACCAAGGTGAAAAACAGTACTAGAGTGTATTTGTAATTTTGTATTCATCATATATGAAGCTTCTTGTAGATGTCTTAATCAGAATAATTTTTGCTTACTCGATCAAAATATTTATAAATTGATAAAACATATATGGTGTTGTTATATATTAATCCAATCGTGACTTCATACCAAGACACACATAGATGCTCCACTTTGAGAGCTTTGGTAGGTCAGATGAATGTGACAGCAAAAAAAAAAAACATCACACCTTATGTAATAGGTAAAACCTAATAGTTTATAGGTATGACTCTTGGCTTTGCCAAAAGTCTCCTTCTTCTCCTCCTCTTATTTTTTATTTCATTTTTTGTATTCATTCTCTTTTTCATGTGTGTTAGGTGAATGCATATAGAAGTAGAACTACTTATTTTGGCATTCCGTATTCATATGGATATTTATTTCTAATAATTAACTAAAATCCATCATACATTGAAGACTTGAAGTTGTGATCTCCTTTTTATAACTCATGATCATATCCAAGAGACCAACAGTTCTAATCGACCCGTCAAGTGTGTCAAGCTACTGTCTTCAACTGATATGTAGAATGATTCAAAAACAACTTTTTTTTTTTTGAATGATTCAACAATATTCTAAGTAATCGTGAAGGGAAAAGAACCAAAATATATCATTATCAAAGTACATGATAAGAATTTCGATTCTTAGAGAAAGAAAGTAATTATTGTGATGCATGCAATGCAAACCCTCTTGACAAAAATACTTATTGATGCCAACTTTAACGAATGGAATCTTCTTATCCATGGAGATATGCTTATAACCAATTTTAGTCCACTTACGTGATGGTTTTAGATTTTGATAAGTTGGTTTATTTATACACACACAACAAAAATCAATAAAAACTCTTTTATTTCTATGTTTGTGGTGTTTATGCTGTCTTGATTCTCGATTAACTCAAATCATTCTAGGATTTTCTCAGTAGTAAAACCTCAGAATTTTTCTGTCTTTGCAGATTCACAAGGTCGGCACACTCGTTCCTTACAAGAACAACGAATGCAACGAGGAGTAACCGACACAGTGACACCATATTCTCGCTCTTGTCTGAATGACATGTGAATCCTTTATTGATCACTTCTCTTCTCCTATGTTCTGTTCTTACAAACGTAAGAGACCAAAGAAACTATTTTGAGGTTTTATTGGTCTGTACTGTGAATGCAAATTGGTGTCATACATGTTTGAGCAAATACTTTCTTTGTTCTTCTCTAAGGAGAAAAGAAAGAAATGTACAAAGGGACTGAGCTTATATTCACAGGGGACTGTTTTCTGATTAGATAAGCTGTTGATGAATTTGAAGAAGAAGTTTTGCGATCCCCATGCTCTCACCTCACTCCTCGGTACACAGCACCAGGTTGAAGATCATCCATGTTTTCTATGTTCCTAAAACCATCAACTTGCAGGCATGTCCATCCCCGTCGGGCCAGAAAATCGCGGTAATCTTCTTCTGTGTAGAAGATTTTCTCTTCTGAATGGACTGGTAACTGGTTGGATTCGTCATAATGGCAAACCCTAATGGCTAGTCCTGCAAGATGGGTTTTGAATATTGAGGATTCAGTAAACTCTGTATTTGGGGTCAAACAATCCAAACGATATTTAGTTTGATCTTACCATCATCGAGATGGAGTAGATAGTTCCCTAAAGGCATCTCTCGGTCAAGAGAACGAACAATCTGATCTTCATCTTCTAACCAAAAAGCCCTCCGAGTTCTTAACCCAAAAGCAGATCTGATTGCCTCTTTGATTGCTTCACAGCTACCATCAATACCGATTCTTCTTGTATAGTCCCCAAATTTCACTGTTATGACCCTCCCACCAAAAGGCTGACCATGACCGTCACCACCTGGTCATAAATATTAAAAAGCTCCAATCAGTTATAAGAGAGAGCCAAAATCAATCAAGCAGGGAACATAGGCTGTGAAGCAACCACAAAATGAAAGTGATTTTGGTTCTCAATAATTAGAAAACATTGATTCATAGACACACCATGCATATAACACAAAGTTACAAAAAAATATCTTTGAGGCTCAAGTTATCTAAGCTTTTCTGAGACTTGCCGTTTCCAGGAGTCTCTCTCCAATTCCAAGGAGTAACTCCATTTGCAGCAACAGCATCCACTGTAGTGATTGCAAGAGGATGGCCATCATGATCAAGACGCCTTTCAAGGTTTAAGGCTGGCCTGCCATTAGCTGGACCATAAATATAAACACTTATCAAAACACACACATCCTCTAAGAAACTTAACTAAACCTTCTAACAGAGGGACTGTCTGAACTCCACAGCAGTCATGTTCACCACTTTGTTTCAACTACAGAGATATCACATTACAGCTAACTTTCCCCTCGCAAATGAAACTCTTTGTTTCCAGTACCAAATGCTCACGTAGCAAGTTAACACCTCTACTATTGCTCACTCAAGGAGTAAATTTACAACGACTTAAAGACAAGCTACAAGAGGCAATCGACGAACAAATATTGACTCCTCATATATAGATAGCAACGTATAATAAACACACAAAAGTGATATAGATCAGTACCTTCAACGGATCCAAAAGAAATGCTGGTATCATCAAATCCTACAATGAAAAGTAAAAGTCACTTACCACTTAAGCAAAAGAAACTAAAAGCACAAAATCCACAAAACCAGATTCATTACCAAAACTATCATCTCCTTAAAACATTAATGCACAACCCATTAAGAAACCTACTTTAAAACTGTAGTTCAACTAGTATCTCTTCTCAGCCTAACCTACAGATACGAAATTCCCAAATTGTAACAAAAAGATATCTCATCAACACAAACACTAAATCACAGTTAAATTTCCTCAAACCAAATCAAGAAACCTGCAAATTCATGGCCAAAGTTTATACCTTTATCACTAAATTGCATAAAGGAATCAACTTTAGCAGTTGTAGGTGGTGGTGTACTAGGGCTCTTGTTATACTGGGTGGTGGTCACTTTCTTGCTCCTCTCTCTAAGAATATCTTCAATCTCCTTGTAATACGACATCTTAGCCGATCCATTGCCTCTATCATGATACTTGGCTTTCTTAAACTCTTTCAATAGATTCCTCCACTTATCAGTACACATAGTCGGAGATCGATCAAACCCTTTCTCTCTCATCTTAGCCGAAATCTGTTCCCAAAGATGTTTATTCGATTTCGATGTATTGAACAAACCATCCATACCTCTACGGAACATGATTAAGCTACGAGTCTCGTCTTGAACCCATGTCTCTGCTCGTTTCTTCGGAGCTTTCACTTCGTGATCCTCACTACTGCTATCTCCAAGGAGAATCTGTTGAGGCTGAGATTGGTTGAGATGGTGATTGTGATTGTGGTGGTGGTGGTGGTGGTGGTGGTGAGGCTGTAGATCTACTACTGCTTCATTGGGAGTGGTGACATCGATCATCATGTCGCGTGTAGCGGCGGTTGAAGAATTGGGATTGTCGTCTTTGTAGAAATCAGTAGGACGAGACTTGTCCGAAATGAACATTGCTGCGTCTCCGGAGAGACAATAGGATATGATGTTCCTTTGTTCCCACCACCGCCAACAACACAGCCCCCGAGCACAATATGAAATGTGGGGAGCCAAAGAGGCTTTTACTTTTATTTTAGTTTTTAGGTTTTTGTTTTAGTCTAAAGATTTGGTTTCCAGTTTTGGATAAGATAAATTACAAATGTTTGGGTTCCCTGTGATATAAAATGGTATTGATAAAAAAAACAATTATAATAAGCTCAAAATTAACTTTAAATTATATAAAAAATTATTCAAAAATGATAACAAGATATAATTATACAAAATTAACGAATCATTTTTTACCTTATAATAATTAGTAAATAATAAATTGATGTTTTACCGAAAAAATTGTTCGAATATTAATAAATTATTCTGTGAACTCGTCATATTCATAATTTAAAATCCGTATTTAATAAAATTTTAAATTTATGAACAAATTTGCTAGAAATTCTTATTCTACCTACAATTTTTGGAAATGGCACTACTCTTTTCGATAGAGAGTCCAAGCAAGAAAATGAGATTTGACTACATCGTTAGGACCCTTATGTTCTATGACCGAAGGAGCACCACTCGACATTACGAGAGTCTTCCTCTTAGTCCAATACTCTCCAGTCCATCAGTCACTAGAAGAACCAAAACATTGACAAATAAAGTTTCACATAAAATGTATCTTGATGCATCAAAGTTTCTCATCTTGGTATTTGGTGTAACTTGCTTCCTCATCAAAGGAGTATGAAACGAAACAATGACGAAACTCTAAACCGGAATTAAAATCATCGTTGATCAAACCAAAAAACCGGAAAACCAAAGGAAAATAATGAACCGGTTTTATTACAGACATCATCAAACTGTGTCGTATAATAGAGTTACGGTCGGCGATAAAGTTTGGATTTTTAAACGCATTTTGAAGTATAATAAATTTAATAATACAAGTGAGAGGACCTGGCTGGCCAGACCGAACACATTATAAGAAAACAATATTAAAATAAGGGAATAAAAATAAAATAAAATAAAATAAAAAGAATTGAGAAAAAAAAAAAAAAAAGATTGATCAGGCATCGGAGAGAAGAGAGAATGATAGATAACTGGATCACGAGAAGACACAAATCACAAAGAAGAAGAAAGAAAACAAAAATTAAGAAGAAGAATTAACAATTCGTATTGAGCCAAATCCTAAAGCTCGATTCTTTTATTTTTATATCTGGGAAAGTCAATAAACCAACAACGACAACGAAGAGAGGTTTTGGAAGAACTTGAATGTGATTTTTCTTTATTTTTTTTGGGTAAGTTTGTTGTTCTCTTATTCATCGTTATATCTCTTGTTGACCTTTTAATTGTTGCAATCGGTGAATTTTGTTGGTTTTTTTCTTCCCCCATAAATTCGTAATCTTGTTTCTGATCTCTGGTTGTAAATGTATGTTTTTAAAATTTGATTTTGGGTTTTTAGATTGCGATTGTTTCAGGATTAGAATCGAAAGTTTAGATTTTTAATGTTTTGGGGAGTGACGATTTTTATATTTCCTGTGTTTGGAGAGTGAGTAAAGAAGAATGAACAAAATATGGTTTTTTCCTGTAATAAATTTAGGGATTTTTCTCCTTTTCAGCTTCTTGATTGTGTTTATAGTATACTATTTGGATATCTTGAGTTTTACTGGATTGTGATTTTTATTTCAGATGAATCTGTTCTTCTAGGGGATTGTTTGTTTTGGGGAATGATCAGAGAAGAATCTGAGTATTGTAAACTATGTGGAAACAGATTATAAGTAAGCTTCCTAAGAAGTCTTCTTCTAAGAACCATTCTTCATCTACTCCCAGTGCTTCTACTTCCAAAACTAGTGATAATGGCGCTGGGAAATCGGGTAATTCTCACGCCAAGAACGCTCCTGCTGTTAAACCTGCTGCTGCTGATTCGGGGTTTAAAGACGGGAATTTGAAAGGAAACGGGACTGGTTTCTCGCCGTATGAAGCTTTGCCTAGTTTTAAAGATGTTCCAAATGCAGAGAAGCAGAACTTGTGTTTGAGAAAACTCAACTTGTGCTGTCTAGTGTTTGATTTCTCGGATCCAACTAAGAATGTGAAGGAAAAGGAGATCAAGCGGCAGACATTGCTTGATCTTGTGGATTATGTTGCTTCTCCGGGTGGGAAGTTTAGCGAAATGGCTATCCAAGAAGTGGTTAAAATGGTTTCTGTTAACATTTTCAGAACCTTGAATCCTCAACCGCGAGAGAATAAGGTTATTGATGCCTTAGATTTGGAGGAAGAGGAGCCTTCTATGGATCCTGCTTGGCCTCACTTGCAACTTGTCTATGAGATCCTCCTGAGGCTTATTGCTTCACCTGAGACAGATACAAAGCTGGCTAAGAAATACATCGACCAATCTTTTGTCTCACGGTTACTGGATTTATTTGATTCCGAGGATCCTAGAGAAAGAGACTGTCTTAAAACCGTTCTACATCGCATCTATGGTAAATTCATGGTTCATCGTCCTTTCATAAGGAAATCCATTAACAACATTTTCTATCGGTTTGTTTTCGAGACTGAGAAACACAATGGGATTGCTGAGTTTCTAGAGATTTTGGGAAGTATCATCAATGGATTTGCTCTGCCGCTTAAAGAAGAGCATAAAGTGTTTCTTGTTCGAGCTTTGGTACCTCTCCACAAACCGAAATGCTTACAAATGTATCATCAGCAATTGTCTTATTGTATCACACAGTTTGTGGAAAAAGATTGCAAACTTGCTGATACAGTTATAAGGGGATTACTGAAGTCTTGGCCTGTCACTAATAGTTCCAAAGAAGTCATGTTTCTAAACGAGCTAGAGGAAGTATTAGAAGCAACTCAGCCACCTGAATTCCAACGGTGTATGGTTCCATTGTTTCGCCAAGTTGCTCGGTGTTTGAACAGTCTGCACTTTCAGGTAATTTTCTTTATAATGTTTCATATATTTCCGGATTGCATTTACAGTTTTCTAATTCCGAGAAAGTAGAATGATGAGAACAGTTTCATCATAAGATTGAATTGTGTGATATTTGATAGCGTAGTAGCTTTGTGACTATTTCTGTTAGGCACAGATCAATTAGTACCTGCGTGCTCATTGTCAATGTTGTAATGAGAGCTCAAGTCTTTATACAAGAAAGAACAAAAAGGTTGAGTCTTTTTTGATTTTTTTTGCAGGTTGCAGAAAGAGCTTTGTTTCTATGGAATAACGATCATATCGAGAATCTAATAATGCAGAACCGTAAAGTTATTCTTCCTATCATTTTCCCTGCATTGGAAAGAAACACTCAGAAGCATTGGAACCAAGCTGTTCATAGCTTAACGCTGAACGTGCAGAAGATATTTAATGACATTGATGCAGAGTTGTTTAAGGATTGTCTTGGCAAGTTTAGAGAAGATGAATCAAAAGAAGCTGAAATTGGGGCAAAACGTGAAGCCACATGGAAACGGTTGGAAGAAATTGGGAACCAAAAGCAAAAGAGTTCGTTGTAAGATGTTTTAGTTGTAGAGAGAGAGGTTTTTGTTCTGTATTTTTCTCGTTTTTATTACATTGGAATATTTGTTTTGTTTTTTTTTGTTTTTTTCTCTCCGGACAACTTAGTGAGAAAAGGTTTCAGATTCGTCTTCTTTGAAGAGACTGCGAAGATGTAAGATCTTTTTTCTTTGTTTGTTAAAGCTTGCTAATGGGTTCTCGATCACAACATTGTCCAATCTATTTATTCTCGAGACCACTTTGATTCATAACATATAAAACGTAGTCACTACCGATATAGCAAAACTATGTAACAGTAATGTTGAAGACAAATGTGAATTAAATATGGTCTTAAACTTAGTCTTAAGAAATGCACCAGTTCCAAATACAACAAAGAGAGTAATTAAGCAAGGTTTTAGATATGAGATATTAAACTCTGGAAATAAGGAACAACTCTATAACAAGAAAGATGATCGTACATTAGGGAGTAAGATTTTGTTTGTGGATCATACTTCACCAAACCATTACCAAAACGATGTCTCAGTAGGATCTCCTTGTTCTTCAATATCGCCGCCGGTGTGCATGGCCGAATCACATTCATGCGGGTCCAAGCAAAACAAACCCTTCCAGATACGGACCATGAAGAACAAGATCGAAGATCTATAGTATAAATCTTAATCCATGTCTCTTCTGATGATAATTGCAAGCTCCAAATCTCTTGCATCATAGTACGGCGCTTTCTCTTGGACATGCACAGACGATTATCCAAAATGCAAAGGTCGATATGGTCTGGATGTGAGCGAGAAACCGGATTCTTAGGCAACAATCGAAAAGTTTCACTTTCAAGATCAAAAACTATAACTTTGGTTTCGCCATTGTATCGTTCTGTGAGCCAATACACTAATCCGTTTGTGGACACTGGCGATTGATCGTTAAATATCCGGTACCTTGGAGTGCAAGTCAAGTATCTCCAAACATTTGCCCTAAAACTGAAAACCTCACACTTGGTAAATCCTTCGTTTAAACTCATAGCGTCAGAATTGTATATATCGGAATTATATAACCACACCAATTTATAACCACTCAGCATGGCCTTTGCAAACGCTAGTAAAGGGATTGGCTTAACGTCTGTGATAGTTTCCCGAGTGTATGTTGCCTTTTGCATTAATATCTGAAACCTAGCTTCAGGAATTTGGCGGAACCAACTAGTTGTCGGGTTAACTACGTATATATAGGCTTCCCTGTCCGCGTATATACAAACAAGACCATTGCAGCTTTCAGAAATTTTGATTAAATGTCGTCGAGGGATGTTGAGAAGATTGAAGACTCGAACAGGATTTGATTCCAAGCAAAGTGTCTTAAACACGTTATATTGTTCATTTGTGGAGGCAAATAGGAATTTCGGATGATCATGTTTGGATTGTTCAACGAGCCTTAAGTGTTTCTCCGCGAAACATCGAGACTCAATAGTTGATTTCCATTGTTTTGAAACGACTTTGAATCGAATGTTTGATTTGACCGGAAGCCTCAAGAGGATCTCCTCAAGGACGTCGTATGGTAGTACGCATACTCCTTGATCGTGATTAACTCTCTTGTCTTTCTCCATTCTTGACTTCTTGTTATGATAATCAATGAAGAGAATGCCTTCTCATCTTTATATATATATTTCATTAAGAACCCAAATAGAGAATAATATCTAAATATATTAATAAATACAGAAAATTATTAGTAAACTAAAATTTTAGTTAGATTTTATAAAACACATGTCAAATAGAATTAGAGTTTGGTATTCCCAATATTGTATCCACATCATATATTTTTACTGTTATTTTTCAACAATTTAGATAGAATGAGATAACTAAAATATATTAATTGTTAAATCTAGTTATAATATATAAAAAAATTCTATATTTTCAAAGCATATATAAATGAATGACCATTTGGGCCCAGATATTAAAGCTAAATCTCACCTAGAGCCCAGTCCAGACAGTTTTCTTACACCAGCCCCTATAAATTAAAAAAAAATAAAATATATATGACAATTTCTGGAAATTTTAACCATTTCTGGAAATTTTAACACAAACAATTTTAAGACCTTGAATGTTTTACCAGACATTGTAAAAAAATTTTGGCTTTAGTTTTTGGAAAAGAAACCTCATTTGTACCAACTCAAGTGGTTTCTCTAAAACCAAATTTGGAAGATTTTAACCATTGATCAGTTTGCCAATTAGAAAAAACAATTGAGTGACAATGTGAAAACCATCATCTTATTTGAGTTTTCACTTTTCCTAAACAGTTTATTGACATGATAATATTATTTCACCCATTTATATTGTTTGTTTAGTTTTAGAAAAAATACGAAAATCCAAAACCAAAAACTAAAACCCAAATTAAATCCCAAAAACCAAATAAAAACTATAACCCAATGGTAGCATTGCTTACTCGTTGATTAAAAAGAAAAAAGTTTTAAAACCTTGGTTAATGTATATGATCGAAATAGGTCACAGTATAACAGAATCCTAGTCAGTAGTCACAATATCGATGGAAAACTTTAATATATACACGTAATTCTAAATTAGGTATAGATTAATTACGGTGTGTGGAAGAAAGCCACAGCCCTAATAGCACAAGTTTTTCCTAGTAAGCCATATGCATGCATAACGACATATACACTAGATTCAAAGACGGTAATACGTTCTTCTTTTATTTAGCGTAAACCTTATTTATTTTTTTGTCATTTGTTATTTTTTTCCACCTATATTCTTATGTTTTCCTTATGTTTTACTTATTTTTATCTTAGCATTTACCTTTTTTTTAAAATATAAAAGTATTGTTAAATAAGAATGGTACGTATGTAATATTCTTTTATATTCATATTACAGTATATAAGCTAAGCTTTTTCATATAGTTTTTGATTCATATTTCATTTAAATTCTAATTAAAATAATAAATAATTTTGCACAAATTATAAATTTCTTAATTATGTTACGGAAATATGTAATAAGATGGTTCCCTCTTTTCATAGTTACAAACTTACAATGTCTTAGTGGCGTAATTCGTCAAGATTCAGCTAATTATTATTTTTTGCAAACGAAAGAAATTAAACTTCAAACTTTTTTAATAGCTTATCACACAAAGAACAATTGACGAAAATCATTACTAACACACATAGTTTAACATAAGAATCAATCTCTCATGATTCCCACTTGGCTCTCAGCTTATCAACATGTTTAAACTCAAATGTCAACACTAAACTCCCAGCCGTTCTCCTCAACTCAAAGCTCTCCACCAACACATAACATCTATAACTTTTCCAATTCGAACCGCTTCCATCAATTCTCTCAGATTTCTTAACCACTGCTCTTCTCGGTTCACTCTTCCACCCGAATCTCTCCTCTTCCCATTTCATCTTCTCGGTAACCGCAGATCTCAAACCAATCCTCTTGTCAGCAACCTCAAACCAAACAACCCCATTGTCGTCCACACTTCTTGCCCTGTTTCCAATATCTTGTCCCTCAAGCTTCACGACTTGTGTTTCCACTTCAACATCAACAACAACCTCGCGCTTTTCGTCATTTTGGCAAGAGTAAACCTCTTCCCATCTTTGGATAAGAATCATGCTATAGTAAGTTGAATTCTTAAACTGATGCTTTGCATCTCTTTCCTTGACAAATATGAAAGGGACATACCATTTCCCTACCACAACGCTTGCACTAAAATCACCTGGTAGCTCAGAACGAATATTAGTGTAAATACCTTTCGCATCATCTCTTAGACCAAAGTCTTCTGATGTTGAGTACTTAACAGTCCAATTCTTCCTCTTAAGAAACTCTGGTGGTATCCCGTCAGGTGCAACGGATGTGGCAAAGTACTTTCCAGACACTGATTTCTTTTGATGGATCTCAAATTGTTGGTATATATCATTAGGATCTGGTTGTTGTGGCTTAGCTTCAGGAACATAGCTGAGGCAAAAGCAGCTTGGGACTCTGTCTTCCTCTTTCGCATTTGCGGAAGCTTCTCTACAACACAAAACATTTTTTCTTTAGATTTTCTAATAGACACCCTCGTATGCAATTTCTTGTGAATTACATCAAAAATCAAGAAAGTTGAAAAATATTGCTTAAATTATCTATAAGTCATACCCTGAGTGTTTCCCGCTTCGCATAATGGTGTAGTAACGGTTTGAAGATAACGGCTGATCAAGTACCGGAATGAAAATGACCGGATCACGATCAGTTATAACGACGACGGGAGATTGATCACTTACGGTGGTATATTTCACAGTCAGCTTAGCGTTCTGTGGGAATGGTAAGCCTTTGAGTCCACCCTCGTAGCAAGATCCGAAGCAACAAGTTGGTCTTGACTCTTCATCTTGAATCACAAGCACACCGGAGTTTGGACTTTCCAACAACTCCGATCTGTTTCTTTGGCATTCCGACAAGCGCCTTGTAACGTACATGTTTTTTTGTTATAATCGGTAGAGATATTTCAGTGGTTTTTGTGATTCGTGTGAGGTCGTGTGATTGGGTCTTTATAGTAGGATAAGAAGAAGAAACAGAATTTTGCAACCCCAAAAACGAAATATAATCAAATAAGAAAAAAGAAATGAAACTTTAACGACTATTCTACGATCTTGACTTGGGAAGTCTTGTATTTTCTGGCAGTTTCTAAGTAACATCACAATTATTTAAAAAGTCAGTCTCTTCACGTTGTATTATTATCTTTATACTTCATTGAGAACAACGTTGTGACTTGTGTGACCCAATAGTCACGTTAATATAAATTATGGATAGGAAAATAAAATAAAATGAGACCATAAGTTTATTATTACATGAACTTGCACAAAACTTATTCTTAAATTTGCACAAAAGATTACACACATAAAAAACCTAACACAGAATGAAACTCAATCCCACTTGCTGTTTACCTTATCAACATGTTTAAACTCATACGTCAACACCAAACTCCCATCCATCCTCTTCAATTCAAAGCTCTCTATCAATACATAACATCGATAACTCTTCCAATGCGATGAACCGCCTTCAAATCTCTCTGATCTCTTAATTTTAGACCTTTCTCCTCTGTTTAACCACCCAAACTTTTCTTCTTCCCATTTCATCCTCTCCACGACCACAGACCCAAGACCTATCTTCTTGTCTTGTTTCTCATCCCTTAAGACACTAAACCAAACAACTCCATCACCTTTGTTCTCTCTCAAATGAGTTTCTTGTCCGTCAACCTTCACCACTTCTGTTTCTACATCAACATCAACTACAACCTCAAAACGTTCATCGCGGATGTTTTCGCAGAAGAAAACTTCTTCCCACTTTTGTTGAAGCGTCACGCTGTAAAACGTTGATTTCTTCATTTGATCTTTTACATCTCCTTCCATAACAAACATGAAAGGAACATACCATTTCCCTACTACAACACTCTTACCTATACTAGTAAGGTCTGAGTCTAAGCGAAGCTTTGTGATAATCCCTTTTGCATCATCTACTAGACCAAAGTCTTGTGAAGTCGAGTAACTGACCGACCAATGTTTTCTCTTCAGGTAATATGGTGGCACACCATCAGAAGCAACTGAAGTGGCAGAGTAATAGAGAGATGATGGTCGGCTTGAATGAATCTCGAATTGTTGGTATATATCATACGGATCTGCTTGTTGTGGCTTAGCTTCAGGAACATAGCTAGAGAAACAGCAGCTTGAAACTCTCTCTTCCTCTTTTGCACTTGCAGATGCTTTCCTGTGATCACAGTTAAGCAAAACTTAGATAAATGGTGTTTTATCTTATGCAAATCACAAAAAATGTCTGGTCTTTTTAAGTAAACATTTAAGAAGTGTAAAAATGTAAACCTTAAGCATTACTAAATTTTGAAGAAAACATATAAAAAAGAGTGAAAATATTGAAATTACAAGTAATAATTACCCAGTATGCTTCCCACGTCTTTGTATAACATAGTAAAGGTTGGAAGACAATGGCTGATCAAGAACAGGGATGAACACAACTGGGGTATGATGTGTCTGGCTTCCTCCTCCTGATCCTGCTCCACCTCCTCCTCCACTGCTATACGTTGCTGCAAGCTTCACGTTTTGTGGAAACGGCAAGCCTTTAAGCCTACCTTCGTAGCAAGAACCAAAGCAGCAAGTTGGTTGTGATTCTTCATCTTGAATCACCATTATGCCCGAGTTTGGACCTTCTGGTGGAAGCAGTTTCAGCTCCGATGGGTTTCTCTGGTATTCCGATAAACGCCTTGTTACATACATTATTTAAATTTAATTCTTGTGATGCTGATACTTGGAGAAAGATCATAGATATATATATAAGCTTATACTTAAGCTACTTCTTTGTAGAATAGATTTGACTTTTTGATGATAGAATCTAATCACGTTGCAGGCAAATTTCTTGGAAGGTTGTTATTTCATCTAGTGTCTTTATACAATAGCATAAAACTAAAATGAACAGAAGTCTTTGTATTTGATTTGACTTTATGCAAGAATCTGTAATGCAGAGTATGTGACGATAACTTCATTGACAAGGTTTTGTACCGGTTTTAATCACATAGTTTACGAAACTTGATATGTTATAGGATTTAGGTTTTGACTGATTCTCGAACTTGTGATATTTTCTTTGCTAAGAAGGTCAACAAATCCATCATGAAGAGTAGTATCAAGCAAACCAAACTTATATTTAGTTATATGTAGTTTATACATGATATTAAATGCGACCTTGAGATTATTATTGCATAAACTTACATAAACTTAATTACCAAATTAATTATTGAAACAAGATTAGATGACAAACAATGAAACAGAACAAAAGATGAATGAAACTCAATCCCACTTGCTCTTTACCTTGTCAACATGTTTAAACTCATACGTCAACACCAAACTCCCATCCATTCTCTTCAATTCAAAGCTCTCTGTCAATACGTAACATCGATAATTCTTCCAATGCGATGAACCATCTTCATATATCTCTGATCTCTTAATGTTGGATCTTCCACCTTTGTTTAACCACCCAAACCTTTCCTCTTCCCATTTCATCCTCTCCACTACAACAGACCCAAGACCTATCTTCTTGTATTCTATCTCATCCCCTAAGACACTAAACCAAACAACTCCATCACCTCTGTTCTCTCTCAAATGAGTTTCTTGTCCCTCAAGCTTCACCACTTCTGTTTCTACATTAACATCAAGTACAACCTCTGCCCCTTTCTCGTTGTAGTTAACGTTTTCACATGAGTAAACCTCTTCCCATCTTTGTTTAAGCGTCATGCTGTAATAAGTGGAGCTCTTAACCTGATCCTTTGCTTTTCTTTCACGAATATGAAAGGGACATACCATTTCCCTACCACAACGCTTGTATTCACATCGTTGGGAAGCTCGGAACGAAGCGTAGTGTTAATCCCCTTGGCATCATCTGTCAAACCAAAGTCTTGGGAATTAGAGTACCCAGCGGTCCAATACTTTCTCTTAAGGAACTCTGGTGGTATCCCATCAGGAGCAACAGAAGTGGCAGTGTAATACCGAGATGATCCTTGGCGTTGATGGATCTGGAATTGCTGATACATGTCATAAGGATCTGCTTCTTGTGGCTTAACTTCAGGAACATAGCTAAAGCAAAAGCAGCAAGGGGCTCTGTCTTCCTCTTTTGCACTTGCTGAAGCTCCTCTGCAATTCAAACATCACAAGAAAAATGTTAGTTTCCTTTTATGAATTCACCTTTTTAGGCAAGTTAGGTATTTCAGTTAGAAAATTTATGGTCATACCCTAAGTGCTTCCCGCGTCGATGAATGACATAATAACGGTTCGAATAATAAGGCTGATCAAGAACCGGAATGAACAGAACCGGATCATGGTAACTGCGTCTGTCGTTACCAGCTCCAGTTCTGTAAATCACAGTCAGCTTCGCGTTCTGTGGGAACGGTAGGCCTTTGAGTTTACCATCGTAGCAATTACCGAAGCAACAAGTCGGCTTTGACTCTTCATCTTGAATCACAAGTACGCCGGAGTTTGGACCTTCCGGGGACGATTGTGTCGAGTTTCTCTGGTATTCCGAGAGATGCCTTGTAACATACATCTTGAATTCAGAATCTTTAAGGTAAGGTAATTGATTAGAAATATAGAGATGTGATATGTTTATATATAGCACCATGTCTTGAGGATTAAGTCGTAAGTAAATTTTACAAGTTATTGTTTAAAGACTTTTACAAGTTAGAATTCCAAAGTTATGACCTTGACCTGGTTTTGAAAACCTATAATGGAGAATCATTCAAACAATTTATAGATTCGATATTAGGTAAGACATACATGATTGGGGTATTGATGTTCTAGAATCAAACACATGAACTTGCAGAAAGCTTTCATTAAATGATCACACCACACCACACCATAAGTTGCATACATAACACACAAAAGTTGCATAAACCGTTCATTAAAATGAACAAACCATAAGTTGCACACATAACACACTTAGAAGCTTATATAAACTCAATCCCACTTGCTCTTCAACTTCTCAACATGTCTAAACTCATACGTCAATACCAAACTCTCATCAGTTCTCTTCAATTCAAAGGTCTCTACCAGTACATAGCATCTATAACTCTTCCAATGTGGTCCACCGCCTTCAAATTTCTCAGATCTCTTAATGCTAGACCTCATCTGATCGGTTTTGTTAGACCACCCGAACCTCTCCTCTTCCCATTTCATTCTCTCCAAGACTACGGAACCAAGACCTATCTTCTCAGTCCCTGAGACACTAAACCAGACAACTCCATCTGAATCCACACCTTTTGTCTCTCTTGCAATCTTCCCTCCTTCAAGCTTAACCACTTCTGTTTCTACCTCCACATCAACTACAACGTCACAAAGTTTATTGCCGACGTTTTCGCAGAAGAAAACCTCTTCAAATCTTTGGTGAAGGGTCATGCTGTAATACATTGATTTCATCATCTGACTTTTTGCATCTCCTTCCTTTACAAATAAGAATGGAACATACCATTTACCAACTACAACTCTCTTATCAAAATCAGGAAGCTCATAGCGTAGCTTTGCATCAACTACGCCCTTTGCATCATCATTCAAACCATAGTCTTCGGAAGACGAAAAAGGAACCGTCCAACCTTTTCTCCTCAGGAACCGAGGTGGTATTCCGTCTGAAGCAACAGATGTAGCCAAAAACTTTCGGGTTGATGATCCTCTTTGATGAATCTCAAATTGTTGGTATATGTCAAAAGGATCGAGAGGCCTTGGCGTTGCATTAGAGACATAAGTAAAGCAAAGGCAACAAGAAACTCTGTCCCCTTCCTTTGCACTAACACATGCTTCTCTGCAATACCAATCAAAGTATAAAAAAGTGTAAGAATTTAAGCTTATATGAATGCAGGCCGCCGAACTTCTAGCTTAACTAAAACTAAAGTGATAACATTAGTATCTATAGAACTTTAAACTTGCACATTTATCTAATAAAATCATACCCTGCATGTTTCCCTCTTCGCCTTATAACGTAGTAAAGATTGGAGGAAGGAGGCTGATGAAGAACAGGGATGAAGGCAACCGAGTCAAGCAACACAATTCTGTCATCTCCACCTATATTATAATCAAAGCTCAGATAATAAACAGAGAAGAAATAGAAACAGAGTTAAGGAAGAAGTTTGCAAAAATATTTAATTAAACAGAAAACTAACTTCCAATTTGGTATTTGACACTGACTCTTGCGTTCTGAGGAAACGGCAAACCATTCAGATCACAATCAAAGCATTTGCCAAAACAGCACGTAGGCTGTGATTCTTCGTCTTGAATCACCAATACGCCGGAGTTTGGACCATCCGTTGGAAGCAAAGTGAGTTCTGACGGGTTTCTTTGGTATTCAGACAAACGCTTTGTCACATACATTTTCTCCTTGATTCTTTGTTACTTAAGATCTAACCTGCCATAGTTTATATAAAACAAAGGAACTTAAGAACGTGCAAGGAAGTTTACTAAGCTATTGTTTACAAATATAATCTGATCTTTGACCCAATCTGAAGTTTGACTTAACATTTGTCAGAATCTCCTGTGGATGAGTACTAAGAACATAGAGAAAACTCAATATTTTATTGGAAAAGCTTAAGATAATAACCAAATACAATAACCACACTGACCAATTGAAGTTCACGTCATTGAGATTACAAAACCTTTGGGAGATTCGTTGCTTGAGAAACTGAATCCCATTTGGTTTTGACCTTATCGACGTGAGTAAACTCATATGTTAAGACCAAACTTCCATCCATCCTCTTCAACACAAAGCTCTCTATCAGAACATAACACTGATAACTCGTCCAAAAGCTACCATCTTTTGATTTCTTCAATCTCTTACCCGCCATTGCTGGCTCCTGGTCACCTTTGCTTGTCCACCCAAATCTCTCTTCTTCCCATTTCATCCTCTCAACAACAACTGATCCTAAACCAATCTTTTCGTCTCCAACCCCAAACCAGACAAACCCGTTTGTCTCCACACCTCTTTCAAACTCTTGTCCCTCAAGCTTAACAACTTCTGTTTCTCCTTCTACTTCAAATACAACATCATGCTTCCCGCTTTTGTCGTTATCACAAGAAAAAACTTCTTCCCATCTTTGTTCAAGAGTCATGCTGTAATATATCGAATTCTTGATCTGATCCTTAGCATCTCTTTCTTTCACGAATATGAAAGGGACATACCACTTCCCAACCACAATGCTCATACCAAGTTTCGGAAGCTCGGCACGAAGCTCTGTGTTGAGTCCTTTTGCATCATCTGTCAGTTTAAATTCTGGGGACCTCAAGCATTCAGCCATCCACTCTCTTTTCCTGAGAAACCATGGTGGGACCCCGTCAGGAGCAACAGATGTTGCGTAGTAATAACGCGGACGTGAAGATGGATCCGTTTGATGGATCTCAAATTGTTGGTATATGTCAAAAGGATCAAGCTGTTTATGTTTAGCTTCAGCAACTTCCTTAATACAAAAGCAGGAGGTAACTATATCTTCCTCTTTCGCACTACCAGCCGCTTCACTGCAAAGCAACCAAAGAATTATAAACTTTGTAGGTTATATATAAGAAGGAAAGATTCCAGAATTTTAGATTTTGTGGATTCAAATTTTCTTACCCTGAATGCTTCCCATGTCGTTTAATTGCATAAAAACAATTTGAAGATATTGGCTTATCAAGAACAGGAATGAACACAACAGGGTCACGAGTACTGTCATCCCCTCCGGTATTAAATGTGACTGCTAGCTTAAGATTTTGCGGCAATGGCAAACCATTTAGATGAGAGTCCACCACCAACCACGAGTTGAAGCAGCATGAAGCCTGTATATATGAGTCTTGGTCTTGGATTACCAAAATTCCAGAGTTAGGACCCTCAGGAGGGGGCCGTGTTAGCTCTGCTGGATTCCTCCGGTAATCTGACAAACGCCTTGTAATGTACATTTTCACTTATCTGTATAAAAGTAAACCAAACCGAGTTGTGGGATTTAGAGGAAAACTTGATCATATATTATAGACAAAACAACTCTGTCGAACAGCACTTGACAAGATGACTTGACTTTTCATGATGGCTCGTTGCAGGAAACTTCAAGGAAACTAACTTGATATCATAAAGATCTTAGGCATACCCTAAATGTCACCTCCTCATCAAGTGTCTTTAAAATAAGATAAGCAAGGTCTTTGCCTCTCTGTATCATGACACCACTCTGCATCATGAAGATTCTGTCCACACCTTTTGCATCATCACTCAAACCAAAAACTTTCCGGAGTCAAGTAGTATTCAAAACTACAATCACTCTAACTAAATTCCCATTGTAGCCAATTCCAGGCATTAACCATAAATTTTTAAACCAAAGGGTTCCAAAAGTCAAGCAACCCAACCATCTCAAACCTTCATCTGTTACGAATAACAAAAGTGGCAAAGTCTCGTTGTGACAGAAACAGCAATAATCCTACAAGAACATACTCTGAAATCACTAAAAACGATCCAATTTTTCACCAGCTGCTCAATCCATGAACTCAAAAAACATATTTATATAAAAGTACCATTCTTGATAGAGTAGCCAAGAAGAATTAAGATCCAAGATCGATTGTACCGTTCTTCATCGAGTTGCCAAGACAAATTAGGACCAAAAGCTGCCTGCTTTTGCTTTTGTATCGTCTGAGCGAGAAGTGACATTGTATTCTTCTTCAGTTCCTTGGGTTTTCGAATCTGGCTCTAACCCATGAGCCAATTGAGCTCAACTATGAATCTTCCGGCAGAGACATCGTTACCTCCTCCGGCGGGTGTAACCATAAAGGTCTCTTTTTTTTATGTTTTGTGTTAAAAACACTCAATTTCCTACCCAAAAAATTATTACAAAAAATAAAACTCAATTCTTTTATGTTTGTTTTAAATAGAGTTTACACTTTTACGATCTCATCAATTCAATGCAAGTGTAAACAATAAAAATGAAGCTCAAGTCAATATTGAATAGTCCTCAACTTATCAGCATGTGTAAACTCATACGTCAACACCAAACTCTCATCCATTCTCTTCAATTCAAATCTCTCAACCAATACATAACATTTATAACTCTTCCAATGCGATGAACCGCATTCGAACCGATCAAATCTCTTAAGCTTTGCTCTGTTTCCGTCTATCTTCTTCCACCCAAAACTCTCCTCTAAGCTTTCAATCCTCTCCACAACCACTGACCTTAAACCTATCTTCTTGTCTTGTCCTTCTTGATCTTTAATTTGGAACCAAACTAAACCTTTACCATCCACATTGGTTGTTTCTATATTGATCTTTTGTCCCTCAACGTTAATCACTTTAACTTCGACATCAACGTCGACAACAACCTCAACACAATCTTCATTGTCAACATTCTCGTACAAGAAAACCTCTTCCCACCTTTGATGAAGCGTCATGTTGTAATACATTGATATCTTCACTTGCTCTATTATGTCTCCTTCCTTCACAAATATGAAAGGCACGTACCATTTCCCTACGACGACGCTTATATCAAGACCGGGGAGCTTAGAACGAAGCTCTACGTCAAGACCCTTTGCGTCATCTATGAGACCAAAGTCTTGTAGGGTCGAAGTCGAGTTTTCTATTGCCCAGCCTTGTCTCATTAGGAACGCAGGTAGTAACGCATTAGGATCAACGGGCTTTGCGAAATAGTAACAACGGAAATACGATGAGGTAGTTGTGATTACGACTTGCTGTTGAATGTCATAAGGATCTGGCTGTGGCTTCTTATACATATGAACATGGTTAAATCTAATGCAGAAGCAACATGTGACTCTCTCCACCTCTCTTTCATTACTATTAGATGATTCTCTGCATGCAAAAAAAATACAAGCGCTTTTTGAGATTTTCAAAGCATATTAATCTGGCATATTTGTTTCAATACGAAAATCAAGAAAGATTGTCAAATTACACATGCAACCATCCTAAATAGTCATACCTCGAGTAATACCCGCACCGTTCATATGTGTAATAACGGTTAGAAGATAGAGGTTGACCAAGAACAGGTATGAACACAACCGGATCACGATGAACAGTATTGTTCTGTCCACCGTCGTCGCGTCTCACGGTCAACGCTGCGTTCTGCGGAAACGGTAATCCTCTGAGGAAAGTCTCGTAGCAAAAACCAAAGCAACAAGTGGTCAACGATTCTTCATCTTGAATCACAAGTATGCCAGAGTTTGGACCTTCCGGTGGAGGCTTCTTAAGTTCCGACGGGTTTTTCCGGTACTCCGATAAACACCTTGTAACATACATGATGTTGTGTTTTATGATTTGTGTAAACATATATTATTAATGGACATTATTATAGGTTGCTGAAATATGTTGACTTTTGGTTGGTCAAAACTATGCGCTGACTATTCCTAAGTAGAATGTTTTTGAATAAAGGAAATAGGAGGAGGAACTCAATGCGTAATTTCTATAGGGTTTTAAATTGCGAGCACATATATGCCTTATAGAACTCTTTGTTGTAGTCGTATTACAAAAGTCATAAAAGTCAACCAATTCCTCATGGGCTTGCAAACCAAATTCAGTAACTAATATACTTTACTTAATATTTCAAAAATAGTTTTCGTATTTTCCCAATGCATAAAGCCAAAACTAGAACATTATACAAAAGTTCTACATAAATTCAACTAACACCGATCAAACAAAGACAACAATTGATAAAGAAGAAATACATCACCGATCTAACTTGGTCCATATCGATCCAACGGTCCACACAAAAAAACGCATTACCCTTAAGGTTTCTTTTAAGCTTCTTTACGCGTGATCCTGTGGATTAGCAAGACAAGATGGATATATTAATTCATTATGTTTTCAAACAAGAATTTTCACCTTTTTCATCAAAATTTTCACCTGAAGCAGTAGATTCCAAGAGCCTCGGTGATCTCATGAATGACCGATGTTGCAAAGTGCAAGTATAAAGCCACTGTTTCGCATCAATACAAAGTTGGTTTATGAGTGCGAAAAATCAATAGCTAAAGAAGGTTTTTTCTTTTTAGGAGCAAACCTGTGAATATGCAGTAGCCAAGAAGAACCCATAATTCGTCCACTAGAGGAACCCTGTAACATGAAGTTTCTCGAATGTCAAAGACAACAAACAGATGAACTTTGTGGGGAAAATGTAAAGAGAGAAACATACCCAGCATTCAATCTAGCGGTTAGAGCATTTGCAAGCGCAAAAGGAAGATAGAGTAGGGACTGCATTTTTGAGAAAAAAGGTTTCATTTCTGAAATAAATAAGACGGAGAATTGGCGAGAGAAAAGTTATCAGATTTACCATGCACATGTTTGTTTTCAGTCCTTTTGGCTCATCACACAAGTGAGCAAGAATCATTCTTCCCTGAAAAAGAATAACATACAGATACTTAAGTTCTATTACAACTTTTTTCGTAATGATTGTAATATTGATCTAATTTAAAGAGTTTGGATCAAGACATACCACTAGAAATCCAAATGCAAGTCCAGTTCCGAGTACAACTAAGTGAGGGTATGTTGCTATGAGATTTATTGGAGACAAGTAATCCCTGGAAGAAATAGGATCCAAGTGATTTTCAATGACAAATGAGAGAGTAAGATTGTGTGGTCTTTCCAAAAGAGAAGAAAACAAGACTTTACCATATCAAAACTCCTCCAAGTAGGACAACAAAAGGATACAACTGAAAACAAGATTCAAAAGGACATTAATTTTGTTTCATAAATAAGTAACTGTAAATCAACTGGTAGATAGGAGATTACCATAGCTAATGCCAACACCATGCTCCCGTTTCTTGATTGAACGACTTTGCGAACATTTGACACACTGACAAACGCAACCACATATAAAACAGCTTAGTAACCACAAAATTCACCACTTGAAACGACTCTAGTTGAACACTCATGCTTTTTCAGTTATATTATTACTGCCACTTTTGAGAAAGAAATACTGATCATGTGAAATAATATATGTATTGTCTGTGAATCTATTTCATTAGCAAAGGGAAAATTTTATATATATATTGTTTTAAGTTTGGAAGACTCACTTAAACGCAACGGTCGGTATAACAGCAAAAGCGATCATCATGTATAGCACTGCTCGGGAAGTTTGGATCTCTAAAACATAGAACAATGAAGAGCTCAAAATCAAGAAATAACGCTGGAAAAAAGTTGTAGGGAAAGCATGCCACAGATCTTCTTACCATTCACAAATGGCACCCAACCAAACAAAGGTATGGACTGCCCCAGCTGCTGAGCCCACCATTCAGCACCTTAAGACAGAAAAAAAAAGAAGAAGAATGAAGTTGATGAAAGACCAAACCCAAGTATAGAAAGAATTTGGTCAAAGATTGTCCAAGCATTTGCAATAGGGGTGAAGCTTTTAAGGATTGCAGACAAGAAAGAAGCATACCAACAATGGCTGTGAAGAAGTGGCTGACAAATATAAGTGCTAGACCCTCTGTAGGCCCATTGATAACCGGAAGAATAAGTGTGTTTGTGAAATAGCTAGAGAAGGGTAAGGAGAAGTATAAGAAATCTCTAAAAAAAAATTTACACAGAATATAGATGTTTTAGGAGACATAAGCAGGAAGTTGCAAGCAGTACTTACTGTTCCCAGGTAGCTCCATAAAACGGAATAGCTGAAATAACCCAGAACCAGAAAGTATCTCTTCCACACATTGCGGTGCTTCCAAATGCCATGGCTTCAAACTGTTTTCATTGTAAAACCTTCAGCACGATTCCAAGACGACTAATATATGGATAATTAAGATAACAGCAGTGTTAATTTCATACCGCACAAGCAAGTGCATCACAACCTGCAATATTGGAACACATGTCAGCAAAATCTAGAAACAAACTGAAGACAGATAATCAAAGGAAGAACATAGGAAAAATAAATCACCATGATCGAAAAGCTCTCCTAGGGGGCTAGAGGAATTTGTCCTTCTTGCTTGCTTCCCATCAACCGCATCGAATGTCTAATCAAAGCTCCAAAGGTGCCAGGAAAAAAACTTAAACCACCTTCACAAGCAGCTAGAAAACAAGTTCGACTTTTCAAAAGAGGGAGGCGCAGACCTGATACAGGAAAAGAAGTAAACCATGTGCGAAGTGAACCCATCGTGGAGGAGGAGAATCCAACTGAGGTGAATATATCTGAGACAGATAAAGAAAAGAGTCTTCAAAACAATATCCATATGCAGAAGGAGGAAATGTTTACAAACAAGAAAACAACCAAACGCTTCAAGAGACTAAAGAACCATGACTCACATAGCCTAGCAGAGAAGATGTGACTAGAAACATAAACCCCATTAGCGTTATCTGCGAAACAACAAAAAGAAATTAACAAAAAGTCAGAAGTCCTTAACTCGAACATACTGACTATACCACATAAACTAGAATGGGAAGACAAGGAATTACTTATTACCATGTTTGGTCTGGATATGGTTCAAAGGCAGTAACAGAGAAACACACATGAAAAGACAAGCATAGTAAAAACACAAGTCAGCAGATAACCTCAATAAGTAAAACTAAAAGGAATGAGACTTTTTATATAGGAAATAGCATCAAAGAGATACACTTACGGCATCCATAGAGGGAAGACTTTGACAAATCGGGTCCAAAAAGGTTGAAGCACGTACTTGGCAAGATAAGAGTGATCCACTCCACTGTATTTGTACCTATGAAGAGCTGCTACACCATGAGCTCCTATGTAACCCATTATTGTCTACTGCTGATTCATAAAACAAGATTCCCTCAATTCTAATCCCCAAAATGGATATCAAATTTTACTGTCAAAATTCAAACTAAAAGACATTATTAAAGCATGGATCTCGAGTGTCTCACTGGCACTTTTTTAGATTCCCTAACGCTAAACCAACAAAATGAGCATAACCCATCTACAAAAGAACAAAACTTTGCTCGAACTGAGACGGTACATTCGAGATTTGGGTAGAATCTGAATTCAGGATCTTTTTGCTACAGAGAAGAGTACTTACGACGGGTCCGGCGGTTCTTGGCGGCAAAATCAGATTACGAGCCTTTCTCGTCTCGGTTGTCTGAAAAGAGAGTGGAAAGAGACAAAGAGAGCGACGTAATCTCTCTCTCTCTATTGCCCTATAGAGCGGCGAAGCGGGACGAGAGGACCAGAAGCAAAGGAGAGGGCTTTGCGTTTCTTCCGCGTTTCCCACACGTGTTAACGATATTTCCTTTTTCCATTTTGATTATTAACTATCAATTTCAGTATTTACAAATAAAAATATCTTTCTAAAGCCGACAACAACAAAATAATAATACAAAAAATTGATCAGAGTATCAGACAATGTAATGTTGTTGTTGATGTTTATCGCCTTTAAACCCGCATCTAACTTGAATGTTAGTTGTGTAATCTTTGGAGCAAATGAAAAATGAGAAAGAAGTAATATCAAAGTCTCCGAAACTATTACAAACTTTATTTACCATATTCGATCAAATTACATTGAAGTTACTCTTGTGGATCCAACAGTTTTTGTCATTTATCCACACAATCATATATTTTTCGCCAACAGATTCTCACGAAAACATGTTTGACATGATTAACATATAGGAAGAGAGAGAGAAGGAGAGTCTGATTCAATCTTGAAGGAAGAGGAACTGGGCTCGAGGAGAAACACGCGGATACCTGAGCAGTTCGACAACCATACCCATTTTCGCATCTTTGTCTATTAAACTCGATGATACTACGATTGTCTCCAAAACTGGAGAAGTTCCCAGCAAGAATCTGATAAATTCCAACTCATTTCTGATGCCAGAAACATCCGTCATCTTTACAGTTTCAAGTCTTGGGAGTTGGTAGTCGAAATAGTCTCTTTCGAAAAGGTCAAAACCTTCTTCTTCAAGAGGAAAAAGTTGGATGGGTGAAGCCTGAAAAGATTACAGAAGATGATGGATTGGTGGTAATAGCAATTTATGGCCACATTACGAAACTCTGAAAGAGAATTAACATACCGAGATTTTGAGCTCTTTAAGGTTGGGAGCGTGAGTCACCAAACGAAGAAGAACTAGTACCTCGTTAGCATCTTCAAAACTTACTTGGTATAGTTCTATAGTCTTAAGATGAATGTAAGTAATTGGAAGCCTTCCCGGGTCATCTCCTATGCTCAAGTACTGAAATCAAAGAAAGGAGAATCATAAATTTTTTGATAATGATAATGTCTTAAAATACTAAGATGAAGGGAAGTTACCTTTGTAAAGTAGATATAACCAACGAGCTTCTCAAGAAGGGGCACACCTCCAAGGAACTTAACGAGATTATAATCAGAACTCTGCTCAAAATCAGTAACATCCTCATGCATGTACATTGAAACAGATATTGCAACTAGCTTGGGAGTATTCCTAAGGAAAATGTCTTTGAATTCACCATCTAGATACAAGTACATGAGATTCGGAGCTGATATACTCAAAACCAAACTGTCAAAGTAAGACAAAGACAGGAACTCCAGAAGCGGACATCCCGAGATCAGACTTTCAATCACCTCAGGAGCAACAAGGATTTGGTGAAGGTTCAAACTCTTCAGAGACGAAAACCCTTTGAAATACCGAGGTGGATCGAACTCGCAGTGACATAACTCCAAACGGGTCAGTTTCAAACAGCTAAAGAGACACGAAGGAACCCTGAATTCCCCTTCACCTAACTCAAGAACAAGCTCCTTAATCCCATTCCTCGAAAGAAAAAGCAACCACTGATCAATATCCGGACGGCATTGCAGGAAAGAAGTAGAGAGCTGAAACTTATGGATAGGTCCTTGGTGAAGGAGAAGCACTCCAGTTACGAATCTGACAAGATTGGTCTCAACAACGCAACGGTCATTAGAAGGAGAAACACATTTCTCATCAAAGACAAGATCAGTGACCGTAGACCATTTATATCTCCATTTGCTAGACAACACACTTGTTCTTATCGCATCTCTAATAGAAAGACGAGTAAGGATATTCTCAATTATACTTTGAGGTAGATCGCTTATGAAATCTGGTGATTCACCCATCTAAAACATGATAACACATACAAAAAATCACATCAATGCTCATTACATGCAAAACAGAACAACAAAAAAAGTTCTTGCATTTGATTCCAAACCCAGAAAATTGAAGAAATTAACCTCAACAAATCCAATCCCCAGAAAAACCCTTCAAAACCTCTAAACCCTAATCACCTATCTTTCAAAATTTACCATTTCTCAATAAGATAGGAAAAAAAGAGTCCACCTTTGATCAATGAAAGGGACACTGTAGATTGCGATATTTTGCAATGCAACAAAACCAAAATTTACAAGTTTTGATAACCCAGAAAAAGAATAAGAGAAAAAAGTCTCAACCTTTTTGGGTCTCCTTTATCTGGTTTTGTCGAGCGGGTGACTGACTTGATCGGTGGAGTTCAAGTTAGCAGAAGATCGCAGATTTTGCTCTCATCATCGTTTTACTACATTTTCATTTCTTGCTTTCGCGATTAAAGGTTGCGTTTGCCGTTTTGGTCGATATGTTATTTTTCTAATCTCGCCTCAAAGACCGCGCGTTACATTACATAATTATATAGTATTTTATGTATGTATTTATTTTGTCCTAGACGATAACATAATTATATAGTATTTTAGTATCCCATACTTAGCGAACAAACTCAGGTTGAAGATAAAAAATGGCAATGGGCCATGAAGCCAATGATAACATTGTAAGAAACATGAATCAATTTGATATTCTATTATGAACGGTGAGTGATACAAAACGAGAAATGAATACAAATACAATCAAGGAAGATTTGGAATTTGTTCAGGATACATACAAGTAAATACAACTACAATATTAGGGTCGCATCGAACCGATTTCCAAATCTTTAAGAATGAGAGATCCTAAATCCATTCTGTTCCATGAGTTGGTTCAATGTTGGAGATTGGAGACTCTTGCTCGGTCTATGTACTCTCTTATCCTCCATTAGTGATCAGAATCACAGAAACAGAACAAAAGAATCTGAACATGTTAAGAGATAACGTCGTGCTTTTACTTTTCATATTAACCAGTTTCTACCTTTGTGATCAAATCAGTCTTCGTGTTCTTCTTCGCCTTCAGAATCTGTAAGGAAAATACAACTTTGAGGGTTTATTCTTCATTTGGATGGCGCGAAAGAAACCCGTATTATTACTGTAATCCAATTCTTACCAGATCTGACATCTTCACTAAGCTTGCCTCTATCTTGTATTTGTTTCACAAGCATCCGATACATCAAAACCCACCAATATATGTGAAGAACAAGCAAGCAATAAAGGAGAGTGTTGAACATGTAGTAGTAAATTGGTCCTTCGATCGGGTGCTTGTCCTTATCAAGCTCCAAAACTACTTCATAGCTGAAAAAAAGATGTAATACATACATAAGGGGACATATAATTCGAGGAAAACTATGAAAAGGATATCAAGATATACAAACCTTGTGCTCCATAGGATCCAAAAGGGATAGTAAATGAGGCGGAGAATGATCCAAGACAAAACAAAAAGAATGAATGAAAAGCTGGCAATGCTTTCTGCTCCACTATATTTAGACATTTTCCCCACTTCAAGAAACACATCACTAGCGTCGTGAAGTGCCAGAACAACAGAACCAACACGGGAGAAACTATACAAAACAAGAAAGATCAAAACAATGTGGACCAAAGGAAATTATATCTAGTTTCTCCGCATAGTGATGTGACAGTGGAAGCATACCTACATACGTATGAGAGGACAATAAGAATGAGAGTGGCGATATGATGACCCATTGAAACTCCAAAATCAGAACGCCTCGTTTCCCAGAAAATCAGAGCAAAGATGGAATATGTATAGAAACCAGCCACAAACATATACAAAAACTTCAATTTTAACCTGCATGAGAATAGATATCAATCATGTCCAAACGCAATCACAAAAAAGAGAGTTGTGGTATAAAAAAGTAAGGCCTTGGGAACCATTCTTACTTCGTTTGTTGATCAGGCCAAGTCTGATCTCCAGGACCTACCCAAAAGTATTTAGTGTTCATAAACCAAGGCTCATTGTAAGTCACAGATAGAGCAAGAATCTCAGCTGATAGATAGTAAACACACTTCCATGCCGATTCTTTGAATTTTCTGATCTTCTTCTTTCTCTCGGTTGTGTCATCTCCCATATCTTGCCTATGTTTTCCATAGATCAAATGGTTTGCCAATTTCTACAAATACCAATTCATCAAAAGTTCAAGTTAAAAAGGAAACCCACACACACAAAAAAAAAAAGGAACTTTCTAAAAATCACTACTTGAAAGTAACCAAAAGGCACACATGAATGATGCAGAACAAAAGAGAGGATACAACACAATCAAGTGTCAGCAACATCACTAACACACCTACATTCATCCTCACATACACTGAACATTTGTCAAAAGTCGAAAAAGAGATACACTTTCACTTTCAGATACAATCATTCTTCTTAGTAAAGCTATTTTATAAACTTTTAGCTGAAGCAACAATCACATAAAAGCCTTACAGAAACAAAGCAATCATTTTTAAGACACTAACTAAAAGAGAGATATCACAAAACAATCTTAAAGAGAGACACTATCACAAAACCTTCATTAGTGCCTCGGATCTCAAGTGTAAAAGAAGATATCTAACTATTACCTCGAAGACGAATCTATCGAGGAGAAATCGAATCGTAGGGAAGAAGACAGCGAAAAGAGGAAGAACACGAAAATCCTGGTAAACCGGAGATGATTCGAGCTCCCAGTTGATTGATTTCACCGATTCGAACAAACCCATCTCCGAAAGTTCCTCTCTTTAACCCGATTTTGTCGAGATACATCAATCAGAAAACTTCTTCCGGAGAAAAAGGGATCTCCTTTATATTTCTGATTCAGGTGGGAGTTGTAATGCTACTCCAAGTACTACTACTACGCCAACTCCTCTACCAAATTGATTGATTCTTACCAACTTATGTAAATCAAATTTTGCTCAAGTAGGAAAAGTTTGTGCTAGTCTGTTTTTTTTTCAAAGATGAATCTTTCTTCCTTGAACCTTCTGATACGTTTAGAGTCTTCTCTACTGTCAACTTTTTGATTTGTCAACGCGTTAATAAATATTTAAAAAGTTTTGGTAATGTAATAATTCGTTTCTTTTTAGCTGGCCAATAATGAAGTTTATTATTTTCTTTTCTAGATTGATGATATACTAATTATGTTAATTGAAAGTAGAATTGAATCAATTGATCATTATTGCATGGAATCACCTTGTGAAAATAATGATTCGTTTTTGGTTTATTTTTCTGAGATTGATATAATAATATGTTGACTACAAACATAATTAGATATATCTATATTTATATATATAACTATATTTGTTTGGGTATCATCATCTATGAATAATGAAAAAAAATGAAAATAACTAAGGATGATGATGATGATTAGAATATAGTATGAGAATTTCACCCGTTCAAAAAAGAATAGTAGTATGAGAATCTCAATTAATTCGGCTCATTATTGTGTTTCACACTCGTTAAAAGCTTTTTTGTCCACACATGCTCCTAACTCAGTCGGTGATTATACTACTTTACTTTAAAACCTTGTTTTTGGTGGCCATATCGTCACAATGCAGGTTCGAGTGTTTTTTTTGTTACACTATATTATCATATCATACCATTGGAAAACAATTTAAAACTTGAAATTAGAATAGAAAAGACAAGAAAAAGAAAAAAAAAATCGATCAGACAAGAAAAAGAAAGATATATAAAAACATAGTACAAAACAACTATATTAAACTATAGTATAAAAAAAAGTTGCATGATGTTTCGATATATTGAAAGTCACATCGAAAGAAGAAGAGGTGACATTCCCAAGGAGAAATGAAAGCGTTGACACCAAGATGCCAAAGTTTGACTTCCCTCTCTCTCTCTCTTTGTGCTTCATCGATCTTTCCTCCTTCTTCATGATGATGAAACGCCCATTTCTCTATACAGCATTTATGATCTATCCAGCCGCATCTTTATTACTATATTATAGTAACTGTTATATACTAAAGTCAAATATCTCTGTATATAGGGTACAATACATAATAAGCTATCTGTATGGAGTATAAGAAGGCCTTTTAACAAAACAAAAAATATGTATGGGGTATAAAAGAACACTTTATTCAACTCTTAATTAGAGAGAAGAAGAAAGAAGATAAGAAATGATGAAGAAGAAAAGTGAAGTGGTGATCTTCTTATTCACTCTAGTATTGCTTCTAAGCATGGCTTCACGTGTTATCTCAAGAGAAGATGGTGTTTCTCCTCCCAAACCATCTCCCTCCGCACATGTAAGTTCGTGAATACAATCATCTGTTCTTCTCTTTTTCTCTATGGGGTTAATTAAAGGGTTTTGATACTATATGGTATACTCTCATGTAACTGAGACTGTCAACTATCAAAGTAATCAAATATCTATCTTCCCTTGAATACAATTCTGATTAGTGAAGAGATAGAGATTACGTTTAGTTTCACAACGAAAAGGAAGAGAAAAATTGTATAGTTTTGGGCTGGAATGATGTTAAGTTGTGAACTATTGTATGTACGTATTCAGTTATTACTTTCAGCATCTCTCTAGTTTTTTTTTTTTGGTGGATCTAGGAGGAATCAAGAAACAGTAAAGGTGATGGAGATAGAGTAATAGAGTGCAAGGATTCAGACAGTGAAGAAGAATGTCTTGTGAAGAAAGCGGTAGCTGTTCACACCGATTACATCTATACACAAGACTTAAACCAATCTCCTTGAAACAAAAACTATTACTATTTGTCTTTTATTTAACAAACTATAAACGTAAGCAAAGGTCTCCTTGACCATGTGTTTTCATGACTTCATGTTCTTTATTCTTTCATTCTAGTCTTCCATTAGTTTCTCCGAGGTTGGTCAAAGTTTAACTGGGCTAGATGACCAAGAAACTTTAGCTGTTCGGACTAGAAAACAAAACAAAAAAATTTGGGCTTTTTTTTTATTGTTATAGGCCTAAATAAAAGCTTATAGCCATCCTGTAATAAAACATGCAGAAGGTTAAATGGATAGAATATAAAAGAAGGTAGTCTGGCAATATAAAGGCTGAGTGATATCATTACATATGTAACAAACTATTAATATGGAAAAAGGATTACACATATGTAAAAAAAAAAATTGTTTTTCTGTATATTTTTTATAATATTCTTTTCATTTTAAATTTGGAATATATATATTTTGTTTTGAACTTTTTATTTTTGCAGAGGCACTATCACCAGGAGCCTCCACCTCCCTTTGTCTAAATTCATTCAACTACCAATACCATCCACCAAGATTTATAGTCTTATATTCAAACATTGACAACAACAAAAAAACCAAGATTGCTGATTCAACAAATAATATGCATTTTCTTGGCAATATGTTGCGTTATATATATATATATATGATACATCAGATATAAACGAACCCGCAAAAACTGAACTTTCTTTTATTCGGCCAATTATATCGATCCAAATATACTTCCAAAGTTAGAATAATAATCAACTTTAAAAAAGATAACAGTGCGTAGCCATAGAATAATCTATCTTCAACGTTTATGAAAGCAAAAGAACGTACGTATAAAACCAAGCACTTTACCCAAAAAAAGAAAGTACGTATAAAACTACGTCGAAGATAATTTTATATAAATTTTTTCAGTAGTGTTTAGTGTTTTATGATGTACACATTGACCCTCTCTCTCTTTTGATTTGATGTGTTTTGGGTTCAGAAGAACATTAATTCGTCAGGTGAAAATTTTGAGGGAAAAAAAAAAACAATTTCTAGGTGGCTTTGTCAAACTCGAATTGGTGATGCGTAAATGGCTAAAAAATTTATTAAAAAAAAAGTACAAGAAAATAAGAAAAAGATGGTAATGATTAAACCGTTGATTAAAATTAAAAAGAAGAAGGTCCACCATTTTTAGCAAATCAAACTTCATCTTATATCGTTGTTTGCCATGAATGTTTTGTCCTTAATGATGTAAGTCTATTTATGCGGCGAACTGAAATTTTTGTGAGTAGGGTTTTTTTTTTTTTTTGTAGGTTCAAGTTAAAAAATTTGAAGAATTGTTAATTAAGCACATTTGGTATATTTGATAATCGTATTATCAAAATATTGGTACAGACGAATTTATTGGTAACCAAGGCGTACGTGTACACTTTAATTCTTACAATATCATATAAAAGTAGAAGTACGGACAAACTATAAAATAACAGAAATATTTCTTTAGTTTTCTTGAAAGTTACATTCAACTGATCGAGATTTCGTGTCGACCAAACATAAGTAATACTTTAAAAATATTAAACATATATATATATATGTCATCAGGGGAACCTATCGTCCCAGTGGAATTAAAATTCACATCGTTAACCTAAAATTTGTAATTAACACAATGATATTGTAAGTTTTGAATGTTTTTGAGGAAATTATATAGAATATTTGTGGATGCTTATCATTTGAAAAGGGTTTTAAATTTGAGAATAATATAATATGTATTGTATCGTATGCGCATGATCATTAATATTATTCTTAACTAACTCAAGTTGGCTAAAAGAAAAAGATATAGAAGAAGATTTTTGTTTCTGCGATAGAGAATAATATTAATAATATTATTATATCATATAACACAATATGATCCTTATGAAATCTACATTCTTGAGAAAAGCAGAACAATGATCAAGATCATTAACACAACTCAAAATCTCTGCCTCTTTGGCTCGAATCTGATCTAGAGTTCGATATAGAATCTTCGAGCTCTCTTAGAAAACTGTTGTCTTCTTCGTTGTTTGACTTAATCTCAGAGATAAGCTGTCTGAGATCAGAAGTTTCTTCTTTAAGCTTAGCGTTCTCTTTTAAGGCAAGCTCATGGCTTTCAGATACGCGGTTCAGCTTATCGATAAGACAGTGGTTATCAGTACGAAGTCTTATCACTTGAGACCAAAGCTCATCGAGATGTCTCTGCTTTCTCATCCTTGACCTACGAGCGGATTCTCTGTTAGAGATCATTCTTCTTTGTTTCCTCTCATCGATGATCATGCTTTGTTGGTGATCTTCGTCCGATGTTGAGTTGTTGCTGGCCATTAGATCTTGACCGTTGGATGATGACGAGTAGTTGTTGTTGTTGTTGATCAGACCGTTGAGGTGGTAGAAGGAGGAAGAAGAGGTAGGAGAAGAGGGCATGTTGAAGTACTCAGACTCCATGACTGGTGTTTGGTTATTATATTTATCCGGTGGTAGATAATGGAAGTATCCGGTGAGTTCCGCCGGAATTGTATTCATGATCTTTGCTTTGATTTGTTTCGAGATTTGCCTTGCGTTGTTGTAAGATCCTTTGTGTGGTTTTTTAGAGAGATAGAGAGAGTGGTAGATTTGTGTGTTGTGTGAAGTGGTTTTGAAGTGAGAGGAAGAGAAGAGCCAAGGGTTTTATAGACGTGGCCGGAGGAAGAGTTATGTAGAAAATAGTGTTGAATATAAATCATATTATAATAAATATATATATTAGATACAGAAAGATTAGTTAATTTTAAAAGGAAGCTGTAGTACCATGATTTGTAAATACCCTAGAAAGAAATATAATTAATTAATATGGTGTTATAAAAAAAAAAGCAATTTGATTATATATAGTTATATACGACAAACGTATTGTTTCTTTAGAGATTGTTTTGTAGAATAACAAAGTTAATTGTGTTTAGGTGGACTAACTTTTGTTTTTTGGGTGGGTTTGATGGTATTGTGAGACGATGTCTCTAAAATTCAGCCAATTTATATTTTATTTTGTTGCATATGGGTTTCTAGCAAAAGAAAATTTACTGACTTCATTTTTTCTCTAGAGAATCAAAATTACAAGCACTTTTTTTTTTTTTGGTGTGATAGATATTAGGGTTTAGATAAATATAGGCTCTTACTCATTTTTCCCCAAAACAGAGATTCTTACTAATTATAGCTATGATTGTCTTATGTCATATCACCAACCATAAATATTCTTCGTGTATTAGATAAATTACTGTGGAAGCTAGTGTATAGCAATCATAGTCCTTGAGAAATTGTTTAGTAATGGTGATCATAGCCAACAAATAAATGTATTCATGATACAAGACAATACTATTGTATTGCCGTAATTGTTGTATAGTTCTTACGTACCTATTTTACGAAACCGAGTACAAACACTTTACAATCACTTTTACCATTGTTTGTGAAAAATTTAAGAAACAAAAAGAAAAATGGTGGGGTTTCCACTTACGACCCTGTTTCAAGAAGTCTTTATTTTTATGATTGGAGATTAAACCGAGATGTAGATTAATTTTAAGAATTTGTATCTATCAACATGTAATATATGCAGTAGTTAAAAAACATCAATATTGAAAATTTCTTATAACTTAGAAAGGTCAATAACTTTTTTCTCCCATTCATGATTAATAGTAGTATAATTAGATATGATTTTGTGTTTGTGTTATCATGATAGACTTGACTGAATGAAGTATATGTTACTTGAGTTATGTAGCTCTAATCTACAAGACCACAACTACTCCATACTTTTTCAATGCATATATGTTTCCTAAATTATCTAGTAATCATTAATCAAGTTAATTTAAAATTAATTTGGTTTTTTCCCACTATTGGACTTAACTAATACATGCTTTCGTTTTTTCGTTTTTAAATCAACGATAGGATAAGTTTTACAACAAGTAGAAGACAAGAGAGACCCCTAGATCCATCTCTCCCTCGCTCTATAGATATGTCCATCAAATAAATAAAGTATATTAATAATTATCATATAAATCTTTTAAGAAACTAAGGAAATCAAATTACTTTCATGCATTTCTATATTACAATGTTTTCTAATTCTGATCGAAAAACGAGTTAGCAAAGTTCGTAGAGTCATCGCGTTAGTCCGGTCAGATGGGATAATTATTGTAGATAAAAAAAAAAAAAAACTCAAAAACAACGGTTCAATAGTAGCAATACCATAATCAAATAAAACCCTAATTTCAGAAAAAATCAACAGTGAAACTAGTTTATGTATTTTTATCCAGCTTCCACTCCAACAGTGCTGACAGCCAAACTCACCATTCAGCATTTAACAGCACAGCTTCGTCCATCAACATTAGACTCCAATCACACGTACATTATTCTAATATTCATAAACGATTTTAACGAAGTTATGTAATCCATTCCATACTAATCGCATCCTGTGTGTTCTGAGTGTTAGTATAGATTCCAAAACATGTTTGATCTATTACGTTAGTTCATTGTCCGAACAAAATTTGGCAAAAAAGAGACAAATGGGAACACAGATAAGATGTGATTTGATAAATCAGACAATGAAATTGTTACGAGTGGGTCCAAACATTTTGTAGTGACGCCTCATGGCCGGCGCACCAATTCACCGAGACACAACTTAAACATTTTACTTCTAACATGCTTACATGCTTTCATAGTCTATACCACAATTGAGTTCTTATTAAAAAAGAAGACACAAATTGGTGCAATACTTTCCATTGACTTTAAAAGACTTCAGCCTACTTTAATTTGACCCTAGCCGACGATATTGTGTTCCTTTCATTATTGGCGAATTCAGCGGTAAAATTGTTGGTGTCATGTCGACTACAAATTTACAACCTGAGTTTTTTACTTTTACCGCTGTAAAAATTCAGTGTTTAGTCATTTTGTGGATATCATATATATGTTGTTGTTGATTTTTTTTGATATTGCAGTCCATTATATATATCATAAATTTCACATATAGAAAATTTAAGCGTTATAATATAAACGTATATATTTAAGTTCACAAAATTTTGTTTAGGTTGCATACTTTCAATTTTTTTTTGGTAAGATGCATACTTTCATTTTTCATTGACCATATGTTCATTTAAAGATTTGTTCGTAGCATAATATAGAAAATAAAAAACAAAAAAAAGTCCCGTCGAAATTACGGGATAAAAAAATAAAGTTTATATGTGATAGGACAACACAAGTAGGGACTGTGTTGAGCACGCGTCACCGGATAATTTTCTCTAATTTTATATGAAAAAATTAATGGAAAACAAAGTTTCATGTTTGTTTTAGTAACTTTCAAGTTTCAACTATAACCATTTATTAGAGAGACATTGAGAAGAGCCTATGAGCCTATGGTACAATTGTAGATTATTGAAGAGTACCAATTTGCAAATAACATTATGACGACTGTCTCCACTTCCCCCACTTCACTACAAAGCATCTCCCATTTTTACATAAAGTTTCCCTATAAATATTTTGATTGGACTAAAGAGGATAAGCCTGTTTTTTTTTTCCTCCATGCTAAAAACAACTTGTGTTCTGTGTTGATCTAGACCCATCTTCGTTGTATGCCTCAAATATCACTCTAGAAGATGTCACTAACCCTAAAAAAAAAAAGTAATCGCTAAAGATCACTATGTTTTTCTCTGTTTGGAAAAAGATTTGATATCAAATCAACTGTTTCGATCTGGCCACACCTAATCAATCAAGTAGTCATACCTTTTTTCTCTTCTTAATATTTCTTGGTCTTCTTCGTCATAGTTTTAACTAGTAATCATAAATTTTAGACACAGTCTCGTATGTATATTGCAATTTACACAATTATACCACGATTATAATGAAATCACTAATAGAATATTTATGACGTTGTTATAATTTTTTTTTACGAAGGACGTTGTTGGTATCAAGACACACTTTCAGAGCAAACGAATAGATAAATAAATATTTATATATAATACAAACGTTTAACTACAACGTTAAAGTTTTATAAGCTAAAAAAAACCCCTTTGCGTACGGCACCTCATCTAGTTGATGATTAACTTCTAATCTTCTTGGTTAGGCAATCAAAATTAAGTAGTGATCCACTAAAACTTCAGCCACTAATTAATTTAACCAATTGCTCAATTGATTTAATTTATACGGGGGCTAAACGGCTTAACCTATCTTTTTAAATTACGTAAAACACTTCGCCAGTTCTTTCTGTGTTTTTGTCGACACGTGTCCGCCGTAGCAAATTAATTAAATATTTCTATGTGACATTTTAACATATTACTAGGGAGTTTAATTAATTAAAGATGAAATAATAGGTCACGGTCAAGTCAGGTGTGTTACCTAAACCTAGTATTTAAGATGCCTTTGTCTCATATTGTAAACCAGAAGACGTGCGATTATACCGTAACGTGTCTCTATCCATCCGTATTTTTATATAATATGAAGGACTTGGGCCTTTTACCTTTTCAAGATATATAAATCTAATTTGACCTTTTCTTTAATTATAATCTCAATTAGATAATTATAGTGTTGAAAGAAACTCTTCAGTCTTCATTAGATATTAGTTGTTTTTTTTTTCTTTTTTTTTGTTATAAAAGAATACTACCAATTGATAACAAAATTTACTAAAAACATTGAATTCTTACCAGTGAGTAAATAAATAAAAACACATACATCATTCTCAAAGAAATATATATTTTTTAGCTACACAAACATATAGCTAAAACTCATCCTCAGTCTACTTACTAGATTTTTATTTTATTTTTTGTTATTAAATAGCTCATTGTCACATTGGTTTTGTACTTAATTTAAGATTGTATAATTGGAGTGGGTGTTTAGTTTAGCGAGAAGAGGCAGTATATTAGAGTGATGGAATTTGACTTGAAGAGGCAGATTATCCAAAGCTCCAAACCATTACATATCAAACCACAAATTTAAAATATTTTATTCAAACAGTTCTGAAAAAAGGTAGGTGAAAAACTAAAAAAACAATTTCAACGAAGGAGAGCCACATAATTTATCTCTGATGAACCCCACGCACGAAGAAACCAATTGGTAAGCGACAAGAAAATGTAAAATATATATTTAAGAAGATGAGTGATCTTGGAGGAGAAAACAAATCGGGACAAGGATTTGTGTTTATTTAATTAGTGTAAATAAATCATTGGCACCTTTGAACCTAACTGCTGCGAACTGGCGTCAGCAGATGTCAACATCAAAACGTTGGAAACTCCATTCTCTCAATTAGAAGATTTATTTAATATAAAAATAATCATCATTTTTATATGTATTGTGTAATGCTTTATAGTTTTAAAATAAAAGTTCCAAATGATAGCAATTTGGGGGGAAGTGGATTAGATCCTAAACCCTTTAATTATCATACCACTATTTCTAAGGTCTTAAATCCTTAGTGTGTCTCTTTGTAATAGGAGTTCATGGACCTATATGCCTAGATATGTAAAACAAATTCGAAAAAAAGAAAAGAAAGAGTTGATACAAAGTATGATCGAACAATAAAAAATATACTTCTAAATATGTTATGTTATGTTATTCCCTTTACGAGGCAAGCCAACTTCACCAATCACCACGGTAAGAGCTCGAATCATTTTCTTGATAACATTATGCTTAGGTCAAATCATGCCTCTCTATTTTTAGATCAAGGCATACATATCCATTCATATTCTGCTGTTTACAGAGGTATGTACGAACATATCTTGATTTATTTATATATTTTTAATAAATATAACTTTATAATGTTCCTTTTCCGGCAGAAAATGAACTTTTTGTGGGTTAAAAGTCCTTTATATTGTTCTTTACTTATGCGATCTAATTGTAGATGATGTCTCTCCTTATTTAATCAATGTGATATGTGGCTGATCCTTTAGGTTGTTTTAAATTTCCCTTTAAGGCTGGTAAGAACTCATATCCACCACAAAAAAACAATTATATATACATATATATATATGTATATATGTACTTATTAAAAAGATAAACAAATAGTTTTATAGCTAGATATTCATTAAAATTTAAATGCTCTAGTTTCCTATATATATACTTGAACGAGAGTTATTCAGAGCAAATATATTCTTATTCACATTGAAGACAGCTAATATTGATTATCTCTATGGGGAAACATACATTTTTCTTTGTATTCACTATTGTTGTTGCATTTTCTTAAGAATACTCACAATTCGATATATCATAGCTTTAAAGTTGAAATATTTTTTTTTTCTTTTTTGTTAACAATTAATTGTAAAATTTTGGAATGTAGATTTATCCTCAATATCTGATGCGAGAGAGATGAAGAAAGAACACAAAGAACAATGTGTTTCCTCCAAGTCTCAAATTCAAGACTGCAATTGCAAGCGTGATCAAGTCCTTAATATATGATTCAAGGATTGGTCATCAATATACTGTTACGCAGTTTAGCCATTGCAACAAAGACTCTGATTGTGAGAAAGTATGTGACCAATCATGCAAAGTCAAATTACGACCATGTAAATTGTACCCTTTGTTGATCGATCTAAGTACTTTGGTCAATATATTATTAATCAAATAATAAATGTCAAATATTATATGATTCCTACTTTGACTCCGGGCTCTTATATACTAACAAGTAATAAAGGCAACATTTTATTTCCAAATCTCACCGTATTGGAAACGAAATTAGTAAAAGGAAATTACTTAATGTTCTTACCAAAACTAGTTTTGAAAAGTTCTGAAGTTGGCTACAAATAGTAAAAGTTTTTGCAGTACTCTCCATCAATCAAACTAACAAAGTTTCTCATTGCGAGGACTTAAAAAATCTATGGCGAGACTTTTCTTTCACTTTGTATTTGCTCTTATTATTGCATCTTGTAAGAATACATTACACACACACACACACATACCATGCATAGCTTTGAATGTATAATATCCATTTTACCCTTCTAACAACGTTTGCTATTTTTTTCTAATCTTTTGGGATGCAGATTTATCATCGGTATCTGATGCGATCGTAAGAGACTTGCATGAACCATGCTTTTGTCCTTCTACGGATCCTAACTGCAACTGTGGCGATGATCTTCACGTTCTTACTACCAGAGTGATTGCCCCTAGCCCTCACATCAAACAGTGTGTGCGTTGCCACAAAAACTCTTTTTGTAACAAAATATGTCCGCCAAAGTGCAAATACAAAGTCTGTATATACAATCGAGCATGTGATTTCGCTACATGTTCGTGCTATTTATGCTGATTAAGTGATTAGTAATGCAGCTTCGGTGGACGCGTATAGAAAGCCGATCTTCCCTTATACTCTGATCCCTTCATTCATAGTTAAAGAAGAAATATCAAGCTAATTAATTACATGGTTTTTACAAATATACAAAATGATTATTTCGCATTAAATTAGGTTGGTTACATTTATAAAACAAATATATAAAAGCGTAAAATGTATGTGTTTGAAGCATGAAAACGGCAACAAATTAAAGAAGTTTGACTATATTATGCGAGTTTAAATGAATTGGAACAAAAAAACACACACATTGATTTGGTAAATCTAGTCAAATTAAATCTTATGGTAGGTTTTTAATGATATATAATAAAATCATTAAAACAGAAAATAAACAACATATTACTTCTTTTTTTCACAACATATTACTTTCACGTATATATATAACATATTACTTTAACGTATATATATCTAGAGCTCATGATAACTATTCACAAATCAACAAATCATTCATTAGACTAAATCATTTTCAAAACTCAGAGAGAAAGATGAACAATCTTCGCGTTACCATCGTTGCGTTCTTGGCTTTTTTTTGTCTTCAACGCGATTGGTATTTAGCTTCATTATATATACATTTAATACTATACATTTGTTCATCGGTTCGTGTTCGCTTTAACTAAAACATCGTTTTGGTTTTATTTTTATTTTCATGTGGCAGTTACGAATTCTTTGGAGGAACCCAAAATGGACACCATATTTAAATTCGGAGAATACAAATGCAAATTGGACCGGGGCTGTTTAAACCACATTGCATGTAGGCATTGTTCGTATTACGATTGCAAATGCCATCATGGAAACTGTAAATGCCTTGGCACTACTGCCTTTACACCCTCGAGCTAATGATCCTTTTACATCTTGAACTCCTCTTTCTCCCTTGTAATCATTTTTTGTATTGAAAAAATTAATAAAATAACTGGCAATGTTTTCAATTTCGAAAATTAGTAATGAAGAGTTTATGTCAACAGTTTTATATTAAATGACACATTTTGTGGCCGAGACTAGCAAAAGGATTTTGCTTGGTGATGTTGTGGCTGGCTGGTTCATCCCATTACATAAAACTAGAAACAACTCATCAGTAGTTAATTTAGAGTTTAGATAGCATATACTATGGCTGAAAATATTAAAGACTTAAACTTTAACTTATAAAGATGATTACCCCAAAGTTAAAAAAGACTTGTTACAGCCAAAAAAAAATAAAAGAAAAGACTACCCCAAAGTTAAACCAGTCACGCTTTAGTTTTCCAAAAAAATCTCAAAGCCAATAAAAATAATCTTTACATTTTCTGTAAATCTTAGAATTCTAAATTCTTGCAACAACAAAAAAAAGTGTTTTTAGGAGCTGTGAGATTTTGTTTCCTTTATCTTAAATTTATGAATTAAAAATTAATAATTTCTCCTTTGACCAATAACAAATAATAATAATAATAATAATAACTCTTCATTTACACTTTTTATTTTCTACAACATCTGTAGTAATTTTTATTATTTTTTTTGCTCTAAATTAAAATTTTCATGTTTTGAATAACAAAATTACATATAATACAATATGGTTTTTCTATTTTTTTTTTTTTAACGCCATAGACTTTTCTAACCACGTAACGTAACCTACATTATTCTATCACACTTTATTATTTTTGTGATAAATTTAATTCCTTTAAAAGCCATAGATTCTAAAGGACACTTTATTTAACAATTATGTTGATTTAATTAGACAATTACAAGCATACCATATATTGTGACATAGGGATTGGTTATTCATTAAAAACATTGACAAAAAAGTAAAACATTTTAGGCAACGAAGTAACTTTCTAGACCCCTTCATGCTCTATAAATAATATACACATAAAACCATGGTCTTCCATCATTCCATCACAAACTAAACTAATAAGTTACAAACGAAATCGGGTCAGAGCTAGGAGAAAATATGAACAATCTTCGTGTAGTAACCGTTGCATTGTTTTTGGCCGCTCTTGTCTTCACCGCTTCTTGTAACTTTTAGTTTTTTTTTTTTCTTTCTTAAACTAAAGTTCTTTTTTATTTTTTTTATTTCATATCAAGAACCGTATTTTGATTTTGATTTTTTCTTTTTTTTTCTGACAGTTTCAAACTCGGTGGTGGAGGCTAAGCCTAAGAAAACGATCACAATCACATTCAAATGCAAAAAGAAATCGGATTGTTTCACAAACATTGCTTGTGAAGCTTGTACTGATTGCCGATGTGATAAAGGATTATGTAGATGCCATGGTTATGGTGGACAAGCTGGACATCCCAAAGCTGCGCCATTAACTGCTTAATATTAATTTTTCTATTTTCTTTTCAATATTTCTCTTTTTTCTAGTAATCCAAAAGAATAATTAAAAAATACATATAATTGATTAAATAAAATTCTGATTTATATGTAGTTTGGTGATAAAAACAAAAAACAAACTAACAATGAATGAAAATTATGTGCCTGCATGTAGCACCATATAACCGTAGCGTTTGCCTGGAACTTCCAGATTTAATCATTATTTTACGGTTTAATTAAAGTTTATAAATACAGATTGATAAAGTTTTTCCTTTTGTTCAAACAAAAAAAAAAGATAAAGTTTTTCCTTTTGTTCAAACAAAAAAAAAGATAAAGTTTTTCCTAACTTTACATTCATGGCCATCCGGAATCCGGATGCTAATACTGTATATTGTTTTTATTTATCTAAGCACATGACAAGTAATTTAATACATTTAATTACGTACATGGTATTCATGGTAGTCTAAAACATGACAAGTATAAAGTTAATAACTCGATAATCATTTTACTAGAAAAATAATCCCAAATTAATAGTACTTGCTAGTAGTATATTTTGGTCAACAAAAGATCTGGCATATTCGTTTATGTTTACTAATTACCATATATGGATATTTCTTTTTGACCAAAACATATAACGATTTATATTTTCCGAACATACGAAAAGAATCACTATCCAGTTAGACCATTTTGATCCCCCTCATGATGCTCCTATATATCGAACATTGCGTGTGAGGCTTGTCTTGATTGTCGATGCGATAACGGAAGGTGTAAATGCCATGGTTTCAGTACAGAAACTAACCATCTAATCGCTTAATTAACTCATCGATCCTTCTCCTTATTAAATGTTCTCTTTTTCTAGAATGTAAAAGAAAATAAAACACAAAGTTCAGTTTTGTTTCATTTTCTTCTTTGTGACAGTTTCAAAATATTTATCGTAGAGGCCAAAAAAGAGAATATAATCACACCAAGTGCAATATGAAATTATACGCGTATCAAACATTACCGACTTAATTAATTTATTTTTTGTGCAACAAACCGGCTTAATTATTAACAAATTTATGAACTATTATATCATCAAAACAATCGAGTTAATTAAAAGGAAATAATGTTCGTTCCAATTTTCCACATATTTGGAGTTAGTTGAGATTTTTACGTAACCTTGTGATTCTTGGCATGACACATGAGCTTTTTTTTTTTTTTTTTTATATTAGCTAGCTTATTGGATAGAAGGAAAATTAATTGGAAATTATAAAACAAAATTTTATTGGATCACTCAAACAAATGTTGATGAGACAGTTTCTAAGGGGTGATTTGCTACAATAACCTAAAAACCTAAGAAAATAATCATCTCAAAGTTCTAAGCCCACTTGGCCATCAAAGACATTCCTCCGGCACCAAGAAAAACAGCAACATAAGCCAGTGTCTGAAGCTTCATATTTCCTTGCAACTTTGGTCCCAAAAAATCAGCAGCCAATAGATCAACAAGTGCCATGTAGTTCAATAAACCGGCCGAACACGCGTTTAAAACACCAACCACAATCAATGCCGTTGGACTCGCCGGGCTATATACAGTTTGTAACAACATCCCTAGAACGATCCCTAATGGTGTCGTCACCGAGAAAAAAACCACCATTATCCAGTTTGTTTTTTTTCCATATTGTGCCTTAAAACCAAAAAAATAATAATTAGAACAAAATCTTATTATAAAGAGTTGGTACAATGAGAAGTATACTAGTACAATCACTTGATCCGCTAAGTGATGGATGAGTACAATTTTAGCTACCTGAAGAATGCAACCGCCAAGTCCCATGCCTTCAAATAACTGATGAAAGCAAAGAGCAGCGATGAGAGAGCGTATGGTACATTTGTTATCTGAAGCTCCCATTGCAAGACCGATTACAACAGAGTGCACTACAATTCCTAGCTCCAAAACCTACACCAATTTTATTAGTTTCAAATTTAGGATTTTAGTAAATATTGTAATGTAACAAATCTCAAGAAATGAAATCAGCGATATATAATTATATATATTCGCCTACCTGAGCAATGACTTGATGCCTAATAAGCTGAGTGTTTGCGTCCTCCTCAACTATAGTTCCGTTTTCTCTCTCCAATTCTTTTGATCCATTCTCTAGGGTTTCAACGACATTTTCTTGGGACTTAAGAAATATTCTCTTCTTATGCCAACTCATGGCATAAGAATCCACCATCAACGTCATCAAAGCAGAGAGCATAGCGATAAAAGTTGTGAATGGAAACTTCTTCCATGGATTTCTTGGCAAGCAAGGGGAATTGAGATTGTTAAAAGAGTCAGGTAATACATGCATATAACCTGTGGCTAAGATCACTCCAGAGGCCAATGCCTTGACGATTACGAAAAGATCTCGGTCTGGTCCTAACGCCGGAACCCCTTGGGTAAACAAGGGTAAAGAAACACCAATTATACTTGCCACTAAGATCGAAAAAATTGCTATGATTTTGAGTTTCTTCGATTCTTTGTTGTTGTGGCAAAGCGATGCTTGTGGTCCGGATTTGCATTGTGTAACGCTTGAGAGCTCAGCATTCTCAGCGAGAGTAGTTAATGTGAAGGAGATTAAGAGAATTGCAATGGCCATTAGCTTGTACATTTGATGAGAAGAAGCCATCTTGTTTCTTCTTTTTCTGATTTTAGTGTATTGTGAGGTTATAGGGATTTTTTATATAGAACGAGTATAGCTTGCAACAGAAGATCTCCTGAGAGTGGCGTAGACTTGGATTTTGGAAACTTGTGTCTCGCTTGTGTTGCTGTCTCCGCTGCACACACACTTCTTTAACAGAGCTTAGTCAATCAACTTACCAGTTGTGACATGGCGCCGATGTGGCTTTAATGACGTGGCGCTGAGGCATAATCAAATTTAGATTTTAAGGATGCGATTAACAATTTTATTGGATAACTAAAAAATGAAGAAAAAAAATTTGATATGTTCATACAATAGATGTTTCTCTTTTCCAAAGAGTCTAACGAACGAATTAGAAGGAAAAAAAACTGTGACAACAATCATTAAACCTATGCAACTGCATTCTTCACACAACCAACATTACACAACCGAACTGATCTCACTATTTCACCCAACCTACAACCAAAGATTTATATAGTAAGATCTCCTGTATAACATGATACAAATTGACTTCAAACAACAAAAAATAAATTTAATAATTGGCATCATTCTATCATTAACGGCTTAAGTACTAACCTGTCGAAGCTATTCCTAGCCCGATCTGAGCTATCCACGCTGTTTCTGGCCTTACTAAACCGATGATGTGTACTAATCTTTCTTGATCTGTCTCTAGCAGTAGTAACACATTCCGTGCTATGCCTAGATCCAATCCAAATACTATTCTTCGTTGATTTCTCTTTCTTGTGGTCATCAGCCAGTGATTGGCGCTGAAAATTTGGAATTGGAAGCTTCTCAATGGCTGAGATGAATTTTCTTAAGTGAGGTAAGTACTCAGGGGAGGTCTCAAGATCACAATGGCCTCCTCCTTTAACCCATAAGGGTTCGTATTTTTCTTTGCACTGTTCCCATAATTGCTTTCCATGTGAAATATTCACCACATCGTCATCTGTTCCCTGCATTGCACGCAAGGAGAATTATACAAAGTTGTTATTAATTATATAAATGACAAGGACTATATCTTTAATGTGATGTTAAAATAGACTTACATGAATCACAAGAACAGGACAATCCACGAGATGAATTTTGTCAATATTCTGCAATAACGAAATTTTTATCAGTTTCACCAAAACAATGAAATTATCCTTATTTTGGGCTGTATATATGTAAAAGTCAAATATATCTTATATTTTTTTTTTTACACACCATGGAATATTTAACTTACACTAATAGAGACTCAAATATATATTAGGTCATAAAGGAAAATATATAAGAACGATCAAACCTTGTAAATGTCGAATGAGAATGAATGTCTGAAAGGGTACATGACGCGAAGACCGGACAGAAAAGGACTATGAAGAACAAGTGCTCGGAGACATGGAAGACGAGAAGCAAGCTCAAGCGACGGTCCACTTCCGACGGATTGTCCGTACAAAATGATACGTTCATCTTTTGTACCATACGTCTCTCTTAGCCAATTATAAGCTGCTTCTATGTCTGCGTACGTCTCTTGCTCGCTTGGCTTTCAAGATTACGAATACAAAATCATATATTTAACAATCATGTGTTTTTTTTTGCCTCCTTGGAAATACATATATAGTATGATACAACGTACTCAACTAAGTTTCTTTGTTCTTAAAAATAATCGGAATAAATGAATTACCTTACCAGAAGATTGTCCATACCCTGAGTAATCGTATCTGCAATTATTATCACAGAACACATACAAAAATTACCAACAAACAAACAAAAAACAACTAAATTTGGCGAAATGATTTTTTTTTTCAATTAAAAAACTTACTACTTATTGAATATAGTATAATTTGGAATCCTATGCTGAATCCTAAATTCCTAATAATGTGAAAACATACTCATAAATTTTGCAATGACTAATGTACTAACATCACATTTTTTTTTTGTTTTATGATTAACTAGAATATTGTCTCTTTTTTCAAAAGCAAAAAAAAAAAAAACAGTATGGAAACAAAAACATAGAATCAAAACAAGTGAAAATTTTGTATACAATTATGTCATGCAGATATAAAAACTAACCCCATGAGATTGACATTGAGTTGGATTAGTTCGGCGAAGATGTAGAAAATGTGAGCAAGATCGGCGGCGTTGCCGTGAGAAAACAAAACGGTGAGTTTAGCGGTTGGATTCTTCACATACATGGCCACGATCTCATTCCCTCTTCTTGTCCGTATCTTCGCAACTTCGATGTCCTCATCTCTCAGGTGATGTTGCATGTTCGTCGATATCCTCATCTTCCCCGTAGATTCCTCTGTAACCACCGTGTACGACGGCGGATTTGGTGGGAAGAAAGCAAACTTCGCCGCCATCGTCGACGTCGCAGTTCCCATTTTAATTATTGGTAAGAAGAAAACAATGACCAACGCAATAATGATAGATGCTATAATGTATTGATATTTACTTAGAGCTATTATTTATTGATTTATTTATAATATGGTTAGAAATTAAATTCTAAGATTTCTCCTTTAAATGCTCTTTCTTTTTATGTAATGTCTCCCTCTAAATATATATGGCTAAGATTAAGGCTTAACATACTGTATTAAATCCCTCAAACTGTGCAATATGTTCCTCTTTTCATTGTTGTTCTATATATAAGTTTCTCTCATTAACTTACAAGTTATATAACAAAAATGCATTTGTCCTTCATAATCACGTTTCAAATCGTAAGAAACATAAAGAACTAAAGAAGTATGTTACTTATCAGTATAAAAAGACATGGATGACTAGATGAGGATACACACTACACACGACCACATACTGATCATTGTTTTATTCTTCTAGATGCTACTTACATTATAAAAAAGAAAATTATTAATTAATGAAAAAAAAAGAAAATTAAAACTTATAAAGGCAAACAATGACGACAATAAATAAATAAAAAGGGAAACAATGATGTGTAGTGGAGAATAAAGGGAAATGGCTCTAAATTAATTAGTAATCTAATTCGTTTGGAGGGAAATAAAGTTTAGTCTCATCATTACTTAAGGATTAATTCAAATCAATCTCTCTTTTGGAATGACACGATCAAAAATACCTTTTTGGGGTTAATGATTAATAAAATTCACACTTTGTTTATTTTTGCATCACTGCATGCTTAACGGCATGATGTGTCCCTATAATTGGGCCTATATCTATAATCCATACGGAAAGCCCATTATGAGCCATGTAAATTCATCAGGTTTAACAAAACTCACTTGCACTACTAATTTTGAAAATTCACAGAGAAACTCTTAAGTAAAAAATGGTTGATAATGATTTTGAGATCTTTAAATTTTTACTAGTATATAGAGAAGAAAAAATATGTTATATACATATCCACGGATTAACCCTTTTTATGCAGTTTCACACATTATAGATTTGTAGTTTAATCGAATTACCTCCATATGATACAGTAATGATACTAATAATTATATATATATATATAATTTTATGAACTATGATCGGGTAAAGCAATTAAGTACTTAAATTTTGGTGCAATGTGGGAGAAATAGCATACACAATATTGATACTAACAAAGATACACAAATTCCAATTATGGAAGTTATATAGACCATAGGTTACACATTCCTACTCCCACTGATTCATCATGGTATGTTTCTTACGATCCATTTAACTAAATTAATAACAAAAAAAAAAAAAACTAAATTAATAACTCATATCTTTTACCGACTTCCTTCAATCTGCCGATTGCCCGATCATTATTTTATTTTTGATAGGTATATATGATTTAAATAACATTTGTGGCTTTTGGTCAACTAAATATTTGTGAATGTACCTAGTATATGTTAAGATTTATTATAGATTATTAAGCAAATTTTACTTTTATTGTTCTTGAAATTGAGAAAAGTGGTAATATAGTAAGAGACCAACACAAAACATGCTCATCTGTTAATTGCATTTTACGTTATGTTCTTCTCCTTATTCGATGTTTTTGGGCTATTCCCCACGTAAATTCTTGCTTTTTCAGTGTATATACCTTGTGAGAGAAGAAAAAAAAAACAAATTGAGATCAGAAAATTTTGGTCAACAATATGTTTTTCTTTAAGTTTTTTATGAACGGTGCCTTAGTATTGTAAGCTTATTTCGTTAAACCAAACAAATATATTTAGATTTTAATGTCGCATTGATTGATAGACTATATGTTCATTCAGTATATTTAGATTTTAATAACGCATTGATTGATAGACTATATGTTCATTCAGTACTTGATTTATATACTTTTTAATCTATCTAGTTGGGTTGGCTCACTTTAGTTATGGGTGTGAACTTGGATCTCATGTTGTAGTTCACAGTTTCTTACAGCTTTCGGGAATTTTACGCATGTCCCAATGTCTATGCATGGCAGATTCCCAATAGAGACACATGGCTTATGGTAAAATAAAAATAGATTAGATTTGGTATTCTCTTGGGTTTCTTTTTTTCTTGTCCTATATAAACACTAGTTAATCTTCTTCTAATCTTTCATCATTCTTGCGCAATTTGATCTCATAACTCATTTTGAAAACATTTCCGTATCGAAGAGAAGAAAATTTGAGATGACCAATATCACTTCGAGATTTTTTTGTTTGTTGATACTTCTTTTGTTTTGCCTCTCCTTTGGATATTCTCTTCATGGTTGATAACTCTCTTTTATCTTCTTTTTCTCCAATATTAATTTTTACATTTTTAAGGTCATGAATATTCGAAATAATTGACTCATCACTCACGTGTTATGAAATTATACGTAAAAACTTGCATTATGAGAATCGAACTTCCTAAAATCCATTTCTTCCCCCCACCCATTTTTCATGAATTATATATAGCTCATGCATTGTTTATAGTATATAAAAAATGCAGTTAAATTAACTATGTCATTTTTTTCATCAGGAAATAAGGATGAAGTGTCAAGAGTTGACGACGTTTCAAATGCAAAGGTATTAATAAATTTCCCTAGACTATACTCGTTTATGTGTTCTCTTGATTAGTGAATACTTGTGGGTTCAATATTAGGCACACCAATTATGAATATTACATAGCGATTACATATATCTCAGTTTGAGTTTCGGCAAATACACATGTAAATAATATAGTAAGGTTGATGATAAGCAGGTTATGAAGCATCTTGATGATGATGGTGATGCAACGAAGAAGGTGCAAATACGAGGAAGAAGTGGAGACGAGTTTCGTAAGGAAACAACAAGGATGACGATGAAGAAGCCAACAAAGAAAGAGACAACTGTTGAGGAAGAAGATGATCTCGTTGCGTACACTGCTGATTACTGGAAACCAAGACACCATCCTCCCAAGAACAACTGATCCATATTTATATAAAATGCTCCTTATATATATTATTCAATATCAATAATATAAGATATCAGTATACATATATGTCATGAGTGATTGTAAGCTTTGTGTTTGTAACATCGATCGTTCTAAATTTTCTAAAGTGGTACGTATAAGTTATAACCAAGTTTTGTTCTCTTTTTTTTTTTCTTTTTTTTGTCTTCAACCAAGTTTTGTTCTCTCAATGTTATCATTAGTCGATGATGTTGTACAATAAAGAATTTACTATGTTTGTGATTTTTTTTCTTTTTTTTTTTTTTTGGACAAACTATGTTTGTGATTTATTATCATCAAGTTCAATTTCGGAATATTCTTTTTCTGCTTATGAACACTGTAATTCCTTACCGGTCCAAAACATAATGAACGAATGTAAATTCCTTCACTAAAAATTATGTGCTGATCTTAAAATAGAAGTGTTGATACAAAAGGATGCTTCAGACAGACAAGATATGCTCTTAAATGAGCAAGAACAACACAACTTTCAAGAAGTCACAGTAAGAATCTTGGATATAAATTTGGTCTAAAAAAGGAAAAGGCTTGATTTTATTTCACCAGTCTTGGTTTGTAGTTGTATGGGTTTCGACTCCCTTGCCCCTCACAGAAAGCTGAAGTAACCCTTTTGTCCACTTCCATCAACTACTCTTATTTACTACCAATCATGTTATAAACATATAATTGGGGGTTGTTGCCACTGGCCGGACCATTTTGCCTCCCCGTTTATTTGTGAACCAAGCTGAGGAAGTACAAGAACCAGTGACTTTATCTTCCAGAAGAACCTGACGAAAACTAATACAGTGTAAGACTGAAGCAGCAAAACGACCAAGACATTTGCGTTTGGGTTGGGGAAACTAAAAGCTTGACAAAAAAGTGTAAGATATCATGTTCAGATTTCCATCTGACCGAAACATCCCCATAGTTCACATTATCGATTTCAAAGGTTATAACACACTCATTGTGTGATATAGATGGACAACAATGAGGAGCCATGGAAAGTATCTTTAAAAACACTCTGTAAATGGTTAAGAAACATCACTTACTGCGATCCTTCAAAGAAGTTAATGTGATACAACTGTTGCCCGGTGATACCATCCAGTAGCTAAGATTGATCTGTTAACTAGAACAATGAGAAACAACAATAAAACACCAGATAACTAACTATGGAACTTGTATGGGATTCTTTTTTACAGTAACAGTATACTAACAACAGTTACCTCATGTGACAGTTTCTCTACTGAAAGTGTGCCTTCTGCAGTTAGCAGATAAGATGTGACAAAACGACAAGCATTTGCTGATTACTAATCAGGCAACAAACCCGATTTGATTGTCCAGGAAAGCAATTCATCTGATGACTTGATCATCATTTCACAAATATCTAAGTCAGGCGAAATACCCCGGCATAACATTAGACGGAAGAAGAATTTGCTCTCATTCACTAAATGTCTCCTACACAAACGATTGATCACTGCACTGTAATCCCTGATGGAAACATCGAATCCACTGTCCAGCAGCTGATGAAAGAGCTTCTCTGCCATTTTTGGGTCACCCTTTACACAATGTGCCTTGATCAGTGTGGTATAAGCAAATTTGGACAGACTAACATTCTGCTCCTGGAGCCAATAGAGAAACCTGTCAGCTTCCTTTATGTAACCGTTGACACAAAGGCTGTCGATTAGAATATTATAAGTAGCAGGCGTAGGATCAAGATGTCGGGATTTCATTTCTTTCAATAACTCAAATGCTTTGGATAAATGTTTAACTCTGCATAGATACTGAATAATTGTATTGTAAGTGATCTGATCTGGAGTTATACCTTCAGAATCCATGTCTCTGAGCACCTGGTTGCACTTTCCGAGTTTCCTGTCCCTGAGTAACTGGTTGCATTTTTCGAGTTTCCAGTTGCTACAAAGTCCTTTAATAATCACTGCGTATGTGACATTGGTTGCTGAGATTCCTTTTGTTTTCATTTCCGAGCACAATTCATCTATGCTTTCAGTATCTCCACAGTTAGCGTATGCATTCATCAATGTTGTATAACTCACAGCGCTTGGAACCAATCCATATAACTTGATGACATCTAAGATTCTTCTAGCCTCAGCTATATTCCAGATTTTGCAATACCCGTAAATCAAAGAATTGAAAGTTGCAACGCTAGGAGGTATCCCACTCTCAATTACTACATTGAATAATTTTAGTGCCTCCTCGATGCAACCAGACTTTGCATACCCGTCAATAACGATATTGTACAGAATAATATCCAGTGTGTTACTAGTTGATTTCAAAGAATCCAGAAGCGCTTTTGCCTCAAGCAACATCCCTTTCTGACATAAACCAAGCAAAATAGCACCATCTGTCCTAGAATTCGGAAGAATTTTGGTACACATCTCATCGTAAAGCCAAACAGCCATATTAAATTCCCCTAACCTGCAGAGACCGTGAATCACAATAGAATATGCCACAAGATCAGCCCTCAGACCATTGGCTTCCATATCATAGAATAACGACAACGCTTCATTGATTCGTCCTGTTTTACATAAACCACTGAGCATTACACTGCAGGGGATGATACTGTGAAACTCAAATCCCCTCGACAACATATCCTTCAGCAATCTTAAACCCATATCAATATTTCCTAACTGACAATGCCCACATAGTACTATTGTGTATGTAATAACATCAGGACTCAAACCTTTATCTAGCATTTCTTGAATAACCTCCCAAACCCCACCAATCATACCGAGAAGATGAAACCCTTTGGCAAGAATATGGTATGTTACAGAATCAGGTTCCACTCCATGCTTATTCATGTCAGTAGCCAATGCTAAAGCTTCTGTGATAGAACCAGCTAGACAGAGTCCGTTGATGAGTATATTGTGACTATATACACTGGGAACCAATCCACATTTCAAAATTGTACAGATAAACGACTTGGCCATATCTACAAAACCCAATTTACAGTAACCTGACATTATACTATTAAAAGAAACTACAGAGGGACCAATATCCTTCCACTCTGAATTTCGGAGGAACGAAACTGCATCCTCTAACTTTTGCTGCCTACACAAACCATCTACAACTGTCGAGTACGTGTGCTCATTCTTATCATTGATTTCCTTGTACACATCCCACATCTTATCTGTTTCTCTAAAACTATACAAAACAGAGTTGTATGACTGTGTTGACACTTTCAAGTTGAGATCCTTCATCTTTTCCAAGATATAGAGAGAATCATCTACCATTTTAGATCTCGACGCAATAAACAACAACATATCCCAAACTACTCCCGTGGAATCCCACTTTCTGAAGCTACTAGAAAGAACTTCACAAAGCAAAGAAGCTGAACCAGAGCCTAAAAGCAAATCGTGGAAAATTGATGCAATAAATCAGACTCAGGAATATCTAAATCAAACCAAAAACAATATTCCTACAAAACAAAGAATATCGTAACCTCAAAAGTAATTGGCACAAGTTTCAGTTATACCTCTAAGCCCTCAGTAAAACAGAATCATATCCCAATTGTTCTTTTAATCACTGAAGAAAAAAGAAAAGAGAAAGACTTGCCTTGCAATTGTTCATTCTCTTGGAGCAGTTGTTCCAGAATCACTTGAAGCTCTTTAAAACGTCTTTGACCAGCAAAAATATGTGAAACCAACAATGTCGAAAACCTGGAATGACGAAACCCATAAATATCTCTTAGCTCTTTGAAAAACCAAACCGAAAGATCCGAGCTTTCAGCCATCAATTCAGCCATGATCTCTTCTACATGAACCTGTCTCAGTTCCGAAACCATAACTCGAAAGTGATTCCCGTGAAGAAACTCACGGAACCCATTCTTCTTCATTCCAAGGAGAATCTCTTGATGCAAGTCTCTGTGATCGGAAGTGAAATTGGATGTGGGTAATGGCTCATCGTCGAGTTTGGCGACGGAGAAGGAGGATTTAGTGGATAAGAGAGAAGAAAAGGGAGAGAGGATACGAGATACTTTGCTTGAATTGGATGCAATCCATCTACAGATCATGGAATTTGGGGACTAGGGTTTGTCAACTGAGGGATTTCTGGAGATGCCCTTGACGTCAATTTGAGAGATTGGCGGAGAATTGAGGGTCGTCGGAGAGATAATTTTGTTTGCTTTTCCCGGCAAGTTTGAAGAAACAGACGGAGAAGAAAAGGGTTTTAGGAATCTTCTCGGGTTTATGATATAAAACCTAACTCCGGTTTTCAAATAGCAAATCAATTGTTCCGGTTCAACTTTCTTACCGGTTTACAAAAATTAGTAAAGAGTAGAAGAAACTCTCAAACTAGTGTCAAATTTTTATTTTCTTGTTTGCCGGTTAACATAATTAATCAATATTTCTGATGATGTTGAAATATGTATACATACATCACAAATACCTAATTTAACAAAGTAAACACATACGTCGTAAGAAAAGATAAATACATGCATAAAGAAAGATGAGAGTTCTTTGTCTAAAATAGGAGAAACGTTCATTTCTCTATTTAAAATGAGCATTCATGCAGCAGCAAAGAGTAGAAGCTAAGACTAATCTGTTTTAACAATTATTTTAATTCATCGTAACCAATATCAGTAATCATATTTTCCACTAAAGAACGTTGTGTTGAGTGCGAACAAGCTAGGGACTAATATACATATGGTTTTCAATCCAAGGGCATCATTCATAGGCCCTTGTTATAATACTCAAAATTTGATTATACATATCTGTCAATTAGTATTTCAAATCAAGTACAGAAAGAGAACTCCAACAAATTGAATATTAAAAGCAAATCGATTTAGAAAAGGTAATAAGATGGATCATCACTTCACCAATTTGGTTATCTGTCACTTTTCTTGATACATGCATTAGATCTTTAAACAACTTAAATTAATCAGCAAAATCGTAGTATGTCCTTTTCAACTTTAATAAGCTTTTCAATATTTGGAAAAAAAAAAAAACCGATGTATGATTTTTTGCAGTTTCTTTGTAATATAGTAAGGATATTATTCAAATATGGTAAAATTTCACAAACATGAAGTCCACATTTCACCAACTTAGGCATAATTAGTTCTATCACTAGTAACCACATGAATTAACTTAAAACCTCTCATTGTATGCTCTCCTATAAGTACTTGTGGTTTATTCTTTGTTTTGGCTTACCCCAAAAAAATCGAAGATGTACAAATCAAGTCCTAAAAGAAGAGAAATTGTGGAGAAAAGCAAGAGTGTAAGGGAAAAGGAGACTAAGCAAAACTCTAATTTCTTTGCCAAACACTTGAAGAGGATATACCCAATCACGCTTCAACGAAGTACTTCTTCTTCATTCTCACTCTCTTCTATATCTCTATCACTCTCTCAGAACTCAACCGATTCTGTTTCCACGGATTCAAACTCGACGTTGGAACAAAAGATATCTCTAGCACTTGGTTTAATCTCATCTCCCCGCAGAAGAGAAACATTTGTTCCAAAAAGTATCCCGCAACAACTAGAACAAGAACTATGTCAGGATTTCAATAGTGATGAACCAAAGAGGTGCAATTGGATCACCAAGAAAAGTGGTAAGATGCAAGATCGTTGTCCTAAAATAAGACTATAGCTAAGTAGAATCTATACAAGTTAAATAGTCAATAACTCAATATAGTTAAGTATATACAACTTCTTTTGCATTTTTTGTTTGTAGATGAAGTCTACGTAAAGTTTCATGACCAGCAATGGGGAGTCCCTGTCTATGATGATAAGTATGATTACGCAACCTTATGAGATTAACTCCACATAATTAATTTATACATCTAAATGATAACCCTCATGCATGTTATGCTAGATATATGCTTATATATATTTAGCTTAATGTCATTCGAATTGCATGGTGATTGATAATTTGAAACAGCCTGCTATTTGAGTTCCTTGCCATGTCGGGGATGTTAATGGACTATAATTGGACTGAGATTCTAAAACGCAAAGAACTCTTTAGGTAAAATCTCTCATACCAATATTCATATTTTGTTACATTATACATGAAAATAAAAATTTATGGATGTTATCATAATGTAACTTGTTTAGAGAGGTGTTTTGTGAGTTCGACCCAAATGTGGTGGCCAATATGGGAGAGAAAGAGATCACAGAGATTGCATCAAACAAAGCAATAATGTTACAAGAGAGTAGAGTCAGGTGTGTAGTCGACAATGCCAAATGCATAATCAAGGCAAGTTTTAAACTTTTTTTCTTCCTTATACTTTTATTTTCTATTAAATGCTAAATATGGATCCTAATAAAAATATATACCTACAGGTGGTCAATGAATTTGGATCATTCAGCAGCTTCATGTGGGGGTTTATGGATTACAAACCTATCATTAACAAATTCAAGTATCCAAGAAATGTACCATTGAGATCTCCCAAGGCTGAGATCATTAGCAAAGATATGATCAAACGAGGGTTTCGATTTGTCGGTCCAGTGATCGTACATTCGTTCATGCAGGCTGCAGGTTTAACAATCGATCATCTCGTTGATTGTTTTAGACATGGTGATTGTGTGAGCCTCGCTGAGAGGCCATGGAGGCATATATGATTACGTGAAGAGAGAAAGTCTAATCCTTAAACATATACATACCCTCTTATCCTGGTTTTTGAGTATTTTCGGTTTACAACAAAACTTGGTTTTCAGCTTAAGAATTTCCCTTTTTGAGTGCTTTTTCGACTATACAAAGGATATATTTGATTTGAAGTCAAAATTTCTTTGGATTATTTAGTTTGATATTTTTCAGGTTTTGATTTGGATTTAACTTATTTTAACAAATATCTTGTAAATCGATTTCTGTTTTTGATTTGGTTTGGTTTCTAATGTAAAAAATAAAACCAAGTTGATTTTTTTTTGTTCCAAGTTTTTTAGATCATAGGGATGAGTACTACAATAAAATGGTTATTCTTGTCTTCTTGATTATGGGATGACTATCCAAGTTTAATTTTGTAAGTTTTTTTTTTTTTTGTGAAATTGTGAAGTATCAATCATTGTAAAGCCGTCGGCTACTGACATAATGAGGAACAAAGTAACTCCAAATATGCCTAATTGCCTATATAAAAAGAAAAAGAAAAACCTTCAAATTATTTAAAGTAAAGATAAAAACAAACATTGTTTTTTCGGAAACTTACCAAGCTTCTGATAGGTTCAACAAGTTGCTTTACAAGTTGTGCATGATTATGTAAGACATTGAGAACAAGACATGTAATGGGTCACTGATGTAGCACTGATGAATGAATGGTGTCCATTAAAATGATAAGTTTATCACAAACACATCTCATCTTTTCAGACCAAACGATGAACAAGTTGGCATAAGAAAAGAAAATTCACAAAAGCAAAAAACATCATGTTGATTGTTGTATACCCCCTTGTTTATACTACTTTTATAACAATAATTTCATTGATACGTCGCGATTTCATATAAAATATCAACCAAGTTAAAATCTTAAATCTGGAGGAATAGCAAAAGAACGTACTACTACTAGTTTTAGGCTTTTAGCAAATCATGGACCAATCAATTTGAAAAGAAAAAAACAAATGAATGAAAGAAACCTTACTCTTTAATCTGCTTATTCTTGTAAAGAGAAGGCAAAAGCGTATCAAAACAACAAATGTAAAGAAAATGGTAAAAGAATATTTACAGAGCAGGTCAGAGAAGAAAACGAAAGAACATTTCTTTAATCTTAACGTAGTTAACAAGTCACTGTTTCCAAACTCGTAAAAGTAAAATCTTTGATCTTCTATTATGTGAACTCTTAAAAGTTTTTACTTATATGATCTTTCAAAACTTGCACGACGTACCAAGCCTCTGTCTATTCCTCAACGTCATGGTCTTACGTTCTGTGAAAGCCGAGCCAAGCAGCTCCTGGAACTTCTCCAAGAACACAACCCATACTACTTCTTTCATTTCTGCTAACTTCACAAAGTTTGCGCTCACCGGGAGCTGCACGTTTGCACTCTTGTGACTTACCAATGTTTTGTCTGTCTTGTCTCTAGGAGGAATAAGGAATCCAGATCCCATGTTGTTGCTTAGATTGTGGTTCTTCAATGATACTGAAAGCTTTGTGAGAGATCGAGTAAGTATTGCCTCTTCTTCGTCGCCTTCATCCTCCTCTTCTTCAATGATGCTCTCCTTGAGCTTTCCAAGTGAAGATTGTCCATTTGAAAACGGGTTTTTGATGAGTAATTCATCAGAGTCAAAGACCATGTCTATGTCGCTATAGTCGAGATCAAACTGAAACTCTCTGTCTCCTTCAAACTCTGACTTGGGAGATAAAATGTCTTGTTTCGCTGTTAATCTCTTTGCTTCAATACACACCATTTCTAGTTCACTTGGCTCTTCTTCTCCTGCGCGGAATTCCCGAGTCATCATCTCACCAATCTCTGCAAGACAAAGTCCACTAACAGCAGCTTCTTTAAGGAAAACCGTGCACAGAACTAGGACCCTGAGACAAGCCTCTCGAATCATTGGAAGCTCTCTTCGCAGCATTTCACAGTCTTTCACTGGATCAAGATTTCGTATGTAGTCAAGTTCTTCTTCAGAGAAAGGTATTGAAGCCTGTGGCCAATGAATCCATTCGAAGTAAGGATCTTCTAGTGTTTCTGGCAAGCAAAGTCCATGATCTATAGGAATAAGCTCAACTTGACCAAACCTCCCAGCACCACCATTATCAAGCTTCTTCACCAAAAGGTTTCCACCATGCCGATCTGTGTTGAGAATCCTTATGTCCAATATCCCAATGCGGTGCACAGAAGAGACTGGGAAGCTTGACGTCCCGTGATCACTGGCATCAAAATCATGCGGTACAAACTTCTGGAACGAAGCAATCTTGCTGCTGATCAACTTTTTCTTCTCACGAGATCTGTTCCCGTCCATTCCATCATTGACATTGAAAACAGAGTGTGTCATCTTAACAAGAGCCGTGGGAGGAACATTAGCAAAGTGGTCATAGTCAAGAAGGTACGCTGCAACTTCTCTATACCCAGTTTCCCCAACTCGCACAGAAGGCTTTAAACCAGGCTGCCCAAGTGTTTTCCCTGTGAAGCCTTTAGGATTGTTAGGGGCAAATGGTTCTTCATCCGTAGGCTTGACAATTACAACGCTTTGACCCTTTTCATTCCTAAAGTAGTAAGCCCCTCCAAGCCCACCATTGACAGGGATTGGTTCAACACCCATCTTCATCGCCTTGACAATGTCATTCGCCGTCTGCTTCAGCGACAGAAAGCAATACGAGTGACTGAGTATCTCAATAGGACCACTCAGATCTTTCCTCTGCAGGTCCTTTCCAGTAGGTGAAAGACACGGAGTAGAAGAGCTCCTGTGCATTAAGTTACGCTTAAGGAGCAGCGGAGAGTCATTCCTCACAGCACTCAAGTCATTCTTCAACACCATATCCCCAAAGGTCAAAGAGCTTTCCTCAGTAGGTAAGTTAAAGGCTATCTGAAGCCTCTTTTTGACAGTGTGAACATTATCATTACGGTCTAACTCAACCCCCAAAACACAGCCAGTTTCGGTTTGCACGAAAACACGTCTTCTTCCTGAAGACTGTTGTTGAAGCAAAGGATGCTTATACTGTTTCCCTTCCATCTTTCTAGCCCCATGAAATTCCCCTTTAAGAGGAGCCTTAAACACAGCCATGGCCATCTTCCAGACTCAATCGCCAACCAACACGGTTAAGCTCAACAAGGCAGAAGTGAAAAACAGAAACTTTTTAATCCTTTAGCACTACATCAGGTAAGCCATGCTTTGTAGGTAGTAAAGAAGATTAAAATCTGCATTAAAAAATGGATACAAAGATCAGAAATCTAGAAGGATTTGATTACTTTATACAGTTGTAACTTATAAAGCAACCTTCTTTTTTCTCGGCTTTTTACACGAATCCGTAAAATACTTGGAAAAAAACTTCTTCTTTCTCCACACTTCCCACGAGATAACATACATCTTGATCCAAGAAACTTTACACAATCGTTTGAAGAAATGATTACAGCAAATTTATTCACTTTACACAAAATCGAGAAACCAAACGGAAAAAAAAAACTAAAGAGATCAAAACCGAACAATGAATCAAATACATGGATTGAGAGATTTTTCGAAAGAAAGAGAAGAAAACGAATTGAAGAAGAACTCACCGGAAAGCAAGATCTGAAGAGGAGACACGCACATGGAAGACAGAGAAAGAAGAACACAATGAAAGCGTAGAAGAATCTTAGAAAAGAGGCTTCAATGGAGGGCAATGAATCGGTAAAAATCTGACTCAGTGAGTCACTGATCCATTAGCCTCTCGCTCGCTCTCTCTCTCTCTATCTCTCTATCGCTCTGCCTCCTTCGTCAACCTCTCAACGACGCTCTTTTTTTTTTCTCAGCGAAAAAAGTTACATCATATCCATTGCTATCTCATTTTTTAACCAGTGCCACGTCACCTTACAGTTTTAATTCTTTTTTTGTTTGTTTGTCAATTCATTAATTATGTTCTGTATGTTAGTTAATTCGAGGTATAATATTTCTTTTGCCTTCCATCTCTTGTGAGATTATAGATATTTTATTGAAATACTAGCAGTTGACCTACGCTCCGCGCGGGAGGTTTATAATTTTGTTTCGTTGATTTTTTATTTATATTGTGATAAAAAAAATTTTAATTGATTTTCAAAAAATATTATAATTATTTTCTCTTTAATTATTATCTTTCAATACTCAAATTTGGATTAAAAGCATTTGATTCAATTTATGAAATATCATTTTTTTATTTTTTATCATGTTATAAACTAATATTTCACTTTTTTTTTCCTCTTTATAATTTTATATATACAATTACATAAATGTTGTTTTAGTCTAGCATAAATTTAAATTTTACTTCCGTTTTAGTAACATATTTAAAATATTAAATTACGATCAATTTAAAATGACAGTTGAATTATATTATTATCACTAATAAAAACAATTAAAGTATTGTTTTTCTTATTTTAACATTTCATATTTTTTACATAATTTATTTTTATTTATATAAACTTTTTATTAATTAAATAAGTAATATAAATATGCACTAAATGAATATTTTAAATTTATTTTAATTTTTAAAAAAAAATGTGGCTTATATGGATGCTTAGGTGGCATTATGAGAAGAGAGAAAAATCTAACTTTATATATATAGATGATTGTGACATAAAATTTCACTGTCAGATAAAAAAAATATTACAAGAAAAAAGTCCTTTTGTTATTTTATTTTCTTTAATTAATGTTAAAAATTTAATATATTAATTGAGTATACCAAATTATCAATTTATCAAAAAAAAAAACTAATTTGGAACCGAAAAAGTATATAAATTTATCGAGGAATCTATGAAATTTTTTGTAATTAAGTGCTGACAAAATAAAAAGAAAGAATACATAAAATTGTAAAATTTGAAAGATGTTACCATAACTCTGAGTGAGAAGGGTCTAGAACAAGCAAAGAGAACCGTCCGATCTACAGATTCTCCTCTACATGAAACGAAAGCTGTTTGATTACTACATGATACGTGGCGGGTGTCTACAAGTACCACGTTATGACAAGTAGAGGGATTAAGTGATGATGTGTGGCCACTTAGACCGACTTACTGACGTATGTGACAGACAAGTTGCAACTAAACGGGCCTTGGAACTCAAGCCCATTACTAAATTGAATGTCACATTACAAAATGTATTTAGGTTTTGTACCTTGTGTCAGAAGCAACAAGTAGAACTGAGAACACAACATACAAACCCACGATGAAGTTATTGAAACTTACAATATAATTATTTACTGAAATACACAAAAAAGAAAATCACTCGTCTGTGTTTTTCAATGATCTGTAAACTGAATAGAACCAAAAAGTTTATCAAAAAAAAAAAAAACCTCTGTGAAAGGCAGAGTACTCCATCAGAATCTACAACAGAGAAGAAGAGAGTATTGTCTCCATCCTTTCTCCTTTCGAAGTTGTGTCTTATCAGATTTCACCATTCGTTCAGGACTAGTGTTCCATTCCGATTGCAAGCTGAAACAGAGTTTTAACAAAAGTTTTATAGAGTTTGTAGATAATAAGTTTGATAAGATATATATGTATGTGAGAAGATGTCTGCATATCTATACATTGGAAAAGCGAAGGAGCTTGCGCTGACTGTGCTTCCTTCAGATCGAACAGAGATGCTTCCGGAGACTGAGATTGGTCCAAAGTAAGTAATATGAGCTAAACCTGACTCTGCTTCAGAGAAACTCCTTTCCTTAATACCGTTGCTTGAGAAGAGATGGTAATCATAAGCGTCCTCAAGCACATCGTTTAGTCGTTGATTCTCTGATTCTGCCATTTCATAGGAAAGATATCTCAAGCTCTCTGCTACTGGTTCATCTTTTTTCTCCTGTTCTGTTTCACGGTCTACGTTTTCTTCAGGTCCATTAATGTTGTTTGTGTTGGGTGGTCTTTGGGAATCCTCCATTAATATAATATCTCGCAAGGTTATAGCTTCCTTAGAGACACTTCTTGATGTAGCTGTTACATCCCACGGTGGCACTTTTGAATCATCTTTAGCTTCTTTTTCTGTCACAATCACATTTTCTTGATTGAGTTTACTAGAATCTTGAATGCCAACACATTCTTCAAACTTGCTGTCTTCTGAGGATTTGGATTCTTGAGGTTTCGAGTTGATGTTGACAGAGTCTTTCTCGTTGGATAATAACTTCTCCTGCATCATAGGCATACCCTCATCCTGACATACATCCTTGAAGACATTATAAGTAACATCCTTGAAGTTACTAACTACGATCTCAGGCAATTCGCGAGCCATTACATTCTTGTCTATATAGAAAACCGGATGATCGTCTAGACTACCACGGTTGTCTTTTATGGCCTCATTCTTAGGGCCAATCTTGCATTCAGATGAATTTTGATGTCCTGACATGTTTCCAGCCTTCTCTTTGTCCTGTTCTTCACTTATTGAGCCATAGCACTCGCATCCAGTTTCTTTCCCATTGTCCAAGATCTTTGATTCAGTATAGTTTTTTAAAACTTGATCTTTGTCTGGCAGTCACAGTTGAGAAGAAAACTACTTGGTGTACTCATTTTTTCAAAACATTCAAAAGGTTTGAACAACAAATAGGATGGACTAACCTGATCTCATTGCCATCTTTCACAGAGCAGAGGCTATAATATCTTCAAACAGCCACCACTATATTTGAATGGTGTCTACAGGGAAAAATAAACGAAATGTATATTGAGAATTTTCTGAGTTGGGTCGTTGAGAGAGAAACAGAGTAAAAATGAAGCTGTATAAATGACAAAACTCATGATATATCCAGCCAATGATGAATGGCCCCAAAGACTTAAGGAAAGGAATGTGACTTCAATTATTTTTAGCAAAGATTAAACAGCCGTTTGATTAAACAAATGCACAGAGAAACATTTAATCATCAAAATACTTCACATGAAGGTTACCATGAATCTAGCAACTGAAGAATCTCAGAAAATTAAATTATAAACATTATACTAAACGATGGAGTCACATATATAAAGGTCTCTAAGTCCTAGAATTTGATCATATCTAGCATGCATCTTGCTCCATCTTACCTTTTCAATTTCTCGGAAATTTGTTAAAACCTTCAGAAGTCAACAGATGAATAGATATGAATATTTCTGAATGAGAAGGGAAAAAAGAAAGTATATATGTTTTAGTTCTCGGGAAAGCTAAACAAGGCCTTTCCAAGTTTCAAGTAAAGAAATAAAATCTGGCAGATGAAGAAACTTTTGGAGAATCGGATCTTTACGATATCGTGTGGATTTGACTTGTTCGTTTCATATGATCCCTAAAACTTTTAAAAGAAGACAAACAAAGTCAACTTCTATAAGAACAGCCAGGTTTTTCAAGTACAAAACATAGCTTTGTTTATGTAATGTCCCAAAAGTCAACAAATGCATACAATTTGAGTCTGGAGAATGCCTAAACTATGGTTTTTAAAACGTCTATTGGGACAAAAGAGTATAGGACATATATGTGAAATAAATTAGTGAAAAATGAAAATAAAGATTGGTTTGATTGATAAGAAATGGCACAATGGAAAAATCATTAGGTTGAAACCTCGTAAAGAACCAAAGATGGAAATAGAAATTAGTCACAAAAAACACATAAGCTAAGATCCTGACCGTCGGTTTAAACTCGAGTATTGGGTTCTGACAGCGGCCTTAAGAAAAAATCAAAAGCCCACAAGAAAAAAAAAAAAAAAAAAAAAACAAAGTTAGGGTTCGAAGAGGTGTCTCTGAGTTTAATTGATTTGGATGTAACTTGTCAATGGTTTTACCAATAGCTCCCGTTTATCGATGGGAAGAAGAAGTTGTTGTTTTACTGTCATGGGCTAGGTCAAACAATGATGGTCTTGAAACCAAATCATATTGTATGTTGCTTTCAATGCTTACTCCATCGGTTTTCCTGTTTGTTACGTATTTCCAGAGTTTAATCTCTATTGATAATAAATCTGATTATTGATCATCAAGGCTATATGAGGTTTTTGTGTGTGATGTAAATTGTTTCTTAAGGCACTTATAAAGCAGATAATGTCTCAAGTTTGCTTCCATTGGTTCCTCTGTTATCTCATGTTTTGTTTCACGGTCTATGTTTTCTTCAAGTCCATGAGTGTTGCCGTTGTTTGGGAATCCTCCATTGATAGAAAATCTCCCAAGGTTAAAGCTTTCTTAGAGACACTTGTTGATGTGGCTACTACCTTGTACAATTCAGCCTTGTCTTGTACTCGTTTTTAAACTTACATTGGTTAATGAAGCACATTAATTAATATTGCATCAAAGGAACATAACAACAGAACAGAACCAACGGTCTTATTAAGATGCAAAACTAAAACCCACTTACGCATACATAACTTTTTATATCATAGTCTCAAGCCTGAACCTTGTAATTTCTCCTCAATGATCATGTCGATTTTGGTCTCCATCTCGGGAGTTAGATAATTCTTCCAATCACCAACTTCACCTTTGCGGAAATAGCTATTGTTATCCACGTTCATCCAAGTTTTCCCGGTTTTGTTAACCTCCAAACCGCTCAGATTACGAAGAGAGCATAGTTCCAAGACTTTGTTAACCAATCCACTCTCTTCTTCTTCCTTAGTGAAAGGATAACCCAGGAACTCTGCAAGCCTCTTGACCTGGACATAAGGCTCTGTCTTCATTTCCTCGTACCTCATGAAAAGGACTTGCTTAGGGTTTTCCAAGCTGCCACTCCAATAGCTAAGAGCATGGTCCCAAAACGGATCGTAGAAACTAACTCCGCTACAGAAAGACTCGAACATTGACTCGAGAATGCTTCCAGCCACTTGTTTATTCTGATACTTGCACCTGAAATACCAACGCGATATCAACGCGTCTTTGACGTCCCGGCACAAGTACACAACCTTGCATGGAGAATCCTTGAGGCCCTCTTTCATGGTGTGCAAAGGCATGTGAGTCGAGAATAGACTCGGAGAAGACGTAGAGAACTTGGTTAGGTCTGGTGTTGCCGTTTTGAGATACATATCGATCTCGAAGAAGGGGACTATGCCATGAGGATTGTCGGATAGTAAAGGATGTGTCAGAGGATCATCAGAATTCTGTTTAGATCGCTCCAAGATTGCGATGGCGAGTGCCTTGAGCCAAGTGGTTCCGGATTTGGGGAATGAAGCCAGGACTATGTCCGAGTCTCGCGGCTGGAAGTTTGTCTGGAAATTGATGAGTGCTTGGAGAGTGTTGTAGTAATACCAACATCCTTGGTACTTGCAGAGCTTCCCTTGAGAGTCTCTTTCTCTAGGAAGTGAGGAGATCAGAGTCTTTGTTTCTTCACTTATGTTGTCATCTCTCAAGTTCATTGGAAGTTCAGCCATTTCCTTTGTTAATTTTGTGTTTTGTTACAATATGAGAACGTCGCTATTTAATATGAGAACGTCGCTATTTAATTCTGCAGTGGTGGGTCAAGTTTTTCATGTCGTAATATGGACCTGATGAATGTTTTATATTAAAGTAGCAAAGTTTTCTCTTCAAATTATCACACATATATAAAACCACCAAAAAGTAGTTTCAAACCAAGTAACAATATAATTTGCCTTCTGTTTAATTAAGTAAACGTTTTCCAAGTTAAAAAAGTATAGGCAAACCATAATTCTAATCGGTTTCTCGATATCCATATCGAAGATCATAATATTGCAGGTAAGAATGTAACCTAATCATGTGTTATTGTGTCGTCAAGTTAAAACTAGCCAATTGATTGAACGAAGTAGGAAGAAGCCTTAACCCTTTCTTGGTTCAAGCTGTTTGATTCTCTTCATATTTTCAACTGATATCGATTGTCTTAAAGCTTCAACTACCTCTCATCACTCGTTTGCTTGTCTTTTTGTAACTCTTATAAGTTTCGAAAACTCTTTGAGGCCTCTCTGTAAAAATCTCATTATGATATAACATACTATTGGGAATAAAACACACACTACGTACCATAAGGGTGAATGGGTATGTATGCTCAAGCCCATTGGATGTTAAAATACCAACGATTCCGCCACATTTAAATAAATATACGTATGCACATAATGCACATCCTCTCAAGACCATCTAGACTATAGTCCATAAAGATGATCGTAAGACCACCATTATAGGGGGTGCAAGATACCCTATAATATTGCTCTTATCAATCATATTTTGTCTCTCCAAGTAATACTATCGAAGAATAAAGCATCAAAAGAAGACGTCTTGAAGAATATTTATTTTGGAAGATTATAATTTATTGTCAGAAATCGTAATACTTTTAAGTTTAAGGAGTGTGTTAACATAATTCACATGTACTACAAATAAACTTATTAATTTAAAATATTGCTATAATTGTATGTACTTACGTAACGTACCCATTGAGTATCGCTCGTGTGTGTAAATGTTTTTCTCTAATTGGTTAAATTTCATTTTTGGATAAGAAAGAATCCACAAACATACAAGTTCCATCTTGTTCCTTCTTTTGCAAACACTGGAGAGATGTCGTCAGTGTAGAAGAAAAAAGTAAGTGATCCAGCACCACTTGTTCATGTACACCATAAATTCTTTGACTGCTAATCTTTGAACTTGGACACCAACGGCGTTGGATCAATCAATTATGGTCATTTTTATGTTTGTTGGCCTGTGACGTAATTGTCGAAACAGTTGAAATCCAACTAGATAAAGGAACCTACATATTTTGTTCTCAAAATTTCATGTACTATAAAATAATAATTAAGTTTTTAGTTCATCAATAATAAATGTGACCAGTGTGTGAGTATATATATATAACTTACATGCACACTTTGATTGTGAATTAGTTTGTTATAATATTTGTTTGTGAATTAGTTTGTTATAATATTGGTAAGTAGCTTACATTGTATTATTTTAGAACTAATTCAGAAATATTTACATAGACGAAATAATATAACTTGACACTAGGATGTTAGATATTACGAAATAATGAACCAATATTATAATGCATGCTTTTAAATATTTATTTCATAAGCTCTTTTCTATATTAGCATAGAGAGTTATATATTTATATATATAGAGTCCGTTAAAAACTTCATTTTAGGACCTTTACTTTTTTTTTGGTACCAACTGTTTATCATTATATAAATTCTCCCACCAAATTTGATCAATGGGTCACTCTTATCTTTATCGCCTTTTCCCTTTTGCCTTTGTGACCATAAAAGGATTTGAGAATTTGCATCATGACACCCCCAAAAAGGTGTGAATATTCATTGATGGTAACGTGGCATCACTATGAACACATAAGAACATATATAATATTGATAAGAGTTACAACATTAATATGAAACTGAATGATTCGTTCATAATAGTTAATCTTTACTCTAACATTTATAACGTGGACATATATAAGTCTATGGTATGAGATATTTTGTTTTCTTGGTTTAGGTGTAAAATTTTCCAAATAGATAAAAATGCTATTAGTTGAAGATATAACTTGAACAAAAACAAGTGAGATACTAATTCTTGGATGATGAATAACTAAGATATGAACCGGGTTTATACCGGTTCAGTTAACCGGTTTCTTTCATTCTATAAAGCTGACGCACCATCTTTCTTCTCAAACAACAATTTCTAATAACCAAACACATATATGTCAAATCTTGAAACTCAAGAAACAACAATGTCCGAGATCGCCGGAGATTCTCCACCATCAGAAGAGAAAATCAATAAACCAAACCGCGAGAGGAATGTCTCCGGCGAACTTGACGTCTTTGAAGCCACTCGATATTTCTCCGACTTCAACGAACCAACTACGATCGAGTCCCCAAGAATCCAAATCCAGAAACAAAGCATTGTTCTTGAAAACAGACAGAAGAGAGTACATCCTGAGACAGAGGAGGAGCTCTCGAAACCTAGAGCTGTCGTCACAAAGCCGCAGAAGAAGGAGATGACAAGTGTCGGCGCTAGGAAGCTAACAAGTTTCTTGAACTCTCTTCTTCGCTCAGCGGGTCTAAAGAAGTCAAAGTCGAAGTCAACGACGGAGGTAGAGACTCCACGAGGAGAAAGGATGAGGAGGAAGAGCTGCGTAGTGACGGCCACACACGTCGTAGCTTCTTCTCCTATTCCAGGTAACGGCGTGTGGCGTTTAAACGCGCGTAGGAGAAGCTTTGATGAGAAACACGTGAAAGCTTTGAAGAAGAGTGATGAGAAGTTGAACGTAAGGCTTTGTGAGAGTAAAGATCGAAATGTAGGAGATCATGAGACTGATGTAAACGGTGATTGCGACAGTGATTCAAGTTCTGAATCTGATCTTTTTGAGTTAGATTTGTTTGCTAAATCAAACCCTTAAATTAAGAACGGTCTCCGAAAAATAATCCTCTAATGTAAAACATTATTATGAATCGTTATTACAACTTCATTCTAGAATATATGACATAAAATAAAAAGTTTACACCACATTTCTGCTAGCTCCTCGATAGAAAACCAAAAAAAAAAAAATGTAATCGTGTTTTCTATGTGAAAACACTCTCGACCACTTTTATTTTCCACCTTAGTACAAAGTTATAGATTAGTCCATTCATATGTTTTAGGGGTGAATTCGTGTGGAAGCACTCGTGGGATACTTTATTCTGAAACTTTAGTCAGTTGGGAATCTACTAATAGTCAACAAAAAACACATAGCAGATAAGTTACAACTCTATACTTAGCCCTAACAACTCAATGGCACCCAACATCTCTTTTTTTCTGAAAGACTCAAGCCCTAGCAATCATATTTTCACCATAAACCATACAATTTCTCTAACTCTTAAATAAATTTTTAGTGAATTAAGCTGATGGGTCACCTCCCCGAACCATGAATCTTCATTCAATCATGTCCCAATCCCCACTGCTAACATTCTACAATACGCAATGAGTAGTCCTAACAGTTTCTTATATACATGACTAAATATTCATAACAGTTGTCAGAGCACGTTGTAAAAAGCACTATAGCTTCTAATAATTTAAAAGCAGCTTTAGAGCATGTTGTAAAAAAAAAGGTTGAAGAATGAAACGTATGGATTTGTTCTGTCCTCGGTAATCTTAATTTGTGAATGTGTAATTTATTTAAGGTAGAAAAAAAAGAAAAATCTTGATTAAGGTTTATGCAACTTTTAGAGATTAACCGAAAAGAACCCTTTAGATATCCACGAACTGTTAACTTCTAAACAATATTGCATTGCTTTCTTTTTCTTTTGGTTGATGAGTGCGTTAAATAATAGTATATGGTCCAAAAAAACATTATTGAAAAATTGAGATATTTTTTTTACTCATAGTATAACATATAATAATCAGTTTGACTAAATCAAGCAATGAATTTCATGACATAGATGCCATAAATGATTCTATATGTTTACGATTTTTCCATCGTCTTTTACTCTTTTTGGTAATCTTTTGGTAAATAAATATACTCAACATTTAGTCATGGACTCATATATTAAATTAATACTGCATCTTAAATAAATACCACTATATCCGTAATTTTATCCATAATAAAACCAACAAATATGCAAGAAAATATATATAATATAAATGTATTTGATACCAACTTTATATCATCATCTGTAGTTAAAATTTAATTTATAAGACTAATTAAAAATGTTTATATATGAATTAATATATTGTTATCATTTACTCTATCACATCAGTGATTTGAAAATTAGTCAAATATGGTTTATTTCCTTCTAAGGATAAATTTGACTAAGTGTGATCATTGTATTTTGATTTCCAATTTAGAGAAAAACACATTAGTCACTATTTAAGAGGTTACCCAAAGAAAGAAAGAAAGAAGAATTATTAAACCTTAAGGAAACATTTCACCAAAAAAAAAATTAAACCTTAAGGAAAAGTATTCTAAATTTTTGACAAAGACTTCCAAAGTTGTAATAAATATATTTAATCAGTTCTTTTGTCAAATTTATAGCAACGCTTTTCGCTACGAAAGTTTCATCTATCTTCTTGGTCAAATCTTCAAAGTCAGTAACAATGGCCAGTTTCAAGTTCGTCTTCGCTGTCGCAGTTTTGGTTATGGTTCATCCGGCAGCAATCTCTTTTGTTTCTTCCAGTGGCTCATTGGAGGTAAGGCATAGCAAATATTTATCTACTTTACAATTTTCTTAAAATAATCTGGTTATTTCCCCCACACCCAGATTCATAATCAATCTTGAGATCCTAAGATGTCATGCAAATTCTGAAAAAATCTGAGATATTCATCATCATAATATAATCTATATCCACATTTAATTTAGGGATATAGCTAGGGATATTGTCATTTATGTTACTACAAAATTTAAGGTTTTACTTCAATTTAGCTCGGCGATCAATGCTCGTCGGATGAAGATTGCAAAGTTGGACTTGGTTGTTTTAAATGCGGCATAGATATTGCAACATGCGTTAGATCAAACATCACTGATCCATTCTCCGTTGTGGTAAGTAAACACACAACTTTTGACCAATGCTTTTTTTTTTTTCCTTCAATATAAATTTACACACTACTTTTTTCTTTTTTTTTGTTGGGTAACAGAACAATTCAATGCCGTTTAATAAATATGCATTTTTGACGACCCACAATTCATATGCCATTGAAGGGAAGCCACTTCATGTTGCGACCCAAGAAGATACTATAGTTCAACAACTCAACGTGCGTTTTTATAATTCAATGTCTGTTTCTTAATTATTATCATACTTCTATAATGTGAATGTTATCTTAATGTTTATTTTTATTTAGAGTGGTGTTCGAGCATTGATGTTAGATACGTACGATTACCAAGGAGATGTATGGTTTTGCCATTCGTTTGACGAAAAATGCTTTGAGCTCACCAAGTTTGTAAGTCCAATTTCTATATTTCATTAACCAAAAAAGGGAAGGCACACAAATATATTTGCTTTTGAAAACAATTGTAGCTTTAAGATTTGTCTTTTCATTGGAAGAGAAAAAAATATCGTAACATGCAATGTTTTGGTATAAATGATTTGTTTTGTTATTATTATTATGTCACTTTAATAGAATCGGGCGATAGACACATTCAAGGAGCTATTCGCATTCTTGACAGCGAATCCCTCAGAGATTGTGACTTTGTTCTTGGAAGATTACGTCAAATCGCCAAACGGGTTAACCAAAGTGTTTACCGATTCCGGTTTGAAGAAATTTTGGTTTCCGGTTCAAAATATGGCTTTGGGTGGCCGAGATTGGCCGTTGGTTAAAGACATGGTCGCCAATAACCACCGGTTAATTGTCTTTACTTCAGCTGAATCAAAGCAAGTGACCGAAGGAATAGCTTACCAGTGGAATTACGTGGTGGAAAACCAATGTAAGTGTGATGAAGATACCAAATATCCGGTTTAATTTTATAGAGATAACCGGTTGATTGATCCTAATGTGATATTATTTGTCGTCAGATGGGGACGATGGAGTTAAACCAGATGAATGTAGCAATAGAGGAGAATCTAAACTGTTAACCGACAAAACCAAAGCGTTGGTTTTGGTAAACCATTTCAAGACAGTTCCGGTTAAGTTGTTGACTTGTGAGGAAAACTCTGAACAACTTCTCGATATGATTAAGACATGTTACGTGGCCGCAGGGAACCGATGGGCCAATTATGTCGCCGTCAACTTTTACAAGGTAAAGGTTATTAGTTATAGTATATATATATATATATATATATTAATATTAATATGGTTCAAAAACATAATGGAGTTATGAATTTTAATTATGTTTTTATTTTTGCTTGGGTTTGAAACAGAGGAGTGATGGAGGAGGAACATTTCAAGCAGTTGATAAACTAAACGGAGAGCTTCTATGTGGACGTGATGATGTGCATGCTTGTTCATTTTAACAGTAATTAAACAACACGCAATAATCTTAAGCTCCCATTAGTTTACAGATTATCTCTATTACAAAATATGAAATGTTTTTGATTTTTTTTTCAAAGTTTTTTTTTCAAAATATAAAATGTTTTCACATCTCTATATGTACAATATAATACATTTGATATTGTATGGCCATCTTTTTATCATTGGCGGAAATTTTTAAAAATAAATTAAAATAAATGATATTAGCTAAATGAAGAGATTAGCCCCAAAAGTTTGAAACTCCAATTTGAAAATATATTTTCTGTTTTAAAGATTTTTAAAAAAATAATAAAATACGAGAAAAATAGTTATACTTAAATCAAAAATTGTAGAGCATGACCGTTGAATTGAAGTAAAGTGAGATTCTTCTGGATCGTGTCAATACTATTGTTATTTATCATAAGCCCTCAAGTTTTCAAGATAGGACAGGGACAAGGTCTCTACAAGACATGTATGATTGGCAACTTACTCAAGTAACAAAACACAAGAAAAACTGAATATAATAAGAAGCCTTGGAAAACATGAGAAGAAAATTATCTTTAAATTAAACTGCACTAATGTTAGATTACAATGGTTAAATAAATTAATTTGATAGAGCAGAAAATAAACTTTGGAAATAATAAACACTGTCTCCGCCAGTGGTAGGTTTAAAGACAAAATCATAAGATTTGGTATGGAGATTATGTATCACCATTGCTTGCAAGTTCTCACGACCATGAAGTAATAGCTTATTCTTCTCCAGAATTGCTATTGGAATGAGTGCGCATTCGGGTTCCCCCAACCAAGAAAAGGTTTTGGTGAGATCTAACGAACATATTTGCTTCCATGTGCCTAAAGAAGAGTCAAACGACCATATGACTTGGGATGACCAGTTTTTCTCCGTTACGCACAAGCGGTTATCGAGGATGCACATGGTGTAGTTGTGTGGGTTAGATACATGGGGAAAAGGAGTTTTAGAGATGACTTGAAAAGTTTCGGTGTGAAGATCCAGAGATAATATCTTGGTTTCTTCTTCACAGGCGGTGTACCAATAAAGTGACCCATCCAAATACACGGGTTTATGGTAAGAAAGCACCCGAAGAGGAGAAGCAGGGGAAAGGTACCTCCAAGCTTTGGTGCTAAAGTCGAAAACTTCACAAGTAGTAACATTGTCTAGGCCATATTCAGATGAATTATATAACCAAACGGGTTTGTATGTGCCCCTGACTTTGTCTTTACCAAATCCAAGCTTATGATGTAGGATAGGGAAATCTTTTTTCATGAACTTGTCGAGCTTGAGCTGTTGAAAGCTGGAAAGAGGTAAACTTTGTTGCCATCTAGTTGCAGGGTTGATTACAACACCCGGTGTGTTGACACAATGGAGACATACGAGGCCGTCACAACTACCATAGCAAACTGCACTGCAACTAGTAGGGAGCTTGACCGTAGAAACTATGGACGGACCAAAGTCAATTCTCCTAGGAGGTTCACCTTCTTCAAGGGAGATGAAAAGGACATCTGGACCTCGTGATTGCTTGCGACGGATCAACTGTCGTTCCTGAAAACGGTTGGATACGATTGTGGACTTCCACTGCTTGGATACTGACTTGAATCTCAGCAGAGACTTCACAGGAAGTCTCTCGAGGATGAGCTCTACAACATCGTGTGGTAGCAATTCCACACTAGAGCGATGTCTTTTTAATACAAAACTCGAGCTTGAGCGACGTCTTTTCAGCATTGTCTCTTGCCTCTTAACTGATCAAAAGAGATGATCTCGAGGGATTTATACGTGAGCTCGAGCTTGAAATTGGAAAAAAGGGAAAACTTCCAAGTCAGTTTTGGTCTTTCAAAAAGGAATATATATAATCTCCACTCTTTATTATCTCTATCGAAGATTTTAATCGTTATTTTTTAAAAATAAATAAATCGAAACTCAAATATCTCAAAGCAAAAATGATACGGATTTCGTCAAATCAAATCAAAATTTTAATTGTAATCACATTGAGTGTACCTTAGGAAATGTTTGTATTAAACTCTTCTTCCTCCAGCTTTTCCAATCCCGAGGGCTCTCCCCCTCTCATTAGAATAATCTGTATTCGATGTTGGTGCAGGATCTTAGAGGCGGAGGAGAGATACAGAGATATCTACCGGGAAACTCAGACACATCTCTTGCAACCCTATATTGTCTTATTCCTTTTTATCATTTGGGCTTTGCTTTGCATTTGGGCTGAAGACCAATAGCTATGGCTTCACAAAAACACAAAAAAAAATAAAAAAAATTAGTTATATTTACAAAAAATGTAGTGCTACGAAACAATTGTAAACCTTTTTTCTTATGAAAGAGGGAAAACAGAGGAAACAAGTAATTAACTTGGTCGGCAAAATATTTTTTAGATTTGCTTCAATCCAATATTTTTTAGATTTGCTTAACATAGATTTTTAGATTCAAATCAAAAGGATACTGGATTGAAGCAAATCTATATAAAAAAAAAATTGGTATATAAAGCAAAATAAATATCTTTAAAAATTGAAACGAACCACAAATTCTGCATTTTTTCTCCCCTCCGAAACCTATATAGATATTTCTATTTTTTACAGAGTAAATATTGTATAATAATTTTGGTAAAATTCCTAACAAAGCAAAAAAAAAATATTTTAGTCATGAAAAAAATTCAATTAACCCATACATTTTATGAGTTAGTTTAGTAATTAACTTCTAAATTTGGGTTAATCTAGTTTTTCCCTAATTATTATTCCTATATAGATCTTTATTTTTGGTGAAATAGATTTTTTCCCTAACAATTATTATCCCTATATGTAAATTTTAGGAATTTCTAGTTATTTAAAGTACTAAAATTTAACAAATAAAGAAAATAAGAATTTTTAATGAACCAGTGCCAATTTTTGTGTGAATTTTGAATTTACTTTCTGATTGGTTATAATATTTTTTCTAATTTTTACAGATCATATATTTGACAAATAATTTTAGATTCTTTAATACGTTTTTTTTGGTTGGGCAAACAGATTTTAGTACGTGTCTAAACATATGCGGGCTTGAAGAGACAGAAGATATAAATTAACGAAAATAATGTGCAATCCTCTTTTTTTCAGTTTCTCTTTCGGCTTGACAAAATGTCAAAACGAACAGAACCTCTAGTTTAATTAAACTTCAATCTAACCAAGTAAGACAATCCTCCAACTTCTGATCTTGCTTGGGATGGGCATGTAGCCTCTCGCTATCTTCATAGAGGTTGAGGGTAGATTTTTTCTTGAAGTTGATGACAGTTGAATAATAACAAGAAGCTTTCTTGGAATTGTTTTTTTATTTTTTTTTCTCCACATCAACCGTTTTACCGTAATAGACTTACTAGATTTGGTAGTTTTGTGAAACTTGCTTGGTTAGAAAAGTAAAAAACAAAAAACCGTGGAACATATGTCTCGGACGCACAATTTACCCGAAAAAGTTCCCAGTTTGCAACTCTCAGAACAAAGTCAACATTATAACTAAACAAAACACACAAAGCTGTACTGACCAATACATTAGATTTCGTCACAAAGATTTGGGGAAAAAAAGTCAATAGATTGTAGATTCAAGGATCTCGAAGGGCTGTATTATTGGGCCGAACCACCTAAAAGCCCATTTATATCACAGAGAGAGAGAGAAACAAAAAAATCGATATTGTTGTTGTCTTCTACTTTTTCCAATTTCTCTGAAAAGGTTACGGAGAAAAAAGGGTTGAACAATGGCGGCAGTTCAACAGCAGCAAGCGATGCAGAAGAACACGTTGTATGTAGGAGGTTTAGCTGATGAGGTTAACGAATCGATACTTCACGCTGCGTTTATACCTTTCGGTGATATCAAAGACGTGAAGACGCCTTTGGATCAGGCGAATCAGAAACATAGATCCTTCGGATTCGTTACTTTTCTTGAGAGAGAAGACGCTTCTGCTGCCATGGATAATATGGATGGAGCTGAGCTTTATGGTCGTGTTCTCACTGTTAATTATGCTCTTCCTGAGAAAATCAAAGGTGGTGAACAGGGTTGGGCTGCACATCCACGTACGTTTCTGATTACTCTTTCCTCTTCTCCTTTTGATTTCTCCTTGGATTTTGTGAAAATTTGGAGCTATTGGTGATTTTGATTTGTGTTCGTTGGGGTTTATGAATGAGTTTGGCATTGGGGGACTTGTTGAAAATTAGGTTTGCAATTATTGTTTTTTTGTAGATTCTGAAATTAGATTTAGTAATATGCTCTTCGATGTTAAGAAGTTGGTGAGCTTCATGTCTATGATTGTGATGTTAGTTTCGTTCATGACTCCACATGTTTTGAAAGTCTATGATGGTTTACTTGCTATATGTAAAATTTACAACATGATTGATCTGTTTGCTTCTTGATAGTTCGTTTTTAAAAAACTAATGAGGTAGGCAGAGAGACTTCTTTATTTAAGTCTTGTTGTCTAACAATTGTGACTGCTTGGTTTTGTTGCTTTTTTTTCAGTTTGGGCAGATGCAGACACATGGTTTGAGAGGCAGCAACAGGAAAAGGAAATGCTGAAGATCCAAGCTGAGAATAAGGCTGCCATGGAGACTGCTGAGGAACTTCACAGGAAGAAATTAGCGCAAGACCGACAAGGGGAGATGGAAGAAGATACAGATGTCAAAGACGATCCTATGGCTAGAGCCGAGGCTGATGCTCTAAGCAATGACAATGCTTAATGAAAGTAAGCATTACCGGATTCTCTAATGCACCTTGCCCTGTAGGATAAGATGTGTGTTTTCGCCTGAGTGTGTCACACTATCACCTCATAGAGTTTTGAGGTTAGATTGTTTCTCGCTGAACATGTGATTGTTATAGTTAATAGATTTTGTAGTTCTGAGAAACTTGCTTCTTTAGAAAAGTAAAAAAAAAGACAACCATTTTTCTAAACCGGATGCTCTTCATACAAAAAGGGTCATCACTGATATAAAAGGACCATTCTCTTTTGGAACAAATAAGAAAATCTAAATCCTACTCGGAAAATTTAAACCTGGTCAAGTTTAGACCCCGCTGGTTTATCCATAAACCAGATCAGATTCCCGTTGCTTGGGTGGACTAGCCTTGCAGGCAGGGACAAAGAGCTCTCTGATATGGGCAAATCATCGATAGCTAAGTGGATAGCATTAGCTTTGGATTCGCCTGTTGCTATTACAACAACATTAGCAGCTGAGTTAATGACAGGCAAAGTGAATGTAATTCTCTCTGGTGGCGGTTTAGGAGAGTCAGTTAGGAATGTGACCCAATCGTCCTTCACCACAAGTGCAGGGTGGTTTGGGAAGAGCGAGGCTACATGCCCATCTGAACCCATCCCAAGCAAGATCAGATCAAACTTGGGACAATCACTGTTATCAGACGCAGCCACCGTTCGTGTTCTCACCATCTGCCTGATGGCGAACTCATACTCTGCTGCAGCTTCCTCTGCTGAAACTGTGTCGTTAATGGAACATATATGTCTTGGAAACACATTTACCTGAAAAAAAAAGAAGTAAAGTTAGAACACTCTCAGAACAAACAAAGTCAAGATTATAACAAGACAAACCTCACACAAAGCTGCATTGACCAAAACCATGATTGGATTAGTTTTCTTCTCAAACAAGCGATGATTGGTGCAAAAAAAGTCAATAGATTGCAGATTCAAGAAAAGCAGATAACCACACGATTCTTCCACCTAGAAGTTATCCAAACATCTAACCTTGGAGAGGAGATTGTCTTTGGCGAGCTTGTAGTTGCTATCGTCATGACTCTTAGCTACTACGCGCTCATCCGCCCAAAAAACATACCATTTCGCCCAATCCACAATCTTGTCGTAAGGCGGCTCGATCAATTTTCTGTTGAACAGTCCATTAAGAAGATGAAATCAATGAGACTGAAAATGAAATCTCAAAAACCTGTAAGGTAAAATTGAATATATATATACCCCATCAAGCTAATGAGAGAGCCTCCTGATAACACAATGCAGAAAGCACCATGGTCTTTAATTGATGCTTCTGATATCTCAGCTATATAATCTACCAAGTCAATACTTAGTTCCTCCAAATTCTCATGAACCCTAATTTCTCCTCTGTCTTTATGAGTCCAAGTAAGTGCCATTATGCTTCCTCTGTTTTTCCACCTCAGTTTTTTCAGCAACTCTACATGTAAACAAGAATCTAAACTCTTAAGAAAAGAAAGAGATCAGCTTTGGACTGTAAGAAGTACTAACACTCACATTTTTAAGGAAACAGAGATACCATCAAAGCTCTACATAAACAATGAAACTATCCAACTCAATAAATCATAGTAAAAATTCAAATAAATAAATAAACCCTAAGATGAAAAAAGAGAGGGAAGAGAGGATTCTTACAAAGGAGTGAGAGAGATGATGATATGAGTGAAACAGGTTAATGATAGATAGATAAGATTTGTACAAAAGCACCCAAATGATAATGATTATATAATTGCACCATCATCAACAACAGATAGGCCACATCTCTATATACATTCATATAGATATGCACGATATTATATATATTGGGTTGTGTGTGTAAACAAAGGACTTTTATATAAACTAATAACGAAAATGCCTCTTGGGAGCGAAGAAGAATTAGCAGAGAGATCAAGAGATTTCATTTTACCTTCTGGGTTACCACGTGCATATCGTGATAAAAGTAAAAACACACACACATAGAAAAACAAAAGGTTTAGTTAAAAACAATAGGATAATTAAGAAAATGGAATTACCTGCAAAATTTTTGATGAATTTTAAGGTTTTTGAGAAGAAGAAGATTTGGTTTGGTATTTAAAAGAATTAAAGGGTTGAGACGAAGATTAGTTGTGCCATTATATTATCTTCTTTTTTTTTTTTTGGAGGGTTTTTTTTCATGGAATAATAATAAGGAGAGTAGATGTGAATACAATAAATATAAGAAATCCAAAACAAGTAACCAAACAACTGTCAGTTCCATAAAAAAGACAAATGGACCAATCTCTTCTTATGTCTTGTCCAAAAGCAAAGTAATTGTGTGGATAACTTCGTTTTTTCTTCTTTCTTTTTCTCTATAATTTTCAGACTTTAAGAGTTGCTTACTGATAGTAATTATCTCGCTTATCAAGTTTAGTTAATTCGTCAAGACTCAAGACTACTACTAGCCTACTAAAGTTGATAAAGAGAAGTATTATTTTTATACGTAAGCTAATGATAAAAACGAAATTACGGGCATATCGAAAGCTCCACAAAAATTGATATATGAACACTAACCTTATCAGCTGCCCCACTTTTCAGGAATCTTAGGCACACCACCATAATAGATTGATGTGAATGTGGTTGATAAGGGTAAATGGGTAACTATCTTTTCCGGTGAGGATTGGATTTTACACCATTTTAGGAATTGAAATCACACGAAGGACCCAAAAAGCACTAGTAATGTTTAGGTCACCCATGTATCCTTTGTTTTTTTTTACACTATTCCATTTTCTGTTTGGTGAAAACAAACAAGAGAACACACATGTTAATGCTTAAATAGTTTAATTATATATATTATGCTATCTTTTTCTTTTGTTTTTGTTAACACCAATGACATATTTTAAGTAATACATAAAATTTTGGTGGAAAAGTAAAGTAGTTAATCGAGATCACTATACTTCTTAAACTACAATATCTTCAATTTTAAAATTTTCTTTTCTATCATGTCAGTTTGTGATTACGAACCTCAATCACTTCTTATGTTGACAATAATAAGCCATATTTATCAAAGTTAAACTTTACATAATAATAATTAATCATATCTAATGAACCACTAAAATGAATAGTTCGTGATCGTTACGTATGAACTACATCAAGAGGACCAGTAAAGCTTTATTAATTATATGCTAGCATAAATGTAATGTTTTACTATTCTTTCTTTTTCTTTTCGAAGTGATAAAGGATTGAATATTAACGGGTAAGCCACTCTGCTACTTACATTATCTAGAAATTTTGAGGAAGAATTAATGCAACGATCCTAGTTTTGTCTTATATTTATATTCATCAATGTATGACATCCGTATTCGTTCATTCTGAAAGAGGAGAAACCAACCCAATAAAATGTGTGTACATATGGTTTGGAACAAATGTGAAAGAGCCACTCAATATTGAGATAGCGAGATGGAGACTAGTACCAGCAAGATCATATCTTTTGGGAAAAATACACACTCTTCTTGTCACCATCACGTCGTGATAACACACCTAAATGAATCATGCTGTGTCACTCACCGATGGGTTTAAGTGTTTAACCAATTATATTCCTAGAGACATAACTGCATAACTAAAATTATTGAAGATGAATCATATAACTTTGTTTTTAGTATTATACTAATTAAACAAGGAAAAATATAACAATTTTTTTTTATATATAAAGAAAACAATATAGGAAACAGGAAAAAGAAAGTACAATGATTGTAAAAATATGGTTAGAAAATTGGTAGCACATGGAAACAACACCGCATTGCTTCCCTGACATGTTAAAGAGACCAGACAAACTCCCAAGTTGTGGGACACATGACTTCCCCTTCTTACATTAGAGCTTTCCATTTTGAATTGAAAAAAGAAAAAAAAACTGTAATGATTATCTTTCAGATAATAAGTAAATACTATCAGATTCATGACGCAACATGATATGTAAACGAAAGTATATGGTAACATATGGATCCAAAAGTATATTTGATTGTGATGATGTATGGTTTTTTTGGCAAAGACTTAAAAGTTATTGTCAGATCAAAATCATATGAACACCGATTATGAATTCATGATGAATACATAAGAAATAATTATAAAACCATCTTAAATAACCACTCATTCCGTATCTGGATTTTTAATGATCCACACCTAAACCATTAAGGTCATGATAGTGATCTTAATAGCATGACCTTAATAGCTATCCAACATATATATATATTATATACGTTTAGTAATACTAGGATTCTTGGTTATAGCAGCTGAAAATATAGGGCTATTTGTTTTAGAAAAGTTTATAAATTTCATTTTGGTAGATCAATCATAGTCTTAGTGGGCTCTAGACACATTAATTGAGGCCTATCACAAGTTTAAGACCAGAAATTACTTATAATTTTTCTTTTCATTCCGTATGTATGTTGGTGATTGCGCCGCAATGAAAGTTATTAAAGGAAAAATAAAACATTGTCTTATGTAGTGTGTCGTCGTTACTCGTTACGAAGGTTGTTGTAGTTCAAGTCATCACAAAGCTTAGGCTGGAATATTAATTACTTAGATCCATGCAAGGTGCTAGGACCTCGATTAGTTTATTTATCGGCTATGTGGCTGCATATGGATTGTCTCTTATTGAAGGCCTTGATTTTCATAAGAGAGCCCATTAACATCTTAACAAATTTTATTCTGTTATATATCGTACAATTTTTATATTTAATGATATTTGGAAAATGACGACTTCCCAATTTTTTCTTGCAAAATAAAAAGTTGTCTTTTTAGGTTCTTCCGTATCACTTTTTCATTTCAACTCTTCATCGAATTTTTGCAAGGGCAATTTGAGAAATTGTAACATTTTAGGGTAAAAACAATGAAATAAAATATAACTTTGAAACCTCTTAGAGTAAAAATAACACTCATGTACACTAGCAACTGTACTCATCATTTTATTTTATTTTAAATTTTTTAAAGTTTAACTACTTAAATATAACTTTTTTGTTGTACTCTATGGAACTAGAGGCGAATCTAATGAGAAGTAATCCAAATCTATTTCGAGAATACAGTAAGTTTGTAAGATAAACAAGGCTTAAATAATTATAGATTTCTAATTACGTACTTAGCCATATATATATACTGTATACAACTTATATACTTATTCTTGAGAGTGCTATTGAGTAATGAGTGGCGCAGAAAAATACATAGCCTTTTTGGGCTTTGAAGTATTAAAAATTTGGTAATCATCGATTGTTATAAGTTGCAAGTGAATATCTGGCTTTAACAAAAGCATATAAATTCGGCTTTTAAAAAAGAATCGTAATCATTAATTGAGCCACTTGAAAGATCATCAAAGCAAAAATAAAATAAAGATTAATGATCTAATTAGTGTCTACAACCCTAAGACAAAGGATCCAATTCTTTTGTCCAATGAGAGGCAGAGATTATCCAAGAGAGCTCTTAAGTATACAATCTTATATTATGATAGTTGTTGGAATGAATGCAGATTTCAAAAATAGACTAGTCATAGTTGAATAGTCTTAATTTAAACATTGGACAAAAAAAAACATCTATCAAATACTAGATGCTCGTACATAGGGTGATTTTTTTTATAGGCAGATTCTCCTAAATAATTTAGAATGCTTTTAAGTGATAATATAAATTACATGCTCTCTTGAGAAAGTTAAATAATGCTATTAAAACAAACAATCCAAAAAAGTAATCTAAACATAACAAACAAAGTAAGTACTGTGGTAGTAATTAATGGAATGAAAATGGAGACTATAACTTACATGATTATATACATATAACAACAATCAATTTAACTGTACAATTTGTCTAAAACTTTTCCTTTGCATATGTGTTTTGCGGTCATAACTAAGCATCATGTTTCAAATATATATTTTCTATAGATATATACCTAAATATTGATCAAGCATCTATCTGACGATTGTAAGACCTTATATATAATATATTAGCTAATTACCTAGTGAATCTTATAAGAAAGCATACATTTTTTTGTGACCACATAATTAATTTTCATTTTATTTATTCATATTTCTCACATTGATCCTTTGGTTCTAATGTGCTTGTGATGGATCAATCATATCTATAATGAAAGAGATATCAAGAATCGATGTAGGGGAATATGGAAAATTTAAAGAATGAAAGAGATGTGAGAAAGCAACTTGCACTTATTTTTGGCCTAATGAAAAGTTTTATTTGTTGGATACTTAAATCCCTAAAATGTGTATTCATATCGTTTTGTCGTGTGATAAGTTTATCACCTTCGATAAGAATGTTTGTTTATATGTTCGATATCAGCCGTTGATTATACATGTGATCGTAACGCTAGTCTGAGAGAGCAGAAACATAATTTTATTATCGAATTGAAATATAGGACCGCTAAAACTATATATACCCAAACATGTTGAACTAATTATGTAACACTTTTATTTATCATAAAAAGGCAAACATCTTTTTCTTTTGCCAAAAGCATATAAACCCTAGCTACCCTTAAGGCTACTTAATCGTTTAATGAACGCTAAGAAATACTCAAAAATTTTCAATCTTGTAATGATTTAAAAGATATACGAACACGTCACTCCTAATATTCCAATTCAGTTGTTTTAGATCATCTATCTCAAATTTATTTTGTCTAGATTCTAAATATCATAGTTGTATATATTATCTAATGTTATTATGCGGCTGAACCACCGAACAAATACAATTGAAAAAATAGTAATAGACGAATTACCAAATACATGAACGTATTAAAATGTGTTTTAACTAAACATAAAACACATTCATATTAAACAAACAGAAAACACATTTCTCTTATGAGCATAATAGTTGTTGGTTTGGGTTATAAAATGAGCATTGTAGTAAATGTACACGTATCAATGTGTATGAAACGAAAGAGAGAAATACAGCTAATATATATATACATGATCCTTCTATTTTTCTTGACGAGCTTTTTCCCATATTCTTATTCTACGATGTATAATTAAATTAGGAGTGCACTAGAGTTGTTGTTAATTAACTACTGAATTGTACTTTTTGATGAATAATTTTTTTTTGGGTGTAAAAGGAAAAATGAATAGTTAATCACCGATGGATAGATTCATAAACAAAAAAGAGGAACGTCGAGGATACGATCTTTTTTTTTTGCTAAATGTCGAGGATACGATCTTGTAACATATATTAGTGCAAATGACGCATAAGTTCTATCTAATCCATAATTGCCTATACACATAATGTTAATAAAATTGATGTAAGCTTTTTAAGGGTGTTGAGTTCCTATCGGACAAACTATATTCTTCCAAAAAACAAAAGAGAGGAATATATATTGAATTATGATTCTTGTTCTTGACTCCTTTCTCTCTACGTCATTTTCAAGCACATTTTCAATTTAATATTCATCTTTTTATTAATATGTGGTTTATAATCTGACAATTCACCAAAAATATGTTTTCTCATAAAGAAAAAATGTTGAAGCGATCTTTTTTGTGTGCATAGTATTATACATATCTGAATATTAAATGGTGTTTTATAAGATATAATTTCCCACATTTTAGATTGGAAAACTTGATCATGTCGTAATGATGGATCAGCATGTGTAACAAGAGAAGATAGTTGATTCAAAAATAGGGTGTAGTATTATAAATTTAGAATAGGTCGTCTAGTGGTTATTGCCCGATGATTTACTCACATGTTAGATATATGAATCACGTTGATCAACATGCTAACATATCAAGTGATTTTTTTCCATCTATGATCATATCATTACTCGGTTTCCTTTGATTTCTAGCAACTCAGCTTTTTAATCCAATTCATGAAACTTTAGTACTTGAAGAAAAGTAAAATGAAAACATAGATATTTTGGAAAGAGGAGAGTTGTTCATTGCATATACTTAGCTAATCAATTTATAGATATGAAAACATTGAAAAGCAAACCGAGGTGATACGACAACATGAAGCAACACAAAGCATAATAGAAAAACCCACACCAAAACCCTACAAAGTTCGACCAACGTGCCAAAACCCTAACTTCCTTCCCACCATAATTATTAATTAGTGCTAACAAGTTCCTGAAACCGGTACAACATCAAACGAAACCAACATTCCTTGGAACAGCCTTGCACTTCAGTGGCTGCTTCATCTCCATAGACAGCTTGAGAACCTCTGCGAGCTCAACATCGCCAGAACCCCTAACCCATTCGAAATTCTGTATCAACTGACCGATCCAAAGATGAACAGTGGCTAGACCCATTGCTTTACCAGGGCAAACGCGACGTCCAGACCCGAACGGAGCCAATCTAAGATCAGAGCCCATGATGCTCACATCCTCACCACCAATGAACCTGTCAGGATTAAACTCTTCAGGGTCGGTCCAGATTTTGGCGTCGTGTGTGATGGACCACATGTTGACCATAGCTATGGTTCCTGCAGGGACAAAGTTGGGACCTACGTGAACATCGTGGATAGCGAGACGGGCCCATGAGAGGAGTGGACCAGGTGGATGGATCCTTAGGGTTTCTTTGACAATAGCTTGGAGGTACGGCAGTTTTGGGATGTCGGAATCAGACAAGGATCTTGTGTTGTTACTTGTAGCGGAAGCTATCTCTTTGTAAAGCTTATCTTGGATGTCTTGATGCAAAACCATTCTTGCAAGTACCCATTCCACTAGAATGGCAACTGTATCCGTCCCTCTAAAAATCATTTCCTAAAAATAAAATCAAAAGATTAAAAAATCTTAGACACAAAATATTAATGATAACTCACATTACAAGATTAAAACTTTTATCTTAAGAAAAAAAAAAAATAGTGAAAGTAGGTTACCCAAAGAACAGCAATCATGTCAGAATCAGACAGCTTTTCATCTTTTTGCAAGCTAAGCAAGACATCAACGAAGTCCTCTCCACTGAGAGAGTTGCTCTTCTTCACCTTGTGTTTCTCAATTATTCCGCCGACAAAAGTGTTGACCTCGGAGACCAAAGCTCTACACCTCTTCCTCACTCCTTGGAAGTCAAACCAACGTAGAAGCCAAAAGTGATCGCTCCAGTTAAATATCCCAAGCAACTCATAGCCTTCACTCACCAGCCTCTCTAGGAAACATCCATCCCCATTAACATCATCAAAATCGTAACTTTCACCAAAAACAGTCGTCATTACATTATTCAAAGAACCAAAGTGAACAATCTTTTTCACTTCAACTTCACCACAAGCGTCAGACGTAACAAGGGTCTTGATCTTCTCCACCATCTTCATACCGATACCAACTCTAACACCTTCGAAACTCGCGATTCTCCTCGGGCTGAAAAGATGAGTGGAAGAGATCCTCCTAAGATTCCTCCAATACTCACCATATGGTGCGAATCCCATGGCACGGTGGAACAGTAGCTCGTAAGCTGACTCCTTAACCGGCCGGTCCGCAAAAGCAGAGCTGTTCAGAATCTCTTTAGCCGTCTCTGGTTCACTAGAGATAATGAAACGCGAAAACCCAACCGAGAAGGCCATCAACGGAGAGGCCTTGAAGCGTTTGGCAAGAGCGGAGAGAACACGGTGAGGATTAGAGCCGGAGAAGACGGAAAGAGAACCAGATGGTCCCGGAATGGAAACATGGTTCTTCGATGACCAGGTCCAGGCCCATGCGAGCCCACCTGGTGAGAGAAAGATAGCTCCTGTGGCTAAGAAAAGAGAGAGCCAAGCAAAGGCTTCGAAGCTGAGGAGGTTGAAACTGTTAAAGAACAGAACGTAAGCGTCCGGAGACATCTCAGGCTGAGTTATGGAACAAGAGAGAGTGTTAAGAGTGTGATGAGAGAGAAGTGTTTTAAGAGTTTATGAAGAAGGTATGAAGTGTTGTTGCATGGGAAGAGAGTTTAAATAGATGTGATTTACTAGTTGTGTCATTGATATTTTTAACTAATTAATAGGTTCTAAATAAAATTAATAGTAAATTAAAGGTTTTAAAATTGTATTTGCATTGAAGGTAACGGGCAAGTCAATGGCTTTTAGCTTAATGGTGGAGCGAATTTTGATGTAGCTGTTTCTTTTTTTTGTTATTTACTAAACTTTTTGAAAATCGCCACATTTATATTCAGTATAATAAAATAAATTATTAGTACTATATTTTTAAGCTAATTTTTGGTATTCGTTTGAAAGTAAGAAAATGAATTTATTTTTTCTAAGGGTTTTCGAAAATATATATATATATATATATATATATATATATATATCAGACAGAGTATAGTGTGATTCATATGGTTTGTGCGGAGATTTGAAAGCCAAAAAATTGGTATGTTTTTACACAATAATTGGCAAATTGTAGTTGTGTCATGCATAAAATATTGCAACGAAGTCAAGATATTTTCCTATCACGTATAAACACTGTGTTTTTTTTTTTTTTGGTTATGTTGGAAATACTTCACACTTGGATAAACTTTTATTACTAGAACTAGTAATCTATTATAGCTAGCACTTAGCAGTAACATTTAACATCAGTGGATAATATCAACCTCCCATTAAAGCAGCTATTCTAGAGTACTGTATAATATAATAATCAGAAAAGTTTAAGATTCACCGGCTCTCCTGACACAAATTAAAACTAAATGGGTGGAGTTAATTAACCAATATTTCATTGTTAGTGTTTAAAAAAAAAAAAAAAGGAGAAACTATGCTAAAGAAGAATCCGATATCAGAATCGCACACAGCCGTCTTTGCCACTATTACCAAAGCTATTAATTGTACGGATTTATTCATATTTTAGTCTGGCTTACTAATTTTTTTATATATATAATTTTTGAAACTTTTTGGTGGTGAGGACGATTTATTCACAAGTCTTCTTTCACTTTTCTTTTGGTTTAGAATTAAATCAAATTATTCTCGCTAATTCGTATTCACTATTCCATTCAAACTTGTTATATGATTTTTTTTCCAACACCTACTAAAAAAGTGGGAGAACAGAATTGTAACTTGTGTATTACTGCACTCATATAAATATGTGTGTAATATAGAACAGAACTGGTAGTAATGCTTCTTTGTTAGACTCATAAATATGTTAGTGCAATAATAACAGAACTGGTAGTTGTAGTAATGCTTTTTTTAGCTTTCTGTAACTTACTTTACACTCCTAATAAATACACAGTGAGTTTAAGAGATCAAACGGTGCAGTTAATACACATCTGCAGCGTGCTCACATGACGAACAGAACCAAACAAAAGAAGAAAAGAAAAGGTTCTGATCGTTATGGCTAAGCATTGGAGCATCTCAAATGTTCGAGGCTTTCTTTCTTTTCTTTTTTTTTTTTTAAATTTTCACGATTCGGCTTTATTGAGAAACCAGAAAAGATAAGAACCGAGTTAAGATTACAAGACACGTGGAAGGAGTCAAATCAATAGTAAAGTCAATATCAGTATCATAATTGAAGAAGAAGATCTTTGCCGTGTGATCTTTAACTTGAAGAACCCTCCCGTGGCCACCCTCGTAAATCTTTCTTTACTCACACTGTTGTTGTTGTGAAGCTCTCTTTTCATATTTTTACATTTTACAAGTTGTACAAAGATTGAAATGAATTTTATATACGCACTTGTACTAGGATTTACGTAGAATAAATAATATAGTAAAAATTCTAAGGGGGGGGAGACAAAGGGCAGTGATGATTAAGAAAATACAGGGAAGCAAGCAAGTGAAGTAGAAAGCTGACATTAGTATACGTAAAGTGTCTGTGATGTGTTGTGGTCTATATGGTCTATACTGGGTAGTGTAGTGGCTTAGGCCTGCTACTTTCTACTGCTTCTATATTTACTGTTTCGTATTTCTTTTTCCTTTTCATTTACTTTACTTGACAGCGAAACCCAAATTCCCTTTCACATTTATGTGCTTGTGTAAATCTTCTTCACGAGCAGCTCATATATGATATCTAATTCATGCATGTTGACCTATTAAACATTATTATTATGCTATCTTCTGCTATAAAAAAAAGTGATAACCTATGCTTTGTATATCGATTCACAGTTTTATGTTCCACCTGACCAAATAATACTATTTGATTATAATCTTGTTTATACTAACTTAATCAGTTGACCAATAGTTACTGTAGTTTGACTAGATATATCAACTAGCAAAAACCTGAAGTGTTTATAGTTTTTTTTCACCGTTAAAACAAAAGTATACTATTATATACTACTTAATACTTCAGTTAGAACTTCACAATCCTAGTAATATATGTAGCAAAACCAACTCAGCCCAAATCATGATATTTATTTTGTCACCGAATATCTGATAATGTCACCGAATATCTGATAATGTTTTTGAATATCTGATAATATTTTGTCACCGAATATCTGATATATGGTAGACTTTTACTTACATGGATTTTTTTTCTTTTTTCAAAGACAAAAACATGAGTACTTTTTAACAAAACACAATTAAAAAAGCAATTATCTAACAGTATTTTTAATCAATATGAATCAAAAACATGAAGTACCAAATCAAGCAATTATTTTTTGTTTACTTTTCGAAATTAAGATAATTACCACGTAAAGGATCACAAGATCCAAGCCGACAACTAAAACATCGCAACAACTTAAACATCGCCGAGCTTGAATAAATTGGCCAGATGCAAGTCTTACATATTTTTTGAATGATTCATCCCCTTGCCTATGATAACTAGCCCAAATCTTATCTTAAAGTGAAAACAAGTAGTCTTATTTGGTTTCTAACTCATGTAATGTAGTTTGTACTCTCTCTTTTTTTTTTCAAAACAAAATCATGAAATTATTTGATCAATTGCATTCATATGTAGCATAAAGTAGGCATAAAACTATAATTTCAACTTGATATTCAACTTGTGAAGGATAAAACACCGTATATCAAAACAATATTAAGAACATTTTTTGTACCTCACAAGTCACAGCCATCTCATCTCATATGATATACTACATGCACTTTTACATCATTTCTATCATATTCCAGTGATTAATATAATATCAGTTTGAATCCATGATACTAAATGTTTGAGTATATGTAAGTGAAAGTACTTATAGACCTATTAATGATAATTGTTTGATAATTTCAAAAAAATTGAGATATTTTTTTTCAACGAAATTTGTAGCTCTGAAATATCAAGAGTTGAAATTAACCTACTAATATAATATGATCACTAAATGATTTTATTGTTTTTATCATTCTATATACTAAGTATCAATTGACACATATTTTCACATTTAGAGTTTTCGTAGAATTAGAGTTTAAATAAGTATCATGAACATGAGTACTTTAAACAAAACACAATTAAAAAAAGCAATTATCTAGCAGTACTTTTAATCAATATGAATCAAAACATGAAGTACCAAATCAAGCAATTATTTTTTGTTTGCTTTTTGTGATCACAAAGCTTCTCAAGATCCAAGTCAGCAACTAAGACATCGCTGAGCTTGAATAAGTTGGCCAGATGCAAGTCTTACATATTTTTTGAATGATTCATCCCCTTGCCTATGATAACTAGTCCAACTCTTATCTTAAAGTGATTACAAGTGGTCTTATTTGGTTTCTAACTCATGTAATGTAGTTTGTACTCTTTTTTTTCCAAAACAAAATCATGAAATTGTTTGATCAATTGCATTCATATGTAGCATAAAGTAGGCATAAAACTATAATTTCAACTTGATATTCAACTTGTGAAGGATAAAAATACCGTATATCAAAATAATATTAAGAACATTTTTTGTACCTCACAAGTCACAGCCATCTCATCTCATATGATATACTACATGCACTTTTACATCATTCCTATCATATTCAAGTGATTAATATAATATCAGTTTGAATCCATGATACTAAATGTTTGAGTATATCTAAGTGAAAGTACTTATAGACCTATCAATGATAATTGTTTGATAATTTCAAACAAATTGAGATATTTTTTTTCAACAAAATTTGTAACTCTGTAATATCAAAAGTTGAAATTAACCTACTAATATAATATGATCACTAAATAATTTTATTGTTTTTATCATTCTATATGGTAAGTATCAATTGACACATATTTTTACATTTAGAGTTGTAGTAGAATTAGAGTTTAAATATAGTTTTTCAAATAGTTATTATAATTTTGCCTAAATTATAATAAAAATTCATATTTATGTGTATTTTTAATTAATAAAATAATTGATACAGTTTTAGAAACTAGTTGAAATAGTTGATAGACTTTGACCTACAATTACATACCTATGCGGAACTCCATGTATGACCTTTGAACACTGTGAAGTAGTTTAAATGGAAAGTAGCATGTTTTTTTTTATATGTATTAGAAAACATCAGGAGTATTTTTCACTACTGACAGCTGTTATTTTTGTGTGGGTAAAATGGATTTTAAAAGTAAAGCATAGGAATAAACATGTAAGAACAAAAAAGAAAGGAAGTGAAAAGTAAGAGGCCAATCATGTCAATGTCTGTCTAGACAACGAGACTTCATACCTTTAACAAGCAAAAAGACTAGTTCGGTTCGAACATAACCAGAGTGATATCATTCTCTTTAGTCTTTATCATCTTTTTGTGTTTCCCCTTCCCCTTGTTTGGTATGTAGTTAAGGATATGGATTGGGTATTTCGTATTCTTTTTTTTCCTTTTAAATCAATTATGTCGAAACTATATATCGATAGATAATTCTCATTCTATTCGATAAATAGATATACTTTACAAAAAGAATTTGTTTGTTAGATGACAAAAAAAAAAAGAATTTGTTTGTTACATTTAAAATTATTAAATTTTGCTACGGTTTCGTTTTAATTATAAATAAACAAAACAGTTATATTTATCTAATAGTGTATCCGGTCACCACATTACGGTAGATCACTGTAGTTACATGCGACTTCATTTTGTTCAGTGACTTCACTTGAGACACTCACAAGTCACAGGTTCGTGGACGTTGCAGAATCCCAAGTTTCGTTTGAGAGATCACTCATCACTACATCAGTTAAAAGTTATTTGTATCATATAATGCTATTATTTACCCAAAAATATATGGAGCCATAAAATCTCATTAGTAAAAATTAAAAATTTGGAGAGAATATGTTTTTATTGATTTATATTTATATTTTATTTCACTATATATATAAATAATTTTGTTTTTATTGGAGATAGTTACAATATTACTTTAACAAATCCCAAAGTTTATGCACAATGCTTACATTTGAGACATTCACACACTCCTTGAGCCGTGTTGCAGAATCCACCTCTGCCTGGACATTTTAAATTACACTCAAGATCTCTACTGCAGTGAAGAACATTATCCATCTGTTCATTACAAATGCATGCTCCTAGCTTACATCTTGCTCCCAGATTACATTTTCCATGACAATCAATTTCCCTTTGACATTGATCACTGAGGGGTGTTGCTCCAGCCTCAATACAACTCACAAGACCTTGTCCTATGCCCACAGAAAAAACATCAAAACTTTATATTTAAGACATTCAAAGCCCATCTTTACTCAAAATATGGAATGCAATGTACATGTATGTACTTACCAAAGCTAGTGAATAGAAACGAAACCAGTAACATAAGCGAAAACTTGTTCATTCTAAAAGTGGTTTAACAAATTTTGATATCAACGTTAGGATTTAATTATATACACAAGTCTGAATCTTGTGAGAAAAAGAGACTAGTGAGAGTTTAATAAGATAGTTATTTGACATGTGTAAATTACATAATAATAGCAAATGAAATAATATGTTGTAGGCTTTGTAACTCAAAGAGAACAAATGTCAAAAATCGAATCCAGTTCATTTTATTAAATCTGACATATATCCTCTTTTAAGATTTTATATAACCACAATTTCCTCTTTTAGTCACAAAATATTTAATACTTGTTATATCAATCAGATTTTATCCAAGTTAATTTCAGAATCCAACCATAAATGTTTTTATTATTCAACGACTATTATAACTTCTATTCCATTCTATATGTTATGCATCACTTTTAATTATATTTAGATTAAAAAATTAAAACTGATGATTTCAATTTTAAAATGGGAAAAATGTAAACCAGGCAAAATATTAATGTATTCTCTCTATCTTTCTTCTTTAGAAATCCTTTTTAATTGTTAAAAGAAAGAGAAAAAATCAGGATGATGTCTAATTCCAATTATACTTTAACAGTTAGTATATATATATTATATCTTACCAACAATTTCAAAAGCCTCCGTAGCATAGTGGTATTGCGTTCGCTTCGTAAGCGAAAGGCCGCGAGTTCGATCCTCGCCGGGGGCTTTTCTTCTATCTCTTTTTATCCTTTTGTTTTGATTTTTTTTTCCCTCAATTCTTAGCCACAAATTTTTCCTATACTCACAAATCAGAAATCACAATACAAATCTACCAAAAAAACATTTCTGAAGGAAAATTTCCCTCCTTATCACATAATAAGGGACAATAGTGGAAAAAAATCTGTAGAATAAGAAAAGTCCCCCCAATTCTCGTCGGAGATTTCTAAGTAAAACCCTAGAAGAAGAAGACACCTTATATATATATATTTTTTTATTTTATATTCATCCCTCCCTCCCTCCCTCCTGTGTCCTTCGTTACTCTGTCTCTCTCTCTCTTTTCTTCGAACTGATCTGAGATTTTGATTCTGCTTCTCTCTTCTCATCTTCCAAGGTAATTGCTTTTGTCTACCAATTCCTTTTATCTTTCTCACTTTTTTCAATTGTTCTTCCTTTTGGGTTTCGTCTCTCTGCCTTAAAGTTTTCTCCTTTCTGTTGGAATCCTCTGTTAAAGGTTGAGCCTTTTTTTTTTTTACATTTGTCGCAAGTGTAGTTTCGTTATAGTAGATCTATAGAGTTCAATTTTATAGATTCACTAGTTATCTCTTGCTAAGCAGCTATATGATCTACTGAGATTTGTGAATGCCCTTTCGTGTAGTAGATTGGAATGAAAATATAGGGGCTTTAGTTTGATTCAGATGAAGCAAATTCATTACTTGTTTTCTGAGGCTGATAATGAATCTCTTTGATTAGTGTAGAGATGGCACTCGAATCAAATGCTCCTGTGGTGGATCCACACACTGTTGGCAATGCGTTTGTTCAGAAGTACTACAACCACTTGTATGAATCACCAGCGGAAGTGTATCAGTATTATCGTGAGGATAGTGTTTTTGGCCGCCCGGGTTCTGATGGAGAGATGGATTCTGTCAAGTCCTTACAGGTTAGCTACAATTTCGTTTAGATGAATTGAAAAAAAGTTCATTGTTTTGATTAGTGTTGTTGTATCTTCTGTGTTTCGTTTCTGAGTTCAAACTAATACAAATCTTCTTCATTGTACTTGGAAGCAAGGATTTATTTATTTATTTTGAGAGTTGTTTTAATCTTGTTTGCAGGCTATCAATGACAAGATCATGTCCTTTGATTACGAAAACTCTAAGATTCAGATTCTGACTGCCGATTCCCAAGCATCTTACAAGAATGGAGTTGTTACTCTAGTCACTGGTTTACTGACCGTGAAAGAGGGGGAAAGAAAGAGATTTTCTCAATCGTTTTTCCTTGTGCCCCAGAATGGAAGCTACTTTGTGCTGAACGATGTCTTTAGGTATGTCGCTGATGAGGTTGTTGAACCAGAAGCTAACAAGAAAGATGTCGAGGAGGTGATTCCTCAAGAGGTTCAGTCAACAGTCACTGTAGTGGGTAAGTATTGGTTTGTCAATCAAGAAAATCAAATTTACATTTCGGATTTCATAACAATATCATTTATGATCAGCAGAGCCAAGAACTGAAGTTGTGGAGCCAGTTACTATCCCTAGTCAACAACCCCCGTCAAAGCCGACAACTGAAAATACGATGAAGAAACCAGAAAGAGCTGTAGCAAATGGACATCCCAAAACCCGGGAGGAACAAGTTGTGAAGGATGACAGCAATGGCGTGGATGCTCCCAAAAAATCATACTCAGCAATGGTGAGTCCTCCTTGTATGTAAAATCCAATTCTCTTGCGCAATCTTGCTTAGATAATCTAAAGATTTTGCTACTTACGTGTAGGTCCAATCTTTGGCTCAAAACAATGAGAAATTCAATGTGAAAGCTTCTCCTGCAAAGCCTAAGCCTGTTACAAAGACCAGTGCTGCTCCCGAATCCAAAGCTCCTGCGCCTGTTCCTGGACACTCTTCTGCTGAAACAATCGACCAATCAGGTTTGAATTCGATGTTCTAAAATTTCAGGAAAACCAAAGAGTTACCACTTCATCTATGTCTTTAACATGATTTACTCATTTTCGTGTAGCAGCTGAGGGTGTAACCATATTTGTTGCAAACTTGCCTATGGACGCTCAACCTGAGCAACTCAATGAAACATTCAAAGGTTTTGGAACTATTAAGAAAGATGGTATCCAAGTTAGAAGTCACAGGGTGAGTTGTTATCGAATGAAATCTTTAGAGGAAACATGTTATGCTTTGTTTTTGTTTTTACCATAGAAACGTTTTCATTTTTCAGTTAAAGGGAAACTGTTTCGGGTTTGTGACATTTGAATCTATCGAAGCTATGAACTTGGTCCTCCAGGTATGTTTCAACATCAAGAAATTTCTTTTAAACTTTTGATTTATTGGATTCTCTTTTGATGTCCTGCTACGTAATTATAGGCGCACAAAGAATCAGCCATCAAAATTGGAAACCGAAGAGTTTCAATAGAAGAGAAACGAGGTAAGTTAAGAGTAAAGTTTAGTACTTTGTGACTATTGATTGTCTCCAAGATACCAACTTCAAAATAAAAAGACGGAAACACTTGATTCCTCTGCAGGCAACAACGAAAATGGAAGACCCTCAACGCGAAACGGAGGCTATAGGAGCGAGAACGGATACAGAAACGACGGGTTTAGGCCTCGAGGCAACGGTTATAATGGAGGTCGAGGGCATGGAAGAAATGGATATGAGAGAAGGGGAGAATCACACAACGGTGAATCTAACAACGGTGATGGCAAAGTCCACCACCAGAATGGTACAGTAAAACCTGTCCGTGAAAATGCTCAATCCAGAGGCTAAAAAAGTCGCAATCCCTTTCTTAAACTCTGGTGATGTGTTGTTGTTTATTGTTCGTTTGAAATTGAGAATCTGGAGTTTTATAGGAAAGAGAGAGAGAGAAAGAGAGAGAGAGAGAGTAGAAGCTTTTTTGGAGTAGTTTCATCTCTTTCCATGAAAGATTTTTGTTTTGGGATTATAATTTGATGATTACATTTATCTTTCCAATCTAAATCACTAACGAAGCCTTCGACTGGTCCGGTCCGGTCCGGTTTGCAAACCAAATTAACTTTGAGCAATTCAGACAAACAACAAACGACTAGAACTATTGCAACAGGAATGGGCAACCAACAATAAACTCATGGGCTTCAAATTGTAGTTTTTGCTCAGTAAGGTCTCTATTACACACACACACATGAACCAACGGGTGGGGAGCACGTAGCAATTTTTGTTTTGGTTTTTGTTTAGATTTCATTCTCCAACCTAACTATCACTCTATCAAAATTATACTATATAAGTTAGCTCATTCTCATTATGTTTTTTTTTTTGTTTAATCTAAAACTCTTCCCCATCAAAACATGATTAGCCGTCGATTATCAAACTTCTTTATCATTATTAATACTTTATATTATCATATATTAGTCTTTTGAGCTTTTTATAATACTACTAGTTATATCGATGAATTTTCCTTTTTGTAGTTAGTTTTTTTTCTTCTTATATTCTCAGTTCACTTTTTCACAATCAACTTGCTTGCTTCGTGGGGTCCTAATGGTCTAAACCCACGTGAGTGACGTTGTCGAGTCGCTAGATTTATCATATTCAAATTGTTTACCTCTCAGTTTCAATTGTGATATATCAAAATCAACCTTACCTATCAATTGTTACTCTCTTTAGACGAAATTACGTGTTTTTTTACAGTTTTTTTTCTTCCTTCTTTTTGTGTTAAGTTTTTCTTTTTGTTTTTAGATTTGAGGTTTTTTTTGAACTTATACAAAAACACTTCTCTGCAAAAAGAAGAAAAAAAAAAAGAAAAAAGGGCAAAAAACGGATCTTTTTACCTGGAAGACACGTGTCGGAACACTGGATAACTCAGTCACTTTACGACACGTTTCTTGAAGCAGCACTATGGAACGCCGACGTAATCCACCGGCCACGTGTCGTTCAGGCAGTTCTCTCGGCGGCCACTTGCCTCTTCTCTCAGTCAAGACCTGTCTCTCTTTCTTTCTTCCTTTCTTTCTCTCTTTCATCTCTCTAATGTCTAAAAGAGTCTTCTTCTTCTTCTCCTCCATCTCCGTCTCTGCTTTTCAATTTCAATTAACCACCTCTTCGTCGTCTCTGGTAACAACAACTCCGGCGACTCTTTTTTATTTATTCCCTAAATTACTTTGATGTGAATTTTCTGAGATTTTTACTGTTCAATCCATGATTACAGTTTTGGGTTTTTGATCGGATGTGAAAATTTTTAGATTCTTCTTCATCATTTTATAACAGAGGAGAAACAAAAAAAAAGGATCTTTTTCTTTCTTTCTATTTCGTTCTTTCTTTTAATTTAGGAATCTATGGGGGAAGCAAGTAGACAACAAAGGGCATGTAACAGAGAAATGACCGTTACGACAAATCTTTCTCTGGACATAGATAAGTACCCGAGAGATCTGTTACGAGGTTTCATGTCTGAAAACGGTGTTGGCAGAACGATTCATCGTGGAGGCGAAGCAGACTGCGATGACTCCGAGAGTGCGATCGAGCTGAATCTTGGTTTGTCTTTAGGAGGTAGATTCGGAGTAGACAAGACTCCTAGGAAGCTCAAACGATCTTCCTCTGTTATCGGAACTCTGCCTTTTGATGACTCAACGACGATTGTCTCGGGGATGGAGGCTGAGCCGGAGAATTACACGGTGGGTTTAGTGAGAACGACGTCGTTACCGGCGGAGATGGAAGAGGAATGGAGGAAACGGAAAGAGATGCAGTCTCTTAGGAGAATGGAAGCTAAGAGAAGGAGATGCGAGAAACAGAGTTTCAGAGTTGGGAATTCTGATGACCAAGCCGTGTCGTTTGAGAATGAGAGATGGGTCACTGCGAGTAAAAGTGGGTTTTTGCAGAGACATTTGGTTCCTTCTAATAGACAACTCTGTGTCGACTCTGATGGTGGAGGAGGCGGAGGCGGAGCTACAGGAGGAGGTAGCTCCTCGAGCTTATCGGAGCTGGACAACAAGAATCAACAAGGTAGATTTCAATACATTGTTGGCCTTAGACTCGGATTAGATAGTTTTATATTTGTCATTGAACTTGTGGTATCGTAGGATGAGTGAGTTACCACATTCTAGTAAAAAAGCGTGATTTATATGCTTCTGTGGGAGACTTATTAGAATCTGTGTGTTGTAGGATCATCAAACAGTTGTAATGATGAAAGAAGTCCGAAGATCGTGGCAGGATGTTCATCTAATAGCGGAAGCCATGGAACAGAGAAACCAAATGTGACAAGAGCCAACAAAGTGAATGAGAATGAGAAAGGGCTGAAAAGAGAGGACTCGGTGGATAGGAAAGGCAAAGGGATGGCTACGTCTACTGGCTTGTTTGACATGCCGTGTGTGTTTACCAAAGGGGACGGGCCAAACGGAAGACGTGTTGACGGGATTCTATACAAGTACGGGAAAGGAGAGGAAGTGAGGATAATGTGCATCTGCCACGGCAGTTTCTTGACACCAGCTGAGTTCGTTAAACATGGTGGTGGAGGAGATGTGGATCGTCCTCTACGGCATATCGTTGTCAACACTTCTTCTTCGACCTTTTAAATCGAAGAAATCGGTACAAAAAAAACGAATGGCTCTTTTGCTCTTTGTTTTGTTTTCTTTATCTCGTTGTTTTATCCTTCGGATCTCTGGTTTTTGGCTATAAGAATGAATGCCAAATCCCAATCTTGATGAAGATCAAGATTTTTTCATGCTTTTCTAGGTCTTAATATTTGTGAACATGAAAGCATCATAATCCAATGATTCTTTCTCCATCTCTCGCATTTTAAGCTAAATTTCATGTATGATGATATCTCAAGCAGAGTAATCGAAGGCCTCTCTGCAAAGTTCAGATAGTTTTTGAAACTTGTTTTGAAGTACGTATAATTGATGTGTAAACCACTAAACACTACAAGTCTACAACAGTTTTATAAAAGAACAAGGAGCCATTGAATACAGAAGAGCTCAAGCAGTTATCAAGTCTTTATGAAGCAAGTGTTGTTGCAGGACAACTAATGACGAGACAATGAATCTAGAAGTGTGTTCTTGCGAGAATCGATTTCTCTTTTTGATATTGGACCCGATTTGCGTAAAGAAAATCATAATTGGGCCAGTGGCTTATTCACTTACAATTGAGAACCAATCCAAAGTCCCAAACACTCATAAAGTCTTGACTTTTTAAAAAGTTGACTTCTCTCTCTCTTTCACAACGTGAAGAAAGAAGAACTGAGAAGCCATGAGAGAAGAAGAAGTCTCTTCTGATTGCGCACCAATTACACTTGAAGAATGGAACGGTTCTTCTTCAACTAAGCTATTTAGAACAGCAACCATCACTGCCTCCACTTCTCTATCTATCCAAAGGTTTTTCCTTTTCTATTCCATCCAAATCTAAATAGTTTCGGTGAAAATTGAGTGTGTTTCTTTTTCCTCCTGTGCGGCTGATTCATAGGTCTTCTAATCGATTCAATCATATATGGAGACGAGTTCTTCAAGCATTTGTACCAGAGGCAAGTGTTTTCTTTCCTTTTTCCCTCAAGCCTCATCTCTTCTCCTGATTAGGATCACTGAGACAACTGAATCGTACTTTGTCTTGATGATGCAGGGCTTTCCTGGTAGTGTAACTCCGGATTATGTAGGATTTCAATTATGGGATACGTTACAGGTATGTGAGAATATGCTTGTGTGCCTTATGGCTACTGTAAAATTTGATCTTTGGTTGAATTTGTCACTCGGCTATGTTGCAGGGTCTCTCAACGTATATAAAGATGATGCTTTCCACTCAGGTGAGGTCAAGTTTTGAGCTTTTGAGCTCTTAAATCGTTCTGCTGCAGTAGTATTTCTGATTTGGACTATTTTCAGGCTCTTTTGAGTGCAATTGGCGTTGGTGAGAAATCCGCAACAGTTATAGGTGCTACATTTCAGGTGAGTTTTTCTATTGCTGGCATATAACGTTTCTCCTACTTTACAACTCATTGGCTTTTTATATCTATATGCAGTGGTTTCTGAGGGATTTTACTGGGATGCTTGGAGGCATATTGTTCACATTTTATCAGGTACCCATATAGTAGATTGAGATTCTTCTCAGTCATAAACAGATCGATTCTTTTCCATTTTACTCTTCTTTGAGAGTTAGCCTAGTTACGGTTTTTAAAAAATTTTTAGGAGAACTTGAGGTTTTATTATCAGCAATTGATTCTCTTTTTTTTGCTGAGTATAAAAAAATAAGTCTCTAGTACAATGTGGAAAATTTTCTGATCTTCTGTTCCTCAGGGTTCCAACCTGGATAGTAATGCAAAAATGTGGCGTCTTGTTGCTGACCTTATGAACGATATTGGTATGTTCTTTTGTTTTCATTCAACACGCCAGTAATAGTTAGTTGCCATATTTACACTTGAAAATCATTTCCTGCATTTGGTTCTCAGAGACTTTGAATGACTACAAGTTTGTTGCTTTGATTGCAGGAATGCTAATGGACCTTCTTTCTCCTTTGTTTCCATCTGTCTTTATAATTGTGGTTTGCTTAGGGAGCCTATCGAGATCATTTAGTGAGTTTCATTACATGCATCAAAACTGAAATTGAGACTTCCTCTTTGATTGGTGCATCGTTTTTTATCGTTTTTTGATCTCCACTACTTGAACTAGCTGGTGTTGCCAGTGGAGCAACCAGAGCGGCTCTAACTCAGCACTTTGCTCTCCAAGATAATGCAGCGGATATATCTGCTAAGGTATTTGACCTTTTTCACTATGAATGATTTGGAAACTACAAATATGAAGTTTTTAGTAGTTTTTTTCTTATCTACTTTATTTACTGAAAGGAAGGAAGCCAAGAGACTATGGCAACTATGATGGGCATGTCATTGGGAATGTTGCTAGCTCGGTTTACTTCTGGCAACCCTTTGGCTATTTGGTTTTCGTTTCTCTCTCTCACAGTGTTTCATATGTATGGTAAGTTACAAAATGAAAGTAAAGGCTAGATCAGATCAGAATTTTTCTAATTATTTGTATATACTGTTTTCCAATCTTATATATTTAGCAAACTATAGAGCTGTCCGGTGTCTTGTATTGAATTCATTAAACTTTGAGAGGAGTTCGATTCTTCTAACACATTTCATGCAAACTGGCCAAGGTAAGTGTTATTGATTATTTGGAACGTTTCAGTGACTCTCCTTTGTTTTCAACTGGTTCCTCTTTATCATTGCATCATATATCAGTAACTTTCTTTAACTAAACATGTCGCCAGTTCTCTCTCCCGAACAGGTTTCTTCAATGGAGGGTGTATTGCCTGTGTGGGCCACTTCATTGAGATCAACTAATACAAAAGTATTGCTTAAGAGAGTGCACTTAGGTGTAAGAGTTTCTTCTCTCCCTCGTCTAGAAATGTAAGTTCATTTTCTCCAATTGCTACAGTTGATGGTTTAAAAAGAGAATTGCCGCTGCTTTCGGGAAAGAATCGACTTGATGTTGACAATATATGTGCAGGATGCAGCTGTTAAACGGTGTTGGCGTTTCTTCATACAAGAATGGTTTGATTGATTTCTTTTTCCATGATGTTTCAGTGATATTAGTTTGTCTGTGTATATTTGGCGTAAACTCGGTTCTTGTCTGTTGCACACTCCCGCAGATAAGTATTTATTGGCTCACAGAAAGGGAAATGTTAGTGTGATCTTGCACAAAGATTCAGAGGCTGCAGATGTGTTGAAATCGTATATTCACGCGATAGTTTTGGCAAACCTTATGGAAAAAAACACATCTTTCTATTCGGAAGGAGAAGCTTGGATGGATAAAAACTATGACGAATTTCTCCACAAGGTAATTTAGACCACTAAGACTAATTACTATTAAACCGTGTGTTTGTGACATGAAAGTGATTGTTCTAAGTTTTGATTTTCACTCTTTTTTATTTTTTACACCCTCTATGTAGCTAAGATCAGGAGGTTGGAAAACAGAGCGTCTTCTTTCACCTTCCATTACTTGGAGAGCAAATTGGATATCTCACACTTCGGGTGCTAAGATCGACTAAAGCTTAATCGCCCTTCTAAGATCAAAATACTAAAAACGGATCATGTTAGTTCTTGGTTTCCAATATACTCTATAGTGTGTGTAATTTGGATCATATGCTTTTAATGGATTCGAAAAGAAAGCATTGGCCAATGAGTAAAGAACGGAATTATTACATGCTGGACTAAAATCTAATAGTTTTGGGACCCCTCTCAGTCTCTCATCTCTGAACCAACAAATGATAGAAGCATGCTTTATTTATTAGTCACAAGAAACTCATGTTTCCCAATCATAAACATTAGAAAAAAATTATCTCAGTGTTCGATTCCGGTTCGGTTAATTTTGGTATGAGAAATTGTACCAAATCTACAAGTCAATCTCGCTTTGGGAACTTGGATTTGTGTTAAGTAAGTCACGTATATTCCCATTCTGTATCAGGACAAATTCGGTATGAAATGATAAAACCAGTCTTTCTAATTTCAATTTCGGTTTAATAATAATGAAATTTTGGTTCGGTTTGGTTTAATATGACACGCTAAAGAGCATCGGCGTTTGGTTCCTTCATACAAGTATGTATCTTTCGTCGTCTTTCACTCTTTTCTTTCCAGTCACGGTTTTCGCGTCTCACTATCTCTCCCTCACCTGATTGAAGGAGACTCGTCGCCGTTGCTCGTTGCGTCACTCCAAAGGTTTGTCTCATCCTTCCTCCTCCTCTTCTTCTGCCTTTGTTTCCTTACAGCTCTTATTTTTACATACATTTTACGATTTTTTTTTTTTATTTAAACTGTTTCCGTGAAAATTCTCTAATTTGTGTCATTTCGTTTAATTCCTTTGGATTTTTAGCGTCTCTCTTCGTCGGGTTTGTGGTCTGGACTTACGCAATTTCCATTTTGTTCTTCTGATCTTCTCCTCTCTGCTCTTTTTTTTTTTTGTTGAGTTGGAGAAATGCAGTTGTGTTAATGTTAGGGTTTTCGCTGGTTTTGCTTTCACCTTCGTCTAACTGATAATGTTGCCTTCTTGTAATTACTGGGTCGTTTTCTTACTCATCATCTTCGTCTAGGTTGTTAAAAAGTTGTGATTTTTACTAGGTTTCTGGAATTGGGTTTAGTCAATTTCGGGTTCAGGGTTTAAGGATAAGGGGTTATGCAACTCATGATCATGGGACTTGATGAATTTAGCTCAACATTTTGCTATGCTAGTTTGCATAACCACGGAAAGTTTATCATTCTCTCTTATTCCTGTTTTTGTAAGCTGATTGGATTTATAACCAGCTTCTTTGTGGCTTACTGTGGAAACTATGGGATGTTTTGTGTTGTAGGTTGCAATGTATTCCAGAATAGAGATGGAGGATCTGGAGTACAGATACTACAGTGAAATGAAAGATGGTACCAGGGAGGTCAAAATCTCAGAGTCATTGTTCAGATGTCCCTTCTGCTACAGAGATCGAAAGCGTGATTACCAGTTTGATGACTTGCTTCGACATGCTTCTGGTATTGGTGGTAGTTCCCGTACTAAGGATGGGCGAGAGAAAGCTAGACATCTCGCACTGGAGAGATATATGAGGAAGTATCTCCGCCCTCGGGAAAGACCCGATCCTACTCCAACTCCAGAGATCTCTTCTCTTCCTAAAGAGGAGTTTACTGGAAAGTGGAATTCTACTTTTTCAACTATTGAAGAAGGAGAATTGATAAGCACTGAAAATTCTACTTCACCACATATTGCTAAAGCTGAACCGAAGTCTGTCTCAGGAGATGATCCTAGACGAAATGGTGAAGAAAACCCAACATTTTCTGATAATTTAAACTCCTCTCTTAGCAATGAAGACAAATCATACCCTGCCAAAAGACCTTGCTTAATTTCTGGTGTGAAAGAGGGAGAAGCACATGTCCAACAGATTGGTCTCAGCCATGGTGCTAGATTTTCTCCAAAATATCCTCAGAGGCTAGATTCTTTGGGTGCTGGTAATGGGGATCTGATGCTTGTGCATCCCTGGAAAGGTATCCTGGCTAACATGAAAAGAACTTATAGTGAAAAATTAAGAAAGTATACTGGTGAGAGTGGAAGCAAGATAAAGGAAGAATTGGTCAAAAAAGGGTTTAGTCCCCACAAAGTCACGCCACTGTGGAATGGAAAACTTGGTTTCAGTGGTTTTGCTATTGTTGATTTTGGTAAAGAGTGGGAAGGATTCAGAAACGCGACCATGTTTGAGACATATTTTGAAATCAATCAGTGTGGGAAGAGAAGCTATGATCTCACACGCGATCGAGGTGATAACCTTTATGGATGGGTAGCAAAACAGGATGACTACTATTCAAGAACTGCTATTGGTGACCACCTCAGGAAACAAGGAGACTTGAAGAGTGTTTCTGGTAAAGAGTCAGAAGATCAAAGAAAGACATTGACACTTGTCTCGAACTTGGAAAACACACTGGTGACTAAAAGCACTAGTCTTCAACAAATGGAGAGCATATACAAAGAAACCAGTTCGGTGCTTGAGAAAAGATTGAGAGAGAAAGATGAAATGATCGACACACATAATGAAAGTATGTTCTCTTACTATGAAATGGATTTTTGCTTGATTGAGGTGTTTTTCTAGTATTTAAATTTGAAAACTGATCAGTTTACTTTTCAATGATTAGAAATGAGTATTATGCATCAAACTGCCCGTGATTATTTGGCTGATGTTTACGAAGAACATGAAAAGGCGTCTCAGCATCTGGAAGCTCAAAGGAAAGAATATGAAGACCGAGAGAAATTTCTAGATAAATGTCAAGTTAAGAATAAGACTGAGCGGAGAAAGCTTCAATGGCAAAAACAAAAGGTAACATTCTCATGCTTTGTACAACTCTACCCTTATACTAATTTAATCTTAGCAATGACTCGTGGAATCTTATAATTTTCTGCTAGAACTTGATGGCAACTCAAGAGCAAAACAAAGCTGATGAAGACATGATGAGACTGGCAGAGCAGCAACAGGTAGGCTATACACTTTAAAAGTTACTCTTCGAGTTGCTGACGGTTTGATTTTTGGTCACAGTTATAAAGTTGGCTGTTGTTGTACAGAGGGAGAAAGATGAATTGCGTAAGAAAGTTCGTGAGCTTGAGCAGAAGATTGATGCTGAGCAGGCATTGGAGCTAGAGATAGAGCGTATGAGGGGTGACTTGCAGGTCATGGGACACATGCAAGATGGTGAAGGTGATGATCCAATATTAATGAAGATGATATTGAAGACAAAGGAAGAACTGAAGGAGAGAGAAGAGGAGTGGGAATACCAAGAGTCGATCTATCAAGCTCTTGTTGTAAAACATGGCTACACTAACGATGAGCTACAGGATGCGCGCAAGGCTTTGATTAAAGTAAGCAATTCTCAGCTTCTCTCTAGCTCTCCCCTCCTTCTTTTGAGGGTTTGTTGTTTGGATTTTCTGTTTGATGAACATCCGTGGTGTTGCTCTAGTGAGACTCCATGTTTTTCCCTGGTACCTCGTAATAGAAAACGCGGACGATAGTGTAAGTGATTTGCCATTTTATGTTTGGTACTTGTTACTAATTATGTTTGAGCTATGTGCAGTCAATGCGGGAGTTGACCGTACGAGCTTACATTGGTGTGAAGAGAATGGGAGCATTGGATGAGAAACCATTCCAAAAACTAGCTAAAGAGAAATATCCAGCCGAAGAAGCTGATGAAAAAGCCGAAGAGCTCTGTTCTTTGTGGGAAGAGCACTTGGGAGACTCGGCTTGGCACCCGATTAAGGTCATTGTAAAAGATGGAACCCCAAAGGTAAACAACAGTACATACACGTTGTTCTCTTCAATCGGTGCTTCTTAAAAAAACCTTAGCTCCTGCAATCTAAGAACACGAGAGAAACTATAATGATTTTGCAGGAAGAGCTGAATGAAGAAGATGAGAAGCTACAAGAGCTGAGGAAAGAGTTGGGTGAGGAAGTGTATGCAGCTGTGACACAAGCGCTTAAAGAAAGGAACGAGTACAATGGCAGTGGAAGGTACGTAGTGCCTGAGCTTTGGAATTTCAAAGAAAATAGAAAAGCTACTCTCAAGGAAGGAGTTCTTTATCTGGTCAACTCGTGGAAACTGAGGAAGCCGAAGCCGAAGCGTAGATAAGTTAATTAAAGAAAGAAAAAAAAGAAAAAAAAAAACTCATTTCTAGAACCCTCTTTTGTTGATAATTATTAAGACTAGACAATATTTATGATTATCCCCACTAAATAATAGTTAGGGTGAAAACTTGGATTTAATATCAAATTTATGTTACTTGATTGATCAGTAATTCCCCACTAAGATATTAAATTCCTCCACTTTTCTAAGCTGCTGCATGCATGAAAGCGGGATTTTATTAAATACAAAGATTCATGAATATGCATCGTCGAAGATCTTCTACAGTTTACAGTTTAGCTACTTTAAAAACACATATACAAGGCTAGCTACTTAAATAACACTTTACATTTTATGCATGACAGAAAAATACAGTCAAAAGGTCTTCGTGTTAGTTTATATTCTCGTTCTGGAGATTACTTCCTGTGTCAAGATGACGCCATAAGTACGAAATTGCAGAGTACAGAAAGAGCAGTGAAAATCCCCTGTTTCAAAGCTTAGGAATACTGACCATTCTTGTTGACGTTATTGCCACAATCAGGTCATTGTTCTTTACCTGCGTTCCTGCAGTGATAGTTTTGTGAATTAGGCGAGTTTATTCCTTGAGCCGGATAAATGGTTTGTCATAAGCAAAATTTCTACCTTTACGGTTCCTATGTTCTCAAGCTCCATAAGACAAGCTTTGTCCCGCCTTTGTCTTTTTCCATCCCTCAATCTACCAGTTTCGTTCTCAAAACCTGAACCCCTGAAGATACTTAGTATCACTGAGGATAATAGTGAGCTCACATCATCATATACACCGACGCAGATCCCAAATTTCTTGTCAACTGACAAAAAACTTTGTTCTCAAGACCTATAACTGTGCTTCCACACCCTCACCTGGCCATTTAAATATAGGTTCTTCATCATCGTTGGAGTCTCTTGGCCTTTGATTTAGCTTAGTGTGCTGCATACAGGGAAGCTTCAGTCGGCTTAATCCCCTCTTTCATAAGCATGACCGCCTTACTTACACACCCATTCCTACGAAAACCAGCGATTAGCGTTGTGTAAGACACAACATCAGGCTTTAAACCCCTTTTACTCATTAGATCAAAGATCATTTTCGCCTCTTTAACATTTCCCATCTTGCAACAACCAGCTATTAGTGCTGTGTAAGGCGCAGCATCAAGATCCACCCCACTTTTGATCATTTCATCAAAGATTCTTTTTGCCTCTCTAATATCACCATGCTTGCACTGCCAATCAATCAAAACCGTGTAGTAGAAAACGTCTGGTTTAACATCAAAGGCTTTCATTTCCCTTGTAAGATCTATTTCTGGATCATTACTGAGCAAAACTGTGTATGTTACCACATCAGGTACGATTTCTCTCATCTTCATCTCTTTGAAAAGAGTTTTGGCTTTCTTCAGGTCGTTTAACTGGCAATATCTGTTAATCTTTACTGTGTAGTGGACAACGTCTGGTTTAACATCAAAGGCTGCCATTTCCCTCTTCATATCCAACTCTGGAATGCTATTGAGTAAAACTGTGTATGTTACCACGTCAGGTTTGACATCTCTCCTCTTCATGTCTTGAAAAAGAGCATAGGCTTGCTTCATCTTGTTTAACCGGCAATAGGTGTTAATCATGTTAGTGTAAGTGAACAAATCAGGGATAATCTCTTTAGTGACCAAAATTTCAAAAAACTGATGGGCTTTTCTCACATTATTAACTCGACACCAAGCACCAATTAACTTTCCATACATGCTCTTCTCAGGTTCGACTCCAAGTTCCCACATTCTATACAGTAAGTCTTGAGCTTTGCTGATATAATCCTTCTCGGCGCAGAGACTATTGAATAGAGTAAAATACACACTCTTGGGCAGAGGAAATTCCAGTCTAATGAATCTTTCAAAGGCCTGATCAAGATAGCCAGCTTCACAATAACCTTTCACCATACTTGCATCATTTTCCTGAGATTTGTGTTCCAAACTCTCATAGAACGCTTCAGCCTCGTCCATTTTACCTGCAACAATCAGGCCTTCAATGACCATGTTGTGTGTAACATAAGTGGGTTTTACCCCCCGAGCTTCCATCAGTTTCAGAGTTTCGAGTGCCTCTATTGCAAGACCATTCCTAGCCAATCCACCAGCAAGTACATTATATATAACAGTATCAGGTGTTTTACCTGTTCCGTCCATTTCAATCATCAAATCAAAGGCATCAGAACATTTACCTTGTAGACAGCAACCACGTATCAACGTCGTGTAGTTGATGACGTCAGGAGCTATTCCTTTATCCGTCATTTCTCGGAACAACTCAATAGCTTCGTCTACTTTGCCTAGCTTTCCCAAAGCATCAAATGCAACATTGTAGCAAACCCTATCAAGAGGAATGTTCATCTCTCTAAACTCTTTAAATAGATCACAAGCTTCAGAGAATTCTCCCATCTGACAATAGCACTGAAGGATTGAGCTTACAATCACACAATTTATTCTTATTCTTTTCTGCACCATTCTCTTAAAAATATCCAAAGCTTTAGGTATATTCATATTCCTGCGATGTACCTCAATTATCGCAGAGTAAACATAGACATCCGGATCAATCCCAAGTTCCTCCATCTCAAGAACTGCCCTTTCAGCCTCTTCTATTTTCATCTCATTACATAAACCACGAACCACTTTGCGATATGCAAGTCCAAGTGCACTCTTTTCCACCAAAACATTTGCATCTCTCAATGGTTGGAGAAGTAGATTAGCTATACCTGCCATCTGATTGAAGCATAGTCCCTCAATGAAATTCATATAAAACACGCAAGGATTCCTAGTCTCTGAGTTGAACAGTCTACTAAGAACCTTCTCTACTCCTTGTGTATCATCATTCCTACACAAAGCTTGCACCACAAGCACATAAGTATGCGCATCCGCATCCAACCCCAGCCGCTCTATTTCCCAGAAAAAATCAATAGCTTCGTCAAACATTTGAAGATTAGAATAGGCTTTAACCAATGCAGTGGAGAGCCGGGTCAACAACACCAACGACACTCCCAATTCTCCAATGGCCTTAAACAAATCCATGACAGTGAAACCTCGCCCCTCATCTCCTTTTCTGATGAATCCCACAAAAAAAGGATCCAACTTCTGTTCCAAACCACAACCACAAACAATTCTGATCACAGCTGCATAAGCTTGGAGACTAGGCAAAGCCCCGTTTCCTTCAATTCGTTTCAGAAACGACAAAGCAAGATAAGGATCATCCTTCATAGTATTTAAAACCCGAAGAACCCCAATTTCATTCAACTCCAACACATTACGATCAAAGTTACCTTCTTTCACTTGCTCCGAGTGTGAGATTGCAAGGTTCTCCTTCCGGGCGAGTGCAGAAACCACGTAGAATCGCGAAGAGGGTGCTCGTCGAATCAATCCTCTCACATGTGAGGATAGTGGAATCGGAAAAAACCGCATGAAATATTGGGAATAAGCAAAGCAGAGAGACTGAGGAAGAGACTTCTCCGACCAAGAGAAATGAACAGAGTGCTTCCAAAGATTTTCTCAGGGTTTTACTTTTCACAGAAATCGAACCGAACTGAACCAAGTCCAAACTTTTCGATTCGGACTCGAACCGAAATCAATCATCGACAAATTGAGACATTTGCAAGGTATCAATTATATTATACCGAATATAACCAAAACTTTTTGAATTACAAACCAAATAACCGATATTATATGGTTTTAACTCGTACGATCTGTAAACTATTTGGGCCTTTACGGCCCATTCATCTTGACTTTTTTATACCATACAGAATCGTCTGTTTCCTTAAACCCTTAAAAATCCAGAATCAAATTCGTCTATTCACCGCCGGTGTGCTGTCGCCGATATGCTTCGTCGTATCTTCTACAAGCGTGCACGGTCAGTTGTTGTCTCTATCTGATTACTTTGTCTAGCTCGGAGTTTTGTAAGAGAAATTTAACAAATTTGGGGGCTCAATTTTTGATTTTGAAATCGGTTTTCGAATTGAACTAATTTGGGGAAATTGTTTTCACTGTTTTAAATCTTGATAATCTTCATTCTTACCCTTGTTTTTGATTTTTTTTTTCTTGGCAGTGATGATTTAGCTAACTGTCATCGTCTGTTGCACATTCCGTATAACGAACCAGAGTCTGATCCAAAGGTAATATCCGAAATCATTGGTATAGTTTCAAAGAAAGAAGTAGCATCATCATCATCATCATCATCATCATCATCATCAGTTACGGAACAAACTCAACATTGGCGTAAGAATTGGCAACATTTGAGAAAGAATAGGTTAACAGCTAGTAACTTTTCACATGCTATTGGATTTTCTCCCGAGGGTAGACGAAATCTTTGGTTAGAGAAAATCGGGGCATCGAAACAGTTTGCTGGGAACCGAGCTACGTTTTGGGACAATGATAATGAGGTTGAAGCACTCGAGAGATACAACGAGTTAACGGGAAACGATATCCTCATGCCTGAATTCGTTGTGTATAAGAAGGGGGAAACCCCTGAAGAAGACTGGTTAGGAGCTTCTCCTGATGGAATGGTTAATGTAGTTAAAGACGGTGTAACTTCAAGGGGTGTGTTAGAAGTGAAATGCCCGTTTTACGACGGGAAAGCTTATCCATGGAAGAAGGTTCCTTGGACTTGTGTTCCACAACTTCAAGGTTTAATGGAGATTGTGGATGCTGATTGGTTGGATTTTTATTGTTGGACTCCAAGGGGAAGCAGCCTCTTCAGAGTTTGGCGAGATACCGCGTTTTGGGAGGATATGAAACCGGCACTTGTTGATTTCTGGCAGAAGCATGTTTTACCTGCAAGAGATGTATACAATAACTTTGATATAAGGGATCCTCAAGTGAAGCTGAGAGAGTTTATGCCAGAGCATTGGCATGAAGATTGCAAGAAGATTATGCGTGGAGCTGAGAGAATCAGCGATAGCTCTAACCGTTTGTTCTATGAAATCAACGGGAAGCTTGTAGATTGAGATTTTGGGAAATGGAACATGTGGAACCTGCAAACAAGCCATGTTCCTTGCTTTCTCATTTGAATGTTTTATTTGCTTCGTTCGGGATGTAGAAAGCACAAAATGAAGCTCTTTTGATGAGCTTAAAGTACATATTTCATATCTCTGTTTCTTATTGTTTCATCAGCCTTTTGTTACATCAGAATACATTGGTCGGTCACTCGTAAGTTTTCACTTTTGGCCATTCTTTTTCTTAGTTGAAATCTAAATTTGCGATGGTGTGTATTGGATGGTTGGATTGATGCCCAATTAGCCGTAGTCTCTAGAATATGTGGCTGAGATTAAACCACGTAGGATGAAGTTACTTGCCACGTGTCATATCTGTTCTATCAAGTTACCACCAACCAACCGCTAAGTGCGAAATGAAACAGAGTTAGAGAGAGAGAGAGAGACGCGTCGTCTTTTACGATGCTCTCAACGTTGACGGCGACGGCGGTTTCTCAGCCGGTTTTTAAGTCGGGATGTAAAATGAGACGTCCGTTCAAAGTGACGGCGGAGAAGTTCCCGAAGTTTTTGCCGAGCGATGTTGAGAGTATCAAAGACACGTTTGCTCTGAAGCTCGCCGCCAGAATCGAGAGGCTTCCCGTATCTGTAAGTAACACGTTTACAAATCTATCTGAAATTTCAAATCTGTTTTTTTTTTTTAAAATCTGAAGTATGATCCTTTCATGATGATGGAGAGTTTGAGCTTCTCACACTCTCTTAGTTGCAACAGTGGTTTCATGTGACAATTAATTTCTTTGTCATGTGATGTGGAAAGTATAGGTCAGCTTCACTGAAAAAGGTATTATGAGCAGTTGCGTGACACCGCTGACGCGGACCGAGACAAGTAGTCCTGTTGTGCTTCTTCATGGATTTGATAGGTACTATTTTATTTGATTTCAATCAAATTATGCGGTATCTTTTTAAGTTTAAAACTCTTGTAAACAGTTCTTGTTTAGAGTGGAGATACACTTATCCATTGCTTGAAGAAGCCGGTTTAGAAACATGGGCATTTGATATCCTTGGTTGGGGTTTTTCTGATTTAGGTTCTTTTCTCTCTTTTCTTTACCTTCCTTTCCCTTTTTCTCCTACGCACTCAAATTTTCAACTTCTTTCACACTACTTGCTCATCTTCCATGCTTTCTTTTGTAGGGAAACTTCCTCCGTGTGATGTAACGTCTAAAAGAGAGCATTTTTACAAGGTTTTTAGTCAATTTTCTTTACTTAATGTGATATCATATAGAGTTGATGGGAACTGAGTTGGCTCTTCTTGTATGTATCCATAGTTTTGGAAGACTCATATTAAACGACCTGTAGTTTTGGTTGGACCGAGCCTTGGTGCTGCTGTCGCAATTGACATTGCCGTCAACCATCCAGAAGCGGTACCTATGGAACCCTTAAGGAGCTTTCATTATTTCTCATAAAGAAGTTTATTAGTAAGACATGTTCAGAATATATTGACTATGAGAAGAAATTTTCGAATCTTCAGGTTGAGTCCTTGGTTTTAATGGACGCAAGCGTTTACTCAGAAGGTACTGGCAACTTGGCAACTTTACCCAAAGCAGCAGCTTATGCTGGGGTAAGTCTTCATCAACTTCTATACATACATTTCCCCTGATTGTGCTTGAAGATTATTCTCTACTCTTCACAGTTCTGTTAACTTTATGGTTTTTTGGGTATATGAACTTGGTTTGATTTTAGGTATATCTACTGAAGAGTATTCCATTACGGTTATACGTGAACTTCATTTGTTTCAATGGTATCTCACTGGAAACTAGTTGGGATTGGACAAAGGTAAACAAGCCTTACCAAAGAGTTCTCATTGGTAAACAAGGAACTAGCTCTCAGTCTAAATTTATTTTCTCAATCTAGATTGGTCGGTTGCATTGTTTATATCCTTGGTGGGAAGATGCAACTGTTAGTTTTATGACGAGTGGAGGATACAACATAACCTCTCTTATAAAAAAGGTAGTTTCTTTTAAACCACTTTCTGTTCATTTAGCTTTTGGAAAAGATGAAATCAAGAAGAGAATCTATGCATTGATGTTCTTTGTTTGCTTCTTTTTTGTTTTTTGTTTTTTCTACTCTACATCTTCTGTTGCAGGCTACTGAATAAGATTCTGTTGTGCAGGTTTCACAGAAGACGCTGATACTATGGGGAGAGGATGACCAAATCATCAGCAACAAGCTCGCTTGGGTTAGAGTTTTTCTATCTCTACTACAATATTTAAAATGGTCTCTATAGTACTAAATCATTTCTCCTTCAATGCAGAGACTGCACGGAGAGTTACCGAACGCCCGAGTGGCACAAATATCAAACTGTGGACATCTTCCCCATGTCGAAAAACCGGCTACTGTGGCCAAATTGATCACAGAGTTTGTTAGAGAGACTTGCCGGAGTAAAGTGGTTGAAAGTATATCTTAGAGCCTTTGGGGGTTGGGAAAATTATTGAAGATGTGTTTCTTACCAAAATCTAACTTCTTAAATTGTATAGTTGATACTTCACTTGTTTCATTGTTGGTTGGTCTTTTTTTGAATAAATGAACCAAATCCCCACCACACTTGTTGTACTCTATGATTGATCAAAATGAATTATTCTTGTGTATAATCTAAAAAACAAAAGTATTTTTTACACAACAAACGAGTTGGTAAGGTTGTTGTTGAGAGGTCTTCATCATAAACTCATCACTTCTCAAAACGCTTGTTGCCATTCTCAACACTAAGATTGATGTTCTATTTTTTCATTGTTTTTACTCAAGATTAGACCAACCTTTACATAGACGATAGCGCAACAAACGCCTAAGCTTTCATGTTCCACCCAAAATAGAATCAAAGACTAACACAAAAGTGGACGTCTTTGTCTCTCTACACGTGGCGAAATCACAACCTTACATCACAACCCCATAGAAACGCTAGTAATGAGAAACAGAGTGTGAAAACAGAGGAGATGACCAAACTTGAAGCACCACTCCCTCCGTTGCCTGGGTTAAAACCTCCGGTTGGACCAAACACCGGAGGAGTTCCCGGGAACAACGGAGTTCCTGGAAACGGGTTTCCTGTATTTGGAGTAGTTCCGTTAGACGTCGGAGGAGTTGTTCCCGTTGGTGGTGTTGTCGATGGAGGTGACCTTGTAGAAGAGCTGTTACAAAAAAAAAAAAAAGTAAACTTCAAAATATTAATACGAATGAGACAGCTTTAAGTTAATGGAAGAAGTGATCATACATACCTAGGACTTGAAGGATAGATGCAGCCAGTAGCCAAATCTGCACACAAACAAAAAGACATCATCATGATCATGAATTTTTCTCAACATAAGCCGTAGACTTTTAGGGGTAGTGGACTTTACTGGAAGGTGGGTTTTGATTGGTAGTGGCAGTGCCGGAGAAATCGCAGCTTCCAGTGACTTGAGCTGCGTTCTGGAAGTAGCTGTTAACAGCCCAATCACAGTGGCTTTTGATGGTGTTAGGTTGATAACAAGGACCCTTGTCATGGATTGGATTACAATCAGCTAAGGTTCCACATGCATAGTCTATTGCTGTTTGAAGCTCTTTGTCTCCTATCCCATCTTTGCAGACACAGTAAATTGCACCTAGAGGGAGAGAGACATAGCTTTAGATTGAAATCTATGATTTAAAAGATCATTGCTTCACAGAAAGCTTTGATTAAGGAAACATGAATATAAGAACTAAACCAAAAAAAAAAAAGAAGAAGAAGAAAGCTTTACTTGAAGATTTGGTAAAGGCCAAGAGAAGAAGCAAAAGACCCAGAAGCACTTCCATGATGACTAGTAGTAATTAAGATCGCTGGTTAGGAGAAGCACAAAATATACTTTGACCTTAGGAGGAAGAACTTAAGATGATGGCTTTAGAAAGAGAGGGTGAGAGAAGATGTACACAGAACTTAAGAGAGTATTAGAAAATGAAAGGTGGTTTAATAAAAATAATTGGGACAAAAAAAGACTTGTATATAAGTCAGTGTTTTGGTTCTACATGTTTTTAATAAACATTTTATTTTTGTTTTATTGAAATGATTATAATAGGTTGATTCATAACGTATTGAAAAAGAAAGAGTTGAAAACTGACATGTATTGACGAACTACGTATAGAAGATCATATATTCTTCATATGCGTGGCAATATGTAGAATAAAAAAAGTTTCTTCCTAAATTGTCAATATCATACTACTACGTGCTATTGTTCATTTTAAAATTCTTCGATTGTGAATTTTCTTGGATACGAGTCACAAACTTTTTGAGCAAACTAAAACAGTTTTTGAAATTTTGCATGTTGTGACCTGTAACATATTCTGATGAAACGTCTCTAAATTTAATAGTAGTACTCTTTTTTCTTTTGAAGGGTGGTATACTTCTCGTGTGTCTGTGTGTACCTCAATAAAACGGTAATTGATAAGTTTGAACACAAGTTTGTTTGTTAATGGTTGGAGTTTTAATTTTAAGAATGGTTTCGACTATTTATTCATCATCATCTTACATATGTTATGCCAATGTTCCAACTTTAAGCATACAGTATATACGTGAGAGTGTATATTATTTTTTCTATATTAATTCCTTTCCCAGATGAAAATTGTGTTTTAGACACTTTAGAGTGGTTCAGGCGTTCAGCGTGGTGGGATCTATGAGTAACATTATGTAGATGATACAGTTCACATTGAACATCATGGGGATGTAGCTCAAATGGTAGAGCGCTCGCTTTGCATGCGAGAGGCACGGGGTTCGATCCCCCGCATCTCCAAATTCTCTTACATAAAGATTTTTGAACATTTTTTTTGTTTGTGGGCTAGAGACAATAAAACAGCTACATAGAGAACAAGGGAGGCAGAAATGAAAAAAGCAGCGGACAAAAAATGGAAGCAGAACCTAGTCTCTTCATGCATGCAACGTTTGACCATAAGAAAAAGTCATTCAGGCCACCAAGTGAATCATAGCTGTAATAGAAATCACAACCGAGACTTCTTATACCATCCTCAATGCAAGCATCTTAGGGAGTATCTTATCCTAAGATTTGCAAAGAGAATACCTTATATAAGATTCTCTCTTTGCAAATCTTAGGGTAAGATACCCCCTAATATGCTTGCATTGAGGATGGTCTTAGTAGTACCTTGCAGCATATTTCATGGTACAAGCTGGCATGGTTCAAGCTTGGCAATGTTGATCAAATGGACTGAGTCATGGAAAATTAAGAAATAAAATCGTTTGGTATGAGGAACTTGTTTTGATATGAGATTTGTGGAGGAGGATAGGATATTGTGCATAAAGAAAACAGAGTATCAACTTTGAGTGATGCAACTTTGAGTATCAACAGAGGACCAGCTTTATTTTTTTTAACTATATATAACTAATACGAACCATGAGTGAAATGAAGCATCAGGTATTACATATATATGGGGGACAAAGATGTCTCTGCGTATATAATAACCAAGTCTTTTAAGTCATAATTCATAAAAGCATCGCAAGTTTGGAGTTACAAAACATTGAAACTGCCGACTTAGGTGGTGGATTTGGCTTTTTGCGCCTCCTTCTAAACAATTTGGGGATGCCGCCGCAAACCCTAGCTCAATATACATATACATATACATATACTATATAAATCAAAGAGCTTGCATTGTATCACAAGGTAAAAACACCAAAGAGCTTGTATATATATGTATATAGTGTTCTACTACTCCATAGTCTTCTTCTTTATAGAGCTTTCTTAGGTAAAGAACGACCTAGAGTAACCCATGAAACTATTGAGAGGTTTTAATTTGATACCAGGAAAGCAAGAATCAATAAATAATAAAACATTGTTATGTTTAGACTTTAGACTTCAGGTTTTGATTTGTTAAAAATGGGATGTTTGCTATATAGTTAATACACAAGCTTAGTTAACAAATGGGGATGTAGCTCAAATGGTAGAGCGCTCGCTTTGCATGCGAGAGGCACGGGGTTCGATCCCCCGCATCTCCATAATATTCAGCTTTTTTCTTTTTCTTTTTTTTAAATAAAATATATTACCACACAATTAGAGGATCCTACAGAAAAGTAATTACGAAACGAGGAAAATAAAACTGAAAACAAATACATATCTGAGATGAAGGACTAACAAAAATATATGGAAGAAAAAATATAAAACTGCAATTCTGTTTGCAAAACAGAAAAATAAAAGAAAAAAAATATGTAAAGAATGTTTGTAATCTGATAAAATCTTCCACTGGTAAGAAAATCCCAGTCTCCATTTCCATCTTCTTGATTTCTCTCCAGAATTTGCAAGCAACATTTGTATCAGTTCAGCAATGTGTAACTCTGATTCATTCTAATGAGAGAAGAGAACTCAGTCACTATGTATAAAAGATTATGACATTTGTGAGTTCTTGAATTCAAAGCTCAGAGAACTGTTGAAAGAATAGAGAGAGAGAGAGCACGAAAGAGAGAGATTACCTATGAAAAATATACTGTACTTGTAGTGTCGATGGTGTAGAGAAGCAAATTTTTTGACAGTTTGCTGATTTTGCTTCTTTTCTTTAGTTACTTTTTCAGGAATGGTTTTTGACAAACTAGGAGCCGTTGGTCACTACCGTCTTGAATATCAATGACCCGTGCTTCCCAACGTACACGAGCAGCTAGTGTACGCGCCATCTCTATCACTCCAAGCTTATCGCTTAGCACGACCCATCCCTATCAATCAATCAGGATATACTAAGTTTATCTCAGCTTATGATAAGTTTCTAGTTAGGATCATATGAGATATTTTGGGAGTGTAGAAAAGAACCTCAGGGCGGAGAATCCTGTCCATTTCCAAGAATAAGTCCATTAGGCTGCATCGTTCTGAGCTAAGATGTGTAAGAAGTTCATTGGCATGAAGCATGTCATAAGTTCGCGGATATGTAGGGAATGGTTCACACCTGCACAGCATTAAATGGCCAAGAAACAAATGTTATAAGCGAAAAGGAGGATATAAGCAAAACAAAACATTCTCGAGTCATCTAAAGAGACCTAAGGGAGATAAATGTGATTAACAACATGAAATCTAAGAAAACACACTCACCAGTCATGTAGAACGCCAGCAAAACCTCGATCAAGTATAATAGGAAGAGTATTACGTGCTTTGACTGGGACGACATTCATCACCCAAACTGATTTCCCTTGGTTAAGGAAGGCATGATTCAGATTCCCATAACGAGCATTCATGTCCATGGCATTGCGTATCATATAAAAAGGAGGGACAGGATCTTCATCACCAGGTCTTTTGGGATGGTCTGAGAAAATCAAAGGTGTAAGCAAGGACCAATAGTTTTTAAGGGCTGATCTCCATACTTGTATGTCCTCATCGAATTCTTCAGGTTTAATACCTGTTGAAAGAAATTTATCACAGAAGAACATTAACCGCCAGAAACTAATGAGCAATGAAAACAGAGTGACTAGTTCCGACGAAATCAACAGTTACCATGAATTTCAAGCTCAAACAAACTAGTTCCGGAAGCTTTAGACCTATTCTGAATAGGAATCCAGCGTTTACTCTTGGTTCCACTTATACATGGAACAAGAGGTTGGTAATACGGAACACCATTATCATCTTTGCAAAGAGGTATAGAAGCTTGCGAGCTACAACAAGCAAGAAAAAGAAAGAACAACATCAGTGTGACTGTGAGTGAAGAAACCAAACTTCAGGACTCTGTTCTCATACTCACCGAGATGAATAGCAATTTGGATCTGCTGTTTTCTGCCAAAGAAACGTCTCATCTTGCTGACCTGAGAGACTCCAGCAGATTTTCTTAGATAACTCATCCACACGTGTTGAGATACTTGTTTTCTTAGCATCAGGAGAATTTCCATGTGCTTTGCTTGTAGGAGAAGTTAAAACAAAATAACCCCCAGGCTTGAGGATACGATCCACTTCCAAGAGTAGCATTGAATCTGCTTAAGGTCAAATAATTGAAAGCACTGTCACTTTATAGAAGTTCTATTACTGTCACTTTATAGAAGTTCTATTACTGTCACTTTATAGAAGTTCCATTTCAAAGCCTCAAATTCATAGACCCAAGATAAGTGAAAAATTATAAACCATACCAGATAAATACCTTTTATATCCCAAGTAATCCCACATTGAGCACAATGGACCATGTCAAATGATAAAGCTGGATATGGAAGCTGTTTTGAAAAGAAATTTCCAATCACTGCAGGAAGGCCTCTCTCTAGAGCTAGCTGGACTTGGCTTCCACTTGCCTCATACTCTGCTATACATATAGGCATCACGTTCAAAGACACTAGATGTGCACCAAAGCTACCAAATCCGCAACCAATATCCAAAACAGTCCGTATCTGCAAGCAGTGGAAGGCAATATAAAGAGTTCTTATGTGATAAACATAACTAACACAAAACGATCAATGATAAGAGGAAAGAAGGCAAATCAACTTACACCAGCTTGGGGAAACTCGGTATCGCTTCCTAATCCAATCATCTCAGCAATTTGAAAAGCGTAATCTTTAACCCCGTCAAAGATCAAGCCATCTTCCGAGTGAAACGTAATTTGATTCTCTTCAAGCAGCATTAGCCTAATAACAAGCAGTAGAATAGATTAAGATGGCACAACACCAGCTGAAACTGCATAACAAAAAAAAATCTTACTAAAGCTTGGTGATCTCAGATACCTTTTGGTCATAGTTCCTGATGAAAGAAACTGATCTTTAGTAATCTTCACATTCCCACTCCATACAATATCTCTACCAACAGGCCATCTAAGTGGTATCTTATAATCTCTCGGAGGACGAACTACACATCTTTCCTCTTCTCTTGCAGACCCACAATTCCGATCAGCAAGTATAGTCTCTGATACGTTATAACAAGGAACATAGTTCTCTCTTTCTTTGCCACATAAAGGAAACTCTTTTAACCGATTAACCCCTAAGGAGAAAAACCTTAGATCTAGATAATCAATAGCTGCTTGCTCTCTAATCCTCCCATAGTTACTAAAAATGTTATGCGTCACTCGCGTAGTTGAAGTTGGAGAAGGAGAATCATCAGAATTTGGTACTAAAATGGTAATGAGAGCAATAACACCGAGGATTAAGAAAAGTAAGCCGCTGATCCGTGGTCTAAGACCAAAAACTGAGGCAAGCTTCATGGTCCCAGGATCAAAACAAGAGCTTTATTGTAATCAAATCTACACTATACAACCACTCTTCCTGTCTCTATAAGATTCCTCATTCCAACTAACATTTGCCTAATCAAGCCATAAGATTCACCATTTGAATCATGAGGAGAAATAATCCAAATCAGGAAAGAGGCATCAGTCACTGAACGCCAAATTCAGAACTAACTCGTAATTGCCAATTACGGAAACGAACACCAAACCAACAAAACCTGCAAACCAAACTTTCTCAGATCAAAAATCAAAATTTCCTAAAAAAAGAGAGAAACTTTTTGCCTTTTTGTATTTTACAAAAATTTTTTTACTTTTTGTCGACGTAAAATGTATTAGTTATCATAAGCAAAAGGAGCCAAGAACGAACCTCGTGAGCCCGACGAAAAACTCAATCTCATATTCCTATAATGAGATCTCGAAAATGACGAAGACGAATTAGATGATTCAGATCAACAAGGAAAAGCTTGAAACCAATGATACGAACGATCGTAAACGAAAACAAAAATCAAAAAGGGGTTTTTCAAGAAGAATGATTTAGATTTTGAACAACAATGGCGTCTCGAAAGGCCGAAGCGAAGCGAAGCTCCAGTGATATGAGAGGAGAGGACTGTTAAGCTTTTCTGGTACTGTGTCTCTACCTTTGTCGTTTCGTATTTTATATTATTTGTATGAATACTTTATAATATAAGCTGCATTATTAAAGAGCTTTTTAGTTTTTACCAACGAATGTCTACAAATATAAAAGCATTACCTGATTATTTTACAAAGTTAATGAACTGGATAAAATAATTAAGGATCTGATTAGTACGATAGTATTGATGTAGGTTTTTGTTTGTGCTTCTTTTTCAAATCAAATCTTGTATTTAAATGTTGGGTGTAAATGAATATGTGTACTAGTTTTTTTTTTCTTTTTTGTCAGCATGTAACGTTTGCCGACAAAAATATAAAGTTTATTATATGATTTAAGATACACCCAAAAATGTCAAACGTGTCTTTGTCTTTTGAATTTTCAGTATTAGAAAAACAAGAAAAAGAGGGGATTAAAGAATTGAAATAGTTAGATCTCTCTAATAACTTCACTTTCTCACTAAGGAAACATTATTACAAATCAAACTACAGCGTTTGACTTGACAAATAAGTATCATATATGTATGCATTAAAATAACACATCAATTTATCCCCCCAAAATTTCAATGAAGAGCAACAAGGATGAACCTTGACTGAGTTAAGACGATAAAAAAACCAAATCGTAAGGTGTTTTCTACACACAAATTTCAAGCGTTGTTACCTCCAAACTCTCTGTTCAAGTAGTCCACAAAACGTCTCTTTGCACTTTCTGCATCAGTTGGTAATGGTGGCCCGCTTAGACTCGATTGACCCATCAGTTTAACAAACGTTCTCCGAAGCCTCCTTAGCTCCGGTAGTCCAATCGGTCTGCAGATTTCTATTGGAGGGAGATCATTGCCAAGAGTAACTCTGCTTATAGCCCCACCAAGTGATTGTTGTTCCACAATCGCGTTGATGATTTCTTGTGTCGCCCTGTCCAACTCGTAAAGAGAATTCGCTTCTGAAAATCTAGCGGCCTGAGTCGCGATACTTGGTTGGAGAATTCTCACATCTTGGGTTTTGGAGTCGACAGTCTTGGTTAGATAAGTCACAGCCTCTGAAATCACAGGAGAGGATTTGCTTATTCCTTCTCGAGAAGGGTACAGCTCAAACAGAGGAGAATCCCACCGGTTTCTTCTCTCTGGTTTCTCGAATCTTCTTACCAGATCTTCAAAAATACCATCGTCATATGAAGCTTCACCTTTATCACTGCGTTCCTTATTCCATTGCCTGCAATGAGCTTCATCCACATCGCAATAAACAACACAATACCTAATCCCAGCAGCACGAGCGATACACCAAAGCTCATATCTGTAACCTTTGATACTGTTCAAGGAATCTACAATAACGATATCGCCTCTGGAAACTGATCTATCAACATCTGACCTGAGCTTTCCTCTCAGGTTCTTCTCCGCAGGCATGTTAGCATAGTTTTGGTTGCGGTCCAGATGAAACGAAGCCTCATCGATGATCCTAACATTCTGTTTGGTTTCAGACTCTCCCAGTGTTTCAGCTAAGGTTACTGCAGCTATTGACTTGCCACTACAAGGTTGCCCACAAATCACAACTAGCGCCATTGGATTTTATCACACACAAGTTACTGAACGAAGCACACTACCTACAAAATGGATTCAATATAAAACTTAAGATACAAGCTTTATGTTTATACCAATCATCCAAACTAAAGAATACGCAACGACCCAGATTCACATATAAAATTCAAATTCCAGAGAACGGATTCAAATCCCCAGAACAAGTTAAAGCATCAAAATTTATCGGTAGATACTTCCACAAGAACCAATTTCGACGAAAAGTCAAGCTAAATGAAAACGTTACCAGAGCAAAATCGGGAGTGTTGTCGACAGGTTGAAGAAAACAAAGAGTGACGATGATAATGGTCGCGTGAGAATCTAATTTGGGGATTTAGGGCTTATAATAATTTAATTGGTGCGGTTTGTTAATATGAATACCAATTTGTGTCGACGTGAATTATTTCGTTCCGGTTTATAAGATTTAGATACGAACCGAATATGCCAACACAAGTTGCTAGGCACGTTGATGGTAGTATACGGCGAGGATAATTTAGTAATTTCGAATCTCATAAAGAATTTAAATAAAGTACAGCTCATTCGATGTTGTCTCGGTATCCGAATTAAATCCGGGTTTCAAAATCGGGTCTTTCCCCTAATCGAAAATAGCACGAATTTTCAGCCCTAGCCGCGTTCGAAATATCCCCCAATTTGTTTTTTTTTTCTTTTTTCCCTACAAAATTTTCTTCGAATTCTTTGCTCAGATCCCTTCCTTATTCCAGATCGATCTTCAAATCAATTGTAATTTTCTTATTCCTCTTGATTTCTTCTTTCAATCGATACCTGTTTTGTTATCATCGCTTCCTTTTGGTCAAATCTAGGGTTTGAGTTAGATCCAGATCTAAGAACATCAGATCTGATCGATCTTTTGTTTTAGATGTTGATTTCCTTCAATAGTTTTACCGGATCTGTTCGTAATTCCAGTTTCCCCCAATTTTTATTATCCGATTTGGGGTCTCGTTGATTTCGATGTTCTAGGGTTCTTCAGATCTGTCAATTGATTGAGGAATTTTGTTTGGTTTCCTGATAATTAACCGATTCTTTGATTTTCGATTCTTGATTTGGGATTTAATCCGTGAATTGAAATCTAGGGTTAGGTTTTCTAACGAATTTGGGGTTTTTCTTTTTAAAAAAAAAAATTTATAATGGGGTTAATTTTTTTAATACTCTAATTAAATTATTTTACCGGTTAAATAGAGTTAGAGTTGTCACTTGTCAGTGTAAGTGGATAACCTTGAGGCCAAGTAACTAAGTGGCTTTGGTTCTAATTTTACAGGCCAAAAAAAATATGGGTTTCAAGCGCACTTTTGACGCTGAGGATGTGCAAGAGCTGAATGTCAAGCATGCAAGACAGATTAGTTATTGCAATAAGCTGGCCAAACTAGATGAAGGAGTTTCATATCGTGTTTCACTGGAGAAGTCAGGTTTCGTAGGTAATAATAATATGCATCTTGCAGAGTGTGAGCATGATAAACCTAAGCAGCTGGCTTGATTATTATTTGTCTAATTGTTAGCAGGAGATGATATAAGTGATCTATATGGGTATAAATGTGAGGAGAAGGGCTTTGAGATCAATGCGCCTTTCTCTTGGATCACAACCGGTTTGTGCGAGGAGGATACTCAGTCTGGAGCGACGACTCAGTCTACCCTTTCTCATGAATCTCCTGAGTCAGATATACCTTGGAGACCAGTTTGCTCAGAAGAAGATGCTTATTGGTGTCCGAGTTCTCCTAGAAAACCAGTACCAGTTGGGGCGGATTACCAGGCTGATATTCCTGAATGTGTCAAGGAAGAGGCAAGTGATCACTCCGGTCAGGCTATTGGTTATGTTGGAAAACAAGTGACGGGGAAGTGCGTAATTCCAATGCCTGACAGTGAAACCGAGATTTGCGATATTGGTAAAGGAAGAAAGGAATGCATGTGCCTGGACAAAGGTTCCATCAGATGTGTGCAGCAGCATATCATGGAAAACAGGGAAGCCTTGTTTGAAACTATTGGATACGACAGATGTCTGAATATAGGTCTTTGTGAAATGGGGGAGGAAGTTGCCGGTAAACTAACTGAAGATGAGGAAGATCTGTTTCACGAGGTTGTTTACTCCAATCCAGTTTCACTTGACCGGGATTTCTGGAAACACCTTAAGTCTGCGTTTCCGTCAAGAAGCATGAAGGAAATTGTGAGCTATTATTTCAATGTCTTTATCCTGCGAAGACGAGCTATCCAGAATCGTTCGAAAAGGCTGGATGTTGATAGTGATGATGACGAGTGGCACGTAGAGTATGACAACACCTTTTATGGTGCTGAAACTCCATCAGATGATAAAGCCGAAAAAAGCCTCTCAAGGGATGAAGAAGAAGAAGAAGAGGTTAATGTTAATGAAGATTCGAGCATGTCCAATGCAATCTACTCCCGATGTCAAGTTAGAAACAGAGAAGAATCCAGCATTGGTAACTACTGGCGCCACTGCAATGATCTTGTGGATAACTCATATTCATTTGATCCTTGTGATTCGATACTACCAGATCATTGTTGGACTAAGAGCATTGATCTGCTTCCAACTTCAAACATCATCGACGAGATCTTTGGTCAAGACCCATGGGATGATTTTTCCAGAGGGAAGTAAATGAAGAACGATCTCCATTCTCCATTCTTACTCTGCTCTCAAGTTCTGAATCTTGTGTATGTAAAATGCATTATTTAAGGAAATCTCAAGTTGGAAGTTTTCAGTGAGTCCTGTATAGTTTATGGCCCTGGAAGCTCTGTGTTTTTGATACTTTTAGGTTTTTTTTTTTATTACCTTTGCAAATCAGAATTAGATTTCGTTGTAAGAAGAAGAAAAAATCTTCAAACTGTTTAATAAACTAACATTTTGTTCATATTTTTAACACATATCTCACTTCCAATACCTACAATTTCAGTAATTAACTTCTCCAGATTTTTCTTATTTTTCTCTCTTTGTTTTCGGTAGACGTTTCCTCTATTTCCTTGTTAACGTCTTGAACATATTAGACACATAACATAAGCCTTGTCTCTGGAAACAGAGTGTTCGATTATTACAGACTTAACTGTCCCAAAATAGGGAGCAGCAGAGGACGTGACATGGCGGTGGATGAATTCTCTTTCTCCAACGCATCTCCTTTCATCTCTAAATCCCTTCAACGGTACACAAACAGAGAGAGAATCAAAAACGATTCTTTTGATCCCTTCTTAAATTACATTTTTGGATTGCCATTTTCCTTTCCCTCTACTCTGCATTTTTCTTAATCAGAATATTTCAAGAGATTTCACAGGTAATCCATTAGATTCTCTATCTCTTCTTGATTTGTAATTTTCAATCTTTTAACATTTTCATAACAAGTTGTTGATAATCTTTGATCAATCATCGTCTCATTGTTAAATAGATGTTTGGTTTTTTCAAATCTCCGGGTAACAATAAGCTTCCCAATGAATCGTCAAACAACAAAGGCGGAACAATCACTGCAGGAAGAAGGACTTCTTCAGAACCAATCCTTATAACGCCTGATTTCGACGATGACGACAAATACAAGAACGGTTTCCGCGATTCCGGTGGTCTGCAGAGCCAAACGACACAAGAGTTGGAGAACTATGCTGTTTATAAAGCCGAAGAAACAACCAAAGGTGTTAACAATTGTCTTAAAATCGCTGAAGATATAAGATCGGATGCTACAAGAACGCTCGAAATGTTGCATGAGCAAGGTGAACAGATCAACAGGACTCATGTTATGGCTGTTGATATGGATAAAGATCTCAGTCGGGTAAAGCTTTTCTTTTCCTTCTTTCTTTCTTTCTTTGATCCCCAAAACAGTATGGTGAAATATTATATGTTCTCTGTAATCTGTGTTTTATGGGGGTGTTGATAAAAAACTGTTATGTTAAATCAGGGAGAGAAGCTTCTGAACAACTTAGGAGGAATGTTTTCAAAGCCATGGAAACCAAAGAAGACTAAAAACATCTCAGGACCTATGATCACTCCAGGTTTTTATATACTTAAAACCAGAATCTTTAATGTTTTGACGCGTCCAAGCTCTTAGATTCTTGATTGGATAAAATTCTGTGTATGATGATTTTTTGTTTTTCAGTTTGAATTATTATAGAAGAATCGTTCCATACCTCGTTGACATCTCATATCATGTCAATCCTTAATGTTTTCACGCATTAGGACTCTTAATTCTTGATCATAGGATGATCATGTTTGTTCTAATGCTGTTTGCAGTTTGAAGATAAGAAGAGAAAACCAAATCTTTAACTTGTGAATAACTCATATCATCTCAAATATTTATTGATTGGATTGGATTTGATTATTCATGTGGTATGGTGGTCCTGTTTAATATAGTTATTGAACTTTTTAGATAAACCGTCCAAGAAGGGTGAGAATCACAAGGAAGAGCGAGAGAAACTCGGTTTGGGTGCGAAAGGACGATCGAGCAGCCAACCGCCAGCACAACAACCAACACAGGCACTGCAGAAAGTTGAGGTTTGTGTTCTTTTTTACAAATTCTGCAGAAATCTTGAATCTTAGAATGAAGGAAAGATGTTGAAAAATGTACTGTTTAATGCAGCAAGAGAAGGCAAAACAAGACGATGGACTTTCAGATTTGAGTGACATTTTGGGTGACCTTAAGAGCATGGCCGTTGATATGGGATCAGAGATCGACAAGTCAGATAACACAGAATACATTACATATTCATGCATTTATATAAGCATTAATTTGCATGTAGATTACTCATCATATTATGGGGAAATTGCAGGCAAAACAAGGCTCTTGATCATCTCGGCGACGATGTTGATGAGCTTAACTCTCGTGTTAAAGGAGCTAATCAACGAGCACGTCATTTGCTTTCCAAATAAGCAACCACCAGCCTTCCACAAATATTGCTCTTCTTATTTGTATATTATACTTATCTTATCTTTTTTTACTTTCCTACAGTTGAGTTTTTCTTCTTTTTCTTTGTTCATTCTTTGCTATAAAGTTGTCAAATAACAACACATTTGATACAATTGTTTTTTAAAACATTACTAAGTTTCATTTTGTTTCAAATATGCTTTAACCGAACAGAAAGTCTAGTTTTGGTATAATCAGCATTTCGATGTTCAACTGATTAGCCTCTGCAATTCTAAAGTGTTATATATATATACTCAAAACAGTACTAATTAGTAATTACAACAAAATCCCTTCGGTCTGTAACATCGTAGTGAGTAAGTGACACAAGCTCTTCAAAGAATAAGCACAAGAAGACTAGTGTATTATTAGAGTGTACAAAACTTATGTTCTCTTCCCAACAATTGTAGAGAAACATGGTTCTCACCGTGGTAAAAAAGAGATCCTATACAAATCATGCCCCTAAATAGGCTCAGTTCAATATTATGTCTCCTCGTTCTTGACTGGGATCCAACGGTTATTAGACGATTTCTTTCCCCGGGTGAAAAACCCGATAATGAACCCCAAAAACACGCCCACAAACATCAAGCCTGCTCCTTTCACATACCATAAAGCATTAGAGTCGGATTTTCCCATCAGTGTAGCGGAAGCGGGAACGGTTTTAAGACTTGGGATTTTAGTACTCTCTTTACTCCCACTGATTACTTCCCCAGAAGCTAACATCTCAACAGTATCATGAACTTCGCCATCATGGTTACCCACAAATGATACAGTGAGCTTTTCTTTGTTCGCAACTAACCGAGTGTATCCAAACTCACCTGTACGATACATTGATTGTTCAGGCTGAGGGAATATAGGAACATCTGGATGGTTTGGTCTCGGCTGCCAAATTGGTTGCCAATCTTGACCAGCCATACCGATAACAAGATGAACCGGGTTTCCTGGCCACTGTTTGCCGCAAGTGTTGTTGCTTATCGGACAAAACCTTTCGTATCTATGAACATGCCCCCATAGAGCAAGTGTGACATTGTTGTTCACAAACAGCGGTTCCAAATGCTCAACCATCTTTTGCCTAATCATAGTGTCTCTAACCTCGTTGCTCGTAGTGTACATCGGTCTGTGTCCTTGCACAACAACAAACGGCGTTTTCACCCTGTTTACAGACTCTAGATCTTGCTTTATGAATTCGTATTGACTGCCACCTTTAAGAAAATTCGTCTCTGTGGAAATATAGAGGAAATGAACCGATCCCATATCATAAGAATAATATAGATTCCTTGTCGGAGGAGCTTTTGTTCCCGTGGATTCTGAAGAATTCCCAGGCATATTGAACTTCAAACTATACGGCACACCACATTCGCCACCACCATCAGTTCCATAAATCGTAGCTGCCCAATCAGGTTTCCAAGGCTGAGTAGGGAAATCATACTCATGATTACCAATGCAAACATGGTAAGCAACTTTGGAGGCAATAGGCTCAACCTGAGCAAAGAACTCATCCCATACCCACGAGTAACCACGAGCATAACTTATATCTCCAATGTGTGAAATAAGAGCTGGCTTGTCACCAAGAGCTTCAATGTCACGGAGGATCCACTTCACTGTCGATATACTCTCATCCTGTGTGCGGATAAATGTCGTGTAAGGCGTAGCACAACCCATATCTCCAAACATGAAAGCTACGGTTTCTTCTGAGTATACATCTCGAGCAATAAAGCTACGGATCTCACTCCATCCCTTAGAATCACTCCCAACCTAATTCATAGAAGGATAAATCCATTAATCAATCCTGTAAGCAAATGTTCTTTCTTCCAAATCTATCACAAAGAGATAACCCGTATTCTCAAATAAAGAAACTCATGCATAAGCTTCAAAATCGAATTGATTTTAAGAGAACATTAGATTCGGATATGTTCATACCTGATAATAGTACCTAACGCCATTATTCAAATTCTTCATAACGGTATCAAAAATCCAACCAGGATCTCTCCACCCGATAGTCGAATTCGCCGGCGAATCACACATGTGCTCTCTCTCGTACCTCATCCCACGAGCCGCCGCAGAATTGCCTAACAAATCCTTCGCTTCTCCGTATCTCACGAAGCGTTCTTCTCCATCTCCAGCTACAAACATAACACGCATAGTGTTAACCACATTCGTGAACGACAAATGGATCTGCTCCGGCATGCCAACGCCGGATCCGAAGCTCAGCTGTTCCGATTCAGCTAGAAGATGTTTAGTTCCCGGTAAAGGATTCTGATCATGATCCTTGTGTTTCGTATCGATCTCTGATTCGCTCCACCGGAAGATCCGGAACGTGTAATTTGATCGGAGATTGGTTAAAGGAAGAGAGATCGAACCGAATCCAGATTTCCAAGTGGAAGATTCATTGAGAAACTTGTAGCCAATAAAGTGATCATTAGGAGACTCCGGCGGTGAAAAGAGGCCTAACCAATCGAGATCTGACGGAGAATCGACGCCGGACCATTGGATCACGACGGTATCACCAGATCGATTCAGAGCTTTGGGGGAAATGGAAACCGCAGCTTTGGAATAAGCAGGGGAAACGAAGACAGAGACGGAAAGGAGAAGGAAGAAAGAGAAATTTGCGATCATGGCGACGGAGTAACGCAAGAATAATTAATTGTTGCCGGAGCTGAACGCCGGAGATGAAAGATATATAAAAGGTGCTCCAAATACGACAACGTTTTAGCGTTTACTGTGACTGGTGGTGGTGGTTAGCTATTTTTAATTTTAAAACCAATATTGATCTATGACGTATCACCTTCTTAAAGATGGGTCTATCAAAGCCCAATAATATGGGCCTTATTCGGCCTATATAAAGATATCAATTAATAAGATAAAAAATACAATAGAGGAGTTTGAACTGTTTTTATTCGTGCCGGATTAGTTTAGTTTCCACTGAGAGGGGAGGAGCTTGTTGCTTTCCATGGCGATGATAAATAATACCTTCTTCTTTCTCCCACACCATTTCCACTTTGCCCAGTTTACAAAATTGATTCTTTTCTACTCTTCTTCTTAAACCCACGAAGAATTCATGGTTTCGTAAGCTCTTCGGAAAGCAAAATCGATGGCTCTGCATTTGAGTTTGAGCTTGTCTCTGATCTTCCGGATTTGCGCTCTTTTGTTGCTGATCAATGTCTCATTCTCTAAAACACTTAAACGAGACGGTAAGCTCTCTTGATTTGGTGGTGTTCCAGAATTGTGATTTTTCGCCGGATTTGGTTTTCTGACTTTTTATTGTTTTGGTAGTGAAAGCTTTGAATGAGATAAAGAGGTTAGTTGGGTGGAGAGTGGTGTACTCTTGGGTTGGAGATGATCCTTGCGGCGATAAACATTTGCCTCCGTGGTCTGGAGTCACTTGTTCCAAAGTTGACAATTACCGTGTCGTCGTCAAGCTGTAATTTTTTGACTCACCATCTTTGAAAGCTTGAGGTTTTTGCATTGTTTTCGCTTAAAATGGTTTGTTTTCTTTTCTGCAGAGAAGTGTATTCAATGTCGATAGTGGGGAATCTCCCAACGGCTGTAACGAGGCTCTTAGATCTCACTGTTCTGTAAGTTTCACTGACTTGTAATCTTGTTGAGTTCTGATGCTACTCATTTTCTGTTGAGTTGAAAACAAAACCATTGCCAAGGGTCTTGATTGTTTAAAGGAATTGGATTTGTGAATGTTTCAGAGATCTGCACAACAACAAATTGACAGGACCTATTCCTCCAGAAATTGGGCGCCTTAAGCGTCTTAAGACACTGTAATGTCCCTTCACAGTATTTTTCTTGGATCCATGATTATTATCTAAATATGTTAAGGGGTGTGTCTGAGTTTGGCTGCTTGCTTTGTTTTGATATTGTTAGGGTGTATTGTAAACAGGAATTTGAGGTGGAATAAACTTCAACATGCCCTGCCTCCTGAAATTGGTGGACTGAAGAGTCTTACATATCTGTGAGTAATCCTAGCTCATGTCAGGGATGATTGAAGGGGTTTTCTTTGAGCTCTGTAAAATACTCTCACTATTGCAGGTACTTGAGCTTTAACAATTTCAAAGGAGAAATCCCCAAAGAGCTTTCAAACCTCCATGAGCTCCAAGACCTGCATTTTCAGGAGAATCATTTTACTGGGCGGATCCCTGCGGAGTTGGGATCGTTACAAAAACTTCGCCACTTGTAATCTCTGACATTTCAAGGCTCTTTCCTGTAAACCACCCAACAGAATTCAGATATATTTAGTATCTTTGTCATGTTCTGTAGGGATGTTGGCAGCAATAACTTAGTGGGGAGTATAAGCGATCTTTTAAGCATAGAAGGATGTTTTCCAGCTCTTAGAAACCTGTAAGTGAATTTGAGAGTTAGCCATCAGAAATAATATATGGTTCCTGAGTTCACTTTTTGCTGTAGGTTTTTAAACAATAATTACTTCACTGGTGGAATCCCAAACAAGCTTGCAAATCTAACAAACCTGGAGATGTTGTGAGTATCTTATCACATCTTTTGATTTATCAACGCCATTTACATATTTTATCTCTCCCTATCTCATCCTTTTTAAGTTCAGGTACTTATCTTACAACAAAATGACTGGAGCAATACCTTCTGCACTAGCCAATATACCAGGACTAACTTACTTGTAGGCCTCTCTCCTCTACTAAATACATAACTAAAAATCGATTTGAAAGACCCATGTGCCATGCTACATCCTTAGAGCATGTTTTGAATTAACTTCAGGCACTTGGACCACAATCTATTTAGTGGAAGCATCCCTGAAGCCTTCTACAAGCATCCAAACCTAAAAGATATGTACGTCCATAACCTCTCTAAGGTCCCTTTGTAAAAGAAAATATATATCAGTATAGCACCCATATTAGAACTTAATTCTTGGCCGATGTATGTGGCAGGTACATAGAAGGGAACGCATTCAAAACAGATGTTAAGGCTATTGGTGCACATAAGGTCCTCAAACTTTCTAATATAGATATCCTTGTTTAGTTATGCATGTTACAAGTCTGTTTCAATTCAGATAGTATTTCGCAGTGTAATATGGTTCTTATGATTCATTTTCTATGCTACAGCAATAATATTGTACTTGATGTGTTTTATGAATGTAAAGATTCCTTATCCATATATGAAAATTGAATAAAGAGCAATCTGGTTTGTTCTTTTCACTGTCCTTTCGAGAAAGCAAAGAACCAAAAAGCTGAACAGGGAAAAGAAAGAAAAAGTGTTCCTAACTTTACCTGCACACCTTTATGATCCAAATATGAAACTTGGATGCAAAGCAATAATCTCAAAAACCCTTCAAAAACCAAAACCCTCAAACACATCTAACCCAAACCTTCTCAACTCCTCCCACCATATTTTATTTTGAAAATGGATACCTTGATCAAGCAGACAAGGTAAGTCACTAAATCTCCAGATTCATATTTGCTATTCACCAACACATACATATAGATAAACATATGTTGATGTAAAATGTTGACATCTTTGTCTTAGGAGGAGGCATCCAGCTTCCCAGGAAAGACATAGAGAGATTGGTAGCTCCAATAGAGAGAAAAAAGTTCCAGCAAGGAAGTCTGTTTCATTCAAAGAAGGTACCACATAATTCTACTCTACTGTTATACATATGTTGATTAGCTTATCAATTTCTGAAGCTTGATTAATTTCACATCTTCATATTTTGTGTATTGGTAGATAAGAAGAAGTCCTCAAATTGGTTACAGAAGCAGTTCTCGAGGCAAATGAGTGGCCAGAGTTATGACCCGATAGGCGACATGGATCACGTAGCTGCAGTTGCAGCCACCGCTTATGCCATAAGCACTTTTGAAGAAACATGGCTAGAGAGTTATCATGTAAGGGTTCTAATAAAGACTTTTTGTTATGGTTAATTACAGTAAGCTTTTTCTAATAAGATGAATTTGTTGTTCTTTGAAATTGTAAAACAAAACAGAATGGCATTGAACTTGGACCTTCTTTGTCAAGGAGTAAGAGCAGAAGAGAAGATGAGTTTCCTTCAGAGGAACCAAAAAGCTTATCAAGAAGATTCTCAGGTGAGTTTAAGGAAAAATTCAAGATTGAATCAACTGAAAATGTTTACGGATGTTAACATTTTAGTGTCGACACAGGACAACTTTCGTTTAAGGATTCAGAGACGAAAGATCATAAACATCCAACGCTAAAGTCCCCAATGAGAAAGTCATCTTCGGTAAAAAAGACTTTCTCCATGAACTTGAGAGAAGATCACACCAAACAAAAGGAAGACTCAGGGGAAAAACATGATAGACAAAGAAAACCGGTTTCTGAACCTCCTCGGATACAACCACCGGTCAGGACACGATCAGAACGTCGTGCTCCACCACCACCTCCTCCTCCTCCTCTTCTATCACCTTCGCCTATGCACCTTCCACCTAGGGAAATGAAAAGGCAGAGTTCTGGACATATCAGTCGAAAAGATAATTCTACAGCTGATGTTTGGGAAAAAGCTGAACTAGCTAAGATCAAAGCAAAGTAAGTCTCAGTACACGAAAACATATTTATGTGTGTTGCTTACACTCACATATGTTTTACACAAGCAGGTATGAGAAGTTAAACAGAAAGATTGATATGTGGGAAGCAAAGAAGAGGGACAAAGCTCGAAGGAAGCTGGACATATCTGAGGTTGATAATATAATGACTTTGTATCAAATCTAATGTCATGATCATTATCATATAGTTGAATGATAAATTTTGAGCTCTTTTTCACTAACTAACTTGTTGGTACATGAACAGCAGAGCGAACTAGAACAGAGGAGGAGGAAAGGTTTGCAGAGATTTAGAGACGACACAGAATACATCGAACAGATTGCAGCCGGAGCCAGAGCTCAGGCGGAGAAAGAGAGACATAGCAAAGAGTTCAAAGTGAAGGAGAAAGCCGAGGTTATCCGTAGTAACGGTGAAATCCCTGGAAAAGCATGCTGTTTCTGACACTAAAAAACAGAGGGTCTTAGATAAACAGTAGCTAATATATATGTACATATGTGTGTGTGTGAAAGATTATATGGGATTCGTTTAAAGAAAAGAAGTTATTGAAAGCCAAAGTGTATGATGTAACAGAGAGCTCTGGGCGAGCTACAAAGATACTTTGCTAACACAAAAACAACACAAGGCTCAAAAGACAATAGTACTTCCTTTCATTTGCTGTCTCTAAAACATCCCTTAAGCTTGATCAGCCCTTAACTTGTTAAGCTAATCATAGACACCTTTGAAGAACGTTTGGATGGGATAAAGTAAGAGGGCATAATCATCATGCAGCAGATGTAAGAAGTTTGTACACCCAAAAAGTTTCCATTCCACGTCAGAAGCCATGCTTTTATACAAAATTCTTACTTAAATTCTTTCAAAACTGAGACCAACGAAACCCAATGAAACACTTCCTAGTTCCAAACATGTAGTAATTGTGATTTGTCACACCAGTGATTAGTGAAGCTAAAATCGTGTTTAAAGAAGATAGATAAATGTCAAAATTGGGCCACTTAGAGCACCTCCAATGGTAAGCACCATTGGAGGGTGCTAATCAATTTTTAAAAATTAAATTTTCAAAAATAGTGCTTATGTGTTGCTTATAATCACAACTTAACCTATGGTGCTTACAATATTTTCTTTTTTTATGATTATAATCATTACATATAATGATAAGCAATGTTAAAGATACATTAAGCATCTCCATTGGAGGTGCTCTTATGATCTCGTTAAATTGTTTTATGGTACACCTGTATCGAGCTTAAAGGGCCTACCTTTAGACAGTGCTATTTTGTATTCTGTCTTTATAATAATAACTTGTAATTTACGCAACCGACAAAATCAAAGTGGATTGGAGTTATCACACTCACTCATAAAAGCTTCGACCGACAGTCTTTAATGGAGAACGATAATTCCATAAAAGATATTTATGTGATATTTTTCGTGTTTTATCATAAAGACCACCTAACAATTATGTGATCGAGAAGAGAACACCTCGTTGGTCACTGTATAATAATAGCAACTGATCACTCTAATAAAATGTTCTTTTCCGCCACGACAAGCAATGATATCACAACTTTTTAGCTAATTAGCATCAACGACCAAATATATACTTTATAAACAGTGCTAGTATTAATTATAGATATAGTAAGAGTGATTACAGGTTTTTGTATTACTGTTTCTTCTAATAAAATGGTTTGATATATTGTTATTTTATAATTTTCTCTATTAATGAAATACAATATACAGTTTAGCATTCCCGTGATCTTGTTTTATTTAAGTTTTATAGAAAAAAAGAGCATTATAGTGGATATTTTCCATATCTATGTCTATAAATAATAGACATATCCCATCTCTTCACACACTCATACTACATCCAACACACACAAAACATTAATCATTTTTGAGAAGAGAGAAAAAAAAAATGAATTTCATCTCCGATCAGGTAAAGAAACTCTCAAGCTCGAAACCAGAGGAGCCAGAACACAACAAGCCTGCAGCTGAAGGAACCGAAACAGCTACTAGACCAGCTTCCAACGCCGAGCTCATGGCGAGTGCCAAGGTTGTAGCTGAAGCTGCTCAGGCCGCAGCTCGTAACGAATCAGACAAACTCGACAAGGGTAAAGTCGCCGGAGCCTCCGCTGATATCTTAGACGCTGCCGAGAAATATGGTAAGTTCGATGAAAAGACTGGCACTGGTCAGTACCTCGACAAGGCCGAGAAGTACCTCCACGACTTCGAGTCGTCGCACTCCACCGGCGCCGGTGGTACTCCTCCTCCTGCGAGTCAGGCTGAGCCAACAAGTCAGACTGAGCCGCCGCCGGCAGCTAAGAAAGACGATGAAGAGTCTGGTGGTGGGATTGGAGGCTATGCCAAGATGGCTCAAGGTTTCCTCAAGTGATTTGATCTTTAATTGTCGTTTCATTTTCGTAATAATAAATTATGATAACTTTTTAAGTATGGTTTATGTATGTTGCATTGTTTGCGTTAGTATGGGGAGTGAGTGACGAGCGGTTGTAATAAAAATTCAGGTGATCATAATCTAATCCATCTTTGTTGTGTTTATGTTTCGTTTTTTCCATTAAAAAAAAAGTTGTTTCTATGTTAAAGTAGTGTTTCAATTCCTAATTCACACTACCAATTAACAGAGACAGGTGAGATTTGGTATTGTTCCTAGTTTTCCTAAGATCATACAACCTCAGAGAAATGGACTTTAAGAAACAGAGAGAATAATTACTTGCGATTACAGGACACTGATTTATCTCAATCTAAAATTTGTTCATTAATTTCATAAAACAAACGCTTAGAGTTATCAACAACCTCTCTGAATCTAGACATGAACTCTTAAACATCTCTCTCCCAGGCACAACTTGTTACTTCCCTGTCTCCCCAAAACACAGAATCTCTCTTTCAATTAACAGTCCAACCAATCTCTGTCCATAATCTCCATTAAACGCTGAGCTTGTGGAGCATGGTACCAAGGAATCTTCTTCCATGGATAAGCTTGGTTTTTTTATAATGATCACTGTCGTAAAATGGACATTTCACTTCAAGCACACCACTTGAACTTAACCCTTCTTTAACCACCTGAATGTTCTTCTTCTTCTTTGAAGACAACTACGTACGAATTGAGGTAAAAGAAATTCATGTCCTGTTAGTTCATGGTACAGTATTGAGTGCTTCAAACTCTTTGATCTTGGTCCAGCATGTTTTACTGCATTTCCTGAAAATGGCTCCATTTTTTTTTGTTCCAACCAAAGTTGAACTCTACTGTTAGGCCAAAACCCAATGGCTTATGCAAATACCCAATGTATTTTTATGCCAATGTTGCAACTTTGTTGGGCCATATATTTGGAAGTAACCGAAATAGGCCCATTAGATTATATATTGAACTGGACCACTAAAATTAAACAATAAGAAAGTGGTCAAAGGAATAAAATATCTTCATGTATTCACCAATCTAAAAGAAAAAAATTAGTCGATGAAAAATCTCTATCACAAACGGTTCTCTTATAACTCTCTCTCTCTCTTTCTCTATACGACAACATTTTGCAAAGAATCGTACTCGGACAGTAATAATCTCATTGTCACATTCCCAAAGTCCCATCATCATTGTCACGTGAAAGGCGCGTGTGATGATGGACGTTGGTTACTTGCAGTTACAGTTGCAGTTGAAGGACACCGTTGTCTTCTAGGCCTTCTTGTCATCTTACCCCAACCTGCAAAACTTCTATCTTCTAAACTCATTTCAGTCTCACCATTGTTGTTTTGATTGCACACATGTTGTTGAACCGAGGGAGCAGGAGCAGGAGCTGGAACTGGAGCTGGAGCTGGAACAGGGCAATAGACCGGTTCAGCAGGGATTGTTATGACTCGTCGTGGTCTTCCTCTTGCACCCGTTTTCTTCCTTGTTAAACCGGTTGGAGTCCAGGAGCTTCCTGTTGCTCTCATGAACCCATCAAACATTTGAATGTCTTCTGTTACTTCATGTTTTGAAAGAGACAGAAGTCCAGGGAGAATGTCTCTTTGGAAGTCTCGTCTCTGTTTTCCTTTTCTCGCATTTCCTCTTCTCGGTCTTTGGCTCGTGACCAGCGCGGTTCCAGAGGTTTCCTCCAATTTGAGGTCTTCAGGAACCAATGGCTTAGGCATATACTCTTCTTCTGAGATCTCAGGTAGTTGCAGGGTCATTGACTCAAAGTAATCAATCTCTTCTATAGAACGTGCTTGATTCCTCGAGAAAGTATCGAGCTTTTTGTCCAGATTCTCTTTGTGAGTATTTACTGTTTCTGCAAACCAGTGAAGGATGATGGTTTCAGAGACTTCCGGCGAAGTAGCATCTTCAAGCTCTCTATCTAGGCAAGCTGAAGAGATGGCAACGATTGCTTCAGCTGCTAATTCTTCAAACTCAGGTGGTTTCTCTAAAGTTTTTTCCTCAATTGGGGTTTCTTCTGATGGCTTTTCTCCAGGGATGTTATCATCTTCTTCTTCATCATCAGACTCAGGAACAGCTTCCAAATCTATCATAGTCTTCGAATTCAGTCTGGAACTGGCAGGAAGAGAGCAATTTTCGCCTTCATCATCACTAACCAACATGTTCAAATCAATCTGACACCTATTACTAACTGGAACCTTTGTCCCGATCTGTTCCTCTGTTTGCTGATCTTCATCCCAAAGAGGATCACACGGTTCGTTCATGTCTAGCATCCTACAGTTATGGACTTTACCTTTTTCTGCATTGGATTGATCTTTATAAGCAGATCCAGGAAATTCCAAGTTAGCAGTAAACTTCTCAGTCTCCGGATTATTGGAACATGAACCAGACTTTAACCTCTCTAGCCACATCATATTCTGAGCTTTGTCTCTTGCCTCATCTTTGATATCCAATGGTTTCAAAGTAGAACTCAGAACAGCATCATCATTACTCTTCAGATTCCATTTCCCATCAGCCATCTCAGAGTTACAAACATACTTGGGTTTATTAAGCCATGGTAAAGTAGCTACGCGTTCTTCATCCTTTCTGACTTCAACAACAGAAGTATTTGAAAGTGTCACATTTAAATTCAAATCTCTCACAAACTTCATCTCCGAGCTGTAGTCACTTCTTCCTCCGTTAGGATAATTAAAGCCAGTCTCACCGAATTTCGACTTTGATGAAGAGGAACATTCATTGTAAAACATGTTTTGGTTTAACCGACTGGAATTCCCGCACCCCGAGTTTAATCTAGAATTGCTTTCATACTGCAATCTGTCTCCAAGAAACCCTTGTTTCTGAGCATTTCCACTCACTGTGTCAGACAAGTTTAGAACCGGATATCTCTGTGCTGAAGCAACTTTCTGAGAAAACCCAAAACTAGGATTTTGCCAAGAAGAGTGCAAATGGTTCCACGAAACAGCAGAATCTGGAGGATTAAACGGATACAAGTGGCGTTGTTGGTGAGAAACTAAACTTGACTCCACATGATTTTGATGAATGATGGCTTCATGACTACTATTGGTTTCAGTATCAGCCTCTAGGTCAATAAACGTTCTTTCTCTCCAGAACATTGCCTTACTTGGTGGACCAGAATGAGGTACACTCATAACTCTTTGTGAACTGTTCAAGAGAACTTGCATATGCTGAGACGATGAATCAAGAGGCTTGGCCGCTTGAAAAAATGGAGCAGAAGAATTGTGTGTGCCAGTATAATGATCTGCATACGGTGGATTTTACATTAAAACATTGGTAAAGAAAGAAACATGTGTAACAACAACCGCAATTACAGCATGATGGATCATCTTACCATTTCTTAAGGGTTGATGTGGCCAAACTTTTCGTCTACCGTTCTCATCAGAATGCAGAGAGTTAACAGGAACATGCTCCCTTACACTACCCGAGTTTAGAGATGATTTTCCGTCGTCGCGAATATGGCTTTGAAACTCACCATTACGCAAGTCACGGGGATAGCCATAAGCAAATTCGTTTGTTTCTTGAGCACTAATTGGTTCATTTAAGTCAGCCAAACCATTGCTTCTACTCGACCCATAGCCAATTCTCAACCCATCTCCGCGAGATTCAGTCTTGACAGCTCCATTAGGAAGCTGACTGGAGGTGCTGCAAACCCTGTGATCTTTTAGCTCCACAACTTCGTCATTGTCATCAATGTACTCATCAGCTGGAAGACAAAGATCTATCATCTTTCTTCTGATTTTCGTCGGTCTAACTTCTGACAATTCAACATTCTTGGAACTAGCTCCATTTTGCCATGAAACTGGGCCAACAACCCCTTGAGAATTGCTTCCTTTCATGGGAGAATGGCCATTATCCTCAACGACCGACACGGATGGCCTATCGTAAACCGAGTTTGCCAAAGGGAAACTAGGGATTTTCCATTTACGGGGATCAACATTAGTAGCTTGAGATGAAAAAGACGCGTCAACCGGAACCCATTCTTTATTCAACTGTTTCCTTTTCAGTTCTTCCATCATATCCTTTTGTATCCTGTACACCCGGTGAAGTTCCAAAACCTGGTTAAAGGATCAAAGTTGACAAAAATACAATCAACAAAAAAAGCTGACAATGCAAGAGAAACAGAGAAAGATCACAGAGAAAATCTTAAAGTAAGTAAGTAAGTAACCTGTGTCTTAAAAACAGCTTCGTGCTCGAGCATAGTCCTTCTCACCAAATCTTTGTCATAACCAAATGAAGTCTGAGAGGGGTAGAATTGATCATTAGCTGGAGAGGTTTTACTGTCACCGTAGAACAATGGCCATCTACAACCGTTAGACTCTTTGTTGAGATCTCCCATAGAGTGATGATATCCACCAAATAAGCCTTCACAGTGCACCTTTGTTCCCATTCCTGCTCACGAAAAATCTAAACCTCAGTCTCGGCCAAGAGAGATAGAACAAATCTAATTCAAAAGAAACTAAATTTGCCCACAAATCCTAACAATCATCACATTCCCTTTGGGGAGGGGGAAAGAACAACCCCATGAGCTCAATCTATCTAAGTACAATCTCCACAAACCCCATTTCAGAGTAGCTTCAAATTCATCAAAAGTCAAACAGTAAACCACACAAAGCAAATTGCAAAAGTGATAACACTAGCAAAGGGTTTTGACTCAAACGGATGAGAACTCTAACGCCGACGAGTCAAAATAGGATCTTGAGCAATTAAAAAAATCTAAAGTTAGATAACAAAGAATCTGCAAGATATTAGGACAAAGATTGTACCAAATTGAGATAAAAGAGAAATGCTTTAAATCTAGTAGTGAAAAATTAAGGAGATGAAATTGGGAATCCCAAACTCCAAATCATAAGAGCAAAAACAAATAAAAACCCCAATTAAATAAATAAAAATAAAAAGAGATTTTTATTTACCTCAAAGCCACATCCTCTTATCGCCAAGCTCGTCTCGAGACTTTGTCGGAACAAGGAATTAAATAAAAATCTCAGAATCAGAAAGGCAAAAAAGTAAGAAAAATTTCCGAATCTCTCTCTCTATCTCTAGAGAGTAAATGGGAGGAGGATTGAAAGAGAAGAAAAAAGAGAAAAGGGGAATAAGAGTTATAGCGTAAACACCATTAATGGAAAAAATTAGATCGTCATCTTCGATCTACTGGGCCACTCTTCTCTCTCTATTACCAAACATAAAAATCCTTGCCTTTATGCTTTGCTTCTTCTTCTTCTTCTTCTATGTGAGGAGAGGAGAGGAGAGGGGGTGATAAAAGAAGGTTTGTGAGAGAGTTTATATTATTTAGAAGAAGAAGAAGCAGAAGAAGAAGAAGAAGACGAAGAGAAAATTAAAAATAAAAATAAAAAGGAAAGATCCGAAAATGAGAAGAAACGAGAGAGAGAGAGAGAAGAGAGAGAGAAGGGCTTTGGCTTTTGTACAGTGACATGAAATTATTTGTCAACATCCGGTCTTCTCTTCCCTTTTATTCTCTGCTTTTTCTTCTTCTCTCTTTTTTTCTTAACTCATTTTGATTTTATTTAAGGGAATGTAATAATATTTATATTATCCCATTTAACATGAATACTAATAATAATTAAGTTTAATATTGTTATGGAAAAGAATCAGGTTTATCCAAAATTAAATAAATAAACAGCATGATTAGTTTGACTCGTGAAACTATTCCTTTTATTTTTTACAACAATTTATTTACGGTTAGGATATTTCCATTTTATTACATGTGCTGGAAAAAAAAAATATCGATTTGCCAAAGAAAAAAAAAAAGAATTTTTAACGAATGCGAGCAGTACAAGTAAATAATTGGTGAAATGTGAAAATAGGGTATCTTCTAGGTTCTCTTCATCTTCTTTACTTGCTTTCCAATGCCCTTTTACGATTATACACATATTATATGTTTATTTTCGTATACTAGAAAAAAACGAAGTTAAAACAAGTTTATGCTGATGCGTGGCCATCTTAGATGATAATCATGATTAATAAATAATTTTAAACGAAGATTATTTATTTAGTGCTGGGATGTTTATTGTGCTTTGTTAAATACGTACTGATTTATCAAATGATTTATTTGTATTGCAATGATTTTGGTGGTATGCTACAGCTTTAAATTTACTTGGAACGTGCTATAGTTACTGTAAAAATTAATAAGATTAAATGTTCTAGCTAGAGAGTTTCAATATTTTGACATAGAAATAAATATACCAAGTAGTTAATGATATGAGGTCAAAAATTGTTGTTTACAGCGACTAATACTCTGTATATAGTAATCATATAAAAATAAAACCGAACATGTCGTCACTTCGTCTAAAAGGATATATATATATATATATATTATATCATTTGTCCAATTGATTACGCATTCTTTTTTGTTTAACACGTTTTTTTTGTTAGACCTAATTTTTGTTTTCTTTGTTTTGGTTTAATTTTGATAATTAGGCCTCAGTTTTATCTACAAATACTATAAAATTAAAATAAAGCTGTAATTTAATAGAATTATTGACAGCAAAACAAAACGTGGGTCCCGCCAAAAATCTTCTCTTCTTTTTTTCTTTTTCTCTAAAATAAAATCTAATCTCGTTGGCTTACTGTAAATGTGGGAATAACTTTTTCAGTTTTCTTTTGTATTCTGAGGAATTATAAGTTTTTAGACTTCTTCTATCAAATCTTTGGATTGGTGCCTAAAGTTATCAACAAGTAGGCTTTTTATATTATTTTTTAAAAACCGTAATATAGAACAAAGGTATACAATAAAGTTTTTTTTTTTTGTAAAGGAGAGAAATCTATAACAAAACATGAAATCATCATCATACACAGTAAGTTGAGTAATGTCTCTCAAACCTCGTGAGTGGTTATAAAACTTAAAAATGTTTTGAAGTAGTATGTATGAAAAGTGTTTTATAAATGCTACTATGCTAGCTAGAGTTGAATTTCCAAAGATGTTTGTTTTGGTATCAAAGAGGGTCCAGCACACATTTGTTATATATATTTAAATAAAACAAGAATATGAAGAAACGGCACCTTAAAGGAGTAACAAAATAATTATTACTTTTTCTTACGATCGACATGACCAAACAAAACTCTTTTAAAAGTTCGTAATTCTTGTAAATTTATGTTACATTAAAAATGCTTCAGAACTACTATCGAATTCTATCTTTTAGAATTATTGTGGGGGAGTATTCTCACCCAAAAAAAAAAAAAAACATTTTAAAAAAAAGTTTGGTAAACGGGTAAAAAAAAAAAAGGGAACTAAACTAGGGGTGTTTCGCCTGTTGTGTGGCATTGGAATCATTATGTTTTGTCTCTTATGTCACAAACCCACATGGTTAATACCGTATTGGTAATATTATTTTAGGTAACCATCGGCAAATTTATGACAATGTCTCTTTTTTTACCCTATTTTTATTCCAACAATACTACTGTCGTAATAAAAATGCAACCCAATCATAATACATAGTAGAGATCGTACATGGGCTTATCGTGTAATATTTTTTCCAAAATGAATTTGAATACTACAAAATCAATAAAAGAAACAAAAAATGATTCGAAGACACTCTTTATATAAATAATAGATCGAAGGGAGCCCTATAATATTATATGCATGTATCAACAAATAGATAGTTAAATATATAATGGGGTTCAAGATAAGTTTGGGATATATAATAGACCTTAAAAGTGGTCCAAAGTATACTTTCGGAAATGTCACTCTCATCAGAACAACTAAAGAAAAGAAAAAAATGTTAAAACAAAATATCGAAAAGAAAAAAAGATCAAAAAAAGAGTTATGAAAAACAAACTGAGTCCATTAGTCAAGGGTCCTATCATAGTTCTTATGGGGTATGTCCCACCAAATTGATTTCCTTGCGAATCAAAAATTGCAACACAAATAATTAATAAATCTTCTATAAAATATATACACATGCAACTATCAATTTTTCTACCAAACAATATTATATTAATTATACTTCCGAATCATACATAATAAAACTAAAACACGTATTTTTATTATCAAACATATACCAAAGTTTTAAGGAAATATGATGGTTAGAAATTATAGAATTACGTATGAGATAAATTATTTTATGTTTTTTTTTTGGTAGTATAAATTATGTTATGTTGACAGTCTCATTAACTCATTATTATGCATATATTGGTTGGAAATAGATTTATCACTTTGACATTATAAAAAAAAATAATATATTATTGAAATTGAAAAGAAAAAAAAAAGTAAAACTATTTGCCACTCGTCTCCCACTAGCTCTTCTCTCTATTCTCTTTTTACCCAAAAAATATATATATTTATAGTTTTTAAAATACGCTCTCTCTGTCTTTAACGTCAATTTATTAATCTCTATACGTAAGAGGAGTATTATTTTATTAAATGAGAATTGAATAACTTTTGCTCATGAGTTTGTGTTTATACAATAAAGATATGTATATAGTCCCTTTCGAAAAGCATCAAAGAAAGAAAGAACGTAGACAAAAAAAAACACCACACACACAACAAAGCAATCAATTAAACTCTTAATTATCGTATTCTATAGCCTGATAAAGTAGATTCCATATAAAATCTATATAGCTAATCCCAGATCTGTTTTAATTCCTTCTTTTTTCTTCAAGACTACTATATTATGTGTTTTCCATCAAATTATATCTTTAGTGATGGATTAAAAAATGACAAAAATTTTGGTCTTAATAAACGAAATTTACAAAAAAAAAAAGAAGTTAAACCATCTAACGAATTCATAAGGCTAGAATAATTTCATGATCATATATAATCAACCTGTGTGAGTATCTTAAATAGTAAAAATATCTTGCACTTTCGTGTATTATTGATTAGATATATGATTTGAATATATAACTATTGAATGTGTGTGTGTCCATAAAATACTAAGCAAAGAACTATATCCATATATTTTGCTTTTTGTTCTTTTCCCTTGAATAAGACTGATGATGATAAGCCCATTTCCAAATATACAATTTGGGCCTAAATCACACCACAGAAACAAAACAAAAGTTGTTCCTCAATTGCCAACTTGCCATTGTAAGTAGCTTTCTAATAATACTAATAGCATAACTAATTAATTATACTGATTTACACACAAACCAGCGAGAGACACTGATGGTGTAATATGTCAAGTGTGCTACTTTACAATTTGTTATGCCATAAGAATCTAATTTTCTAACCACAATACGTTTAATAAGTGCCATTACATTGAGATTAATAACAAACATACAGTATATAAGAATAAACAAAGTAATTACTAGTACATTTGCAAGACATCGTTTTTACATCGTATGTAATGTACGGATGGTTGGTTGGTTGGTTCCTGAGATGCTACTTGGAATCTGAAAGGGCCAATCACCGAATTTGGTCGACAAAGACGAGAGAAAAAAGGAAGAAAGAAGATGCTCTCTCTCTCTCTCTCTTTCTTCTCCAATGGACAATTTTGGGAGTGTGAAGAATAAATTAAATAATAGTAATAAAAATGGGGAATGGCAGAAGAGTGTAAATAAGGTGTAAGTAGGTGGGTTTGTTTTGTCTAGAGACTAGAGAAAACTTGCTAAAGGTTCGTGGACAACTGAACATAGAGATAAATCGTGTTATGGGGATTTGAGAGCGAAGAGAGAATACTGGTAATGTTTAAGTGTTATTTTCCCTTTATATCCTTTGATCCTTCTGATATCATTTTCCTACTATAATTTTCTAACCAAACAAAAATACTTTCCCATCTAGAATCGATGATCTTTTAATCTTATATTTTTTTCAAAATTATATTATTTTCTCATAAATTTATACAAACTAAACAATTTATATCATACAAATGATTTTTTATTTGTTGAATTGTGTTTATATAGACATTAAATAATTTATTTATTTAAAAATAAGCAAAATTTAATAACTTCTTAATTAATGTATGTTTTCTTAAAAAAAAAAAATTTCTAAAACTGCGAGAATAGCAAATTATTTGTACACACATTTTATCTGTATATCTTACACAACATTAATACACTGATTAATTTTGTCAGCTTAGAAAATCTTGTTGTGCTAGGAAATACTACTAGAAAGTTTTCTTTTTAGATTAGGTTGTCCTTGTGATATAGCCTCTCTGACCTATGATTGCTCTTTGCTTGGATCCTATAAATATACAGTTATAGGCAGTATCAATGTATTAAATCATGTACTGTATATATATATATATATATTAATTTACAAGTATTTTTCAATTTAAATTAGTAGAAAATAAAAGAAGTATAAATTGCTTTGTATATACGGTATTTTATTTATGGAACATATTTGATCCAATCATGTTATTATAAGGCGTCGTAGTAGGTGGACGACGCTATGCAAAGGTTTTTCAGTTTTTTACACGCTATGTAAAGTTACTTTTCGACATCTGTTTATCTTCTTCTTCTTTTTTTTTTTTTTTTGGTTTTTACTTTCTTTAATAGTTTTGTTTTAGAGACGTTCTAGATGTCTTAATAAATATTAAATGTTAAATATATAATCTGATCTACAAAGCTTTTCATATCATAAATTTTCCACTAAGATCAATTTAATAATACGCGTTACATTGTTTGTTTGTTTTGTCGCTATACACACACATGTTTCAGAACAAACAAATACTTTTTTTTTTCCTTTTTTGTTAAGAAAGCTTTGATGATTAAATTGTTGACAAACAGTCAGAGTCTTTCTTGTCAACAAATTCATCAAAAAAACTATATAATCCGAAATTCACAATGTTATTAATTAACTTTTTTAATCAGATGTTTTTTTCTCTCGTAATTAGCTTATAAGTAATTAATTACTTATATATATATATATATTTAAAATGTGTTCTATAATGTTATCAAAAGAGTGACCCTACGAAAATGGGGGAGTCCACAAGAATCAAATAAGGGACCCAAGAAAGACTCGACCACCAATCACCTGTGATCACTCACATACTTAAAACCTATGATCTTTGTTTGCCTTAACGGCAGGTGTCATCTTGAATCTCGATCCCATCACTCTCAGAGATTGAGATACCTTTCTCACTCATGTACCCCACCCACCTCTGCACCAGTCTTGCTCAGTCGACAATTTTAAGCTGCCCGTACTCGACAAAAGCTCAAGAATACACATTTACAATGATCCCGTTAAGCTGCCTGCCTCTAAAAAGGCCCAAAGGGCCTTACTCCCACAAACACATAGGTCACGTGATCTGAACGGTGGGAGAAACGCTTTCTTTTACACTTTAAAGCCTATTAAACACACTAGAAAGGGCCTTAAAGCCCATATTAAAACGCCTTTCCTTTTTGCGCTTTTTCCGATCGTCGTCACTCGTCACCTATCGCAAGATCCTCCTCGTCGAAGCTCTCTGCTGGAAAGCAAAGCAACCATGTCCAACGAGGAGCATCATCTTGAGTCCAGCGACGCCGGAGCTTCCATAATCAACCATGGCGTTTATAGGGGTTGTCACTGATTTATGAACCTTTTCTATTATAATTTATGTGACCCTCTCAATCTCTTTGTCATGAGCTTCTTCTTCTTCATCTTCTTCTTATATGTTCTTTTTAGAGTCTTTCTTTACTCAGAGACTATCTTGTTTTTGGGTTTCTCTAGCTGCTTTGGGATATTTAAAATGTTAGTTATTATAAATGTCATCTTCACGTCTGTAACCTTTGTCCTTTCATGTTTTTGGCTGCCCCCAAATGTGAACGAGTTCCACCCATGAATCTAACCTTTTATGCGCGCCAAGTCTTTACTCGTGCGTTTGTGTCGAGAGACGTATAAGCAATTACTATATAATAGAATAATGGAGTCTAAAATTATTGAAATATGCTAAACAAACCTCGAAAAGTATCAGTTTTATAATACTGGTATTTGGATATGAAACTTGAAAAGTAAAACTAAACGTTCTATACATTCAGTATGGGAAAAAATATATACGAGTAGTTGATAATCGTTTAAAACTCAAGAGTTCCCTTTTACTACATATAATCAAAATAAAAAAATGTAAAACATTTGTCCAAAAAAAAAAAAATGTAAAACAAAACTTGACTTAAGAAGATAAACAATGAAAACAAGTATAATCTTATACTATAAACGAAGCTGTAATAAAACTGTTGTGTGTTTTTAGATCAATTTTTTTATTATTATTGTAGCAATCACATCTGATCTCTTTGTTGTTGGTAATAAAATGATTAAACTGGTGTATTCAAATCATACAGGCAACGTGTGTCCCACAATTAATTATAAGAATGTTTAATATTAAGCTCTCATGCCAAAAAGTCAAATGTCTCTTCAAAAAAAGTCATGTAGCCCAGTTTACTCATCTCACGTTTCCTCCTATTACAAATATACACCCAAAAGTCCACTAAACACAACCAAAATTGATTAATGCTATTAGTATAGTATACAAAAAGTTCATTTCTTTCACTTCAACAAAAACAAAAATTACAGAAATAGCATATCAAAAACAAATTATATGTATTTTAACACTGTTTTATCATCATCATCATCAGTCGAATCACACAAGGAAAAATCTTGTTTTTGTATAAAGAAAAAAAAACACAGCTCTCATGTTATTATGATGATGAGGCTTATATTCGAAAGCCCATTAAGACACGAAAATGGGCTTTAAAAAAAAACGGAATGATAGTTGTCATAATGTGATTCGTACAACGTGGAGTAGCAGCAAGTGGCCATGTCCGGCTGTCCCAGAGCCCTCTCTCTTCGATCCAGGTTCACCGTACATTACAAATTACAAGACCGACGCTTTTTTTTTTTTTTTTTGGTATGTAGGTGAAACCTAAATTTTGATCTATTTGGTACAATTATTTTTTGTTTTGGTTTTGCTTTGACTGAGGTATTCAGATTTTTTGTTTGCTTTGCTATGCTTTTTTTTTTTTTTAATAAAAGGATTAAAAACAAATAATTCTAGATTAGTCTCGGTAACCTTATGTTGTCGTGGTGGGATTAGTAGTAGTAATCATTTCTTAACATGTAAAAAATTACAATTCTATGAATTTGTGTAATTCATTTACCATGAGCTCTTTAAATGATGTATATCTTTGTTTTATTAATAAAGAAAGTATACATATTTTTTAAATAGAAAAATAAAGATAAAAATACATACATAATTAATAAGACCAAAATCTAACATTTCAATTCATAAATGTACCTGTAAATAAAACTGTACAAAACGACAGAATATCTATTGATCTTAAAAATTATAGTATTTTATTCCAATTTTCTACTGACTCCTTATAAAATGGAATTCACATTTATGTCTGAACTTTATTCAAAAAAAAAGTAAATCTAACTTGTCTGAACATTACTACTCAAATAAACCATATTATTAAGAACTTTTTACACACTTTGACAAAAAAAAAAAAAGAGAAATAGCTTTGTTTAAGATTACACATATCTGCAGCGTGGACTTTCTACTGCGAACCCAAAAAGAGTTTTTAATTTATCTTTCTTAAGTTTCCAGATCCGTTTTTAATACCAGAGAAGGACAACAAAAAAAAAACTCGAAATCTCCATTAAAAGAGAACTGATAGATTAGATATTAAAAAGAACACAAAACAAAACGGCGAAGGCACAAAAAAAAAAAAAAGGTGAAGCGAAACACGACACGGATTCACACAGATATATACAAAAAGGATTTTTTTAGATTTGAGAACCCAAAAAAAAAAAAGTTTCCTTTTTTCTTCTCTGTTTTTGATTGATTAATTGGGTTGTTGGGTTTTTCTCTTTTTGGAGATCGATGTCGGAAAAGGAAGAAGCTCCGTCGACATCGAAGTCCACCGGAGCTCCGTCGCGTCCTACTTTATCTCTTCCCCCACGTCCTTTCACTGAGATGTTCTTTAACGGTGGCGTTGGATTTAGTCCTGGTCCGATGACTCTCGTCTCTAATATGTTCTCTGATTCCGATGAGTTTAGGTCTTTCTCTCAGCTCCTTGCTGGAGCCATGGCTTCTCCTGCCACTGCTGCTGCTGCTGCTTCCACGGCTACTGATTACCAGAGAATTGCTGAAGGGAATAATAATAACCATAGCAGCTCGAGTGGTGGTGTTGATGTTGACCCGAGATTCAAGCAGAGCAGACCCACCGGTTTGATGATTTCTCAATCTCAATCTCCCTCGATATTCACCGTACCGCCTGGTTTAAGTCCGGCCATGCGCCTCGATTCACCTAGCTTTTTGGGTCTTTTCTCTCCCGTTCAGGTAGCTTTAAGATTCATCTTTTCAATTTTGCTTTTTCTTTGTTTTTTTTTGGTTTCGTTGAAAAATTTAAAAATCTATTTATGGAAACTGTGTTGTTTGTGTCTTTCTTTGTTGAGCTGTTTCTTGTTTTTTTGTTTTGTTGGCGCTGGTGAGAGAAGAAAATAATAACACACGTATTTGTTAGCAAATCTTTAGGTATATTCCAACAAATTCTAGATTTTGTAACCATTTTGCTGGAATCGTTCTTAAGTCAAAATTGGAGGTTATGAGATTTTTAGATTGATTTAGGGCTTCTTAGAGATTTGGGGATTTCTCCTAAAGGAAGGAACTTTTGCAACTCAACTGTATTGAAAAGATAGGACGTTTCAGACAAAAAAAAACAAAAGGAGGAGCTTGTGGATCAAATACTCAAGGTTCCTCAGTAAGGTTTCCTGGTGCCATATTCGATATCATGTTCTTATGATCTGATATGTTTGATTATGGAACAATATGCTGTCTTTAGTCGAAATGGATCCTTTAAAACAGCTCTTTGCTATATTCTCTTTTGATTTGGTTATATAGTTTTTGACTTGGGGGTTACTAGCAGGTTTCGTTTCTCTGGCTATACTTTTTCTTGACTCTGAATCTGTTTTACCTGTTTTGATGAGTGCTCGGATTTTTTTCGTTTTCGCGGTTCTTGTTCTAACCTGGAATGTCACAATGTGCAGGGATCATATGGAATGACACATCAGCAAGCTCTAGCTCAAGTTACTGCTCAAGCAGTTCAAGCCAATGCCAATATGCAACCACAAACCGAGTACCCTCCTTCCTCTCAAGTTCAATCATTTTCATCGGCTCAAGCTCAGATCCTAACCTCGGCTCCACATTCTTCAGTACCAGCTCAAAGAGAAACCTCAGATGTAACCATCATCGAGCACAGGTCACAACAGCCTGTAAATGTTGACAAACCAGCTGATGATGGCTACAACTGGCGAAAATATGGGCAAAAGCAAGTTAAAGGCAGTGAGTTTCCTCGAAGCTATTACAAGTGCACGAATCCAGGATGTCCTGTCAAGAAGAAGGTTGAGAGATCTCTTGATGGACAAGTAACGGAGATCATCTACAAAGGTCAGCACAGTCATGAACCTCCTCAAAACACTAAGCGAGGAAACAAAGATAGCTCCGCGAATCTAAATGGGAGTTTGATAAATAACAATCGTGGGAGTTCTGAATTGGCGGCGTCACAGTTTCAAACCAATAGCTCCAACAAGACTAAGAGAGAGCAACATGAAGCAGCTAGTCAAGCTACCACAACAGAGCACATGTCTGAGGCCAGTGACAGTGAAGAAGTCGGTAATGGAGAAACCGGAGTGAGAGAGAAAGATGAAAACGAGCCTGATACCAAGAGAAGGTAAAATTATAAGCTCTATTGATGATTGATTATAATTCAAATTTTCAGTTTTTTGATGAGTGAGAGTTTTGATTATGCAGAAATATAGAAGTTCGGGTTTCTGAACCAGCTGCTGCTGCTTCACATAGAACCGTGACAGAGCCCAGAATTATTGTCCAAACGACTAGTGAAGTTGATCTTCTAGATGATGGATATAGGTGGCGCAAATATGGACAAAAAGTTGTCAAAGGGAATCCTTATCCGAGGTAATACATGAAAAACCATCGATTTGTCTAGCTATTACACTCTTTAAAAGGTGGAATCCGGTGATCAATAAAGCTTATGCCCTATAACATTGTGTTATCTTTTTGATCCTTAGGAGCTACTACAAGTGCACAACACCAGGATGTGGAGTGAGGAAACATGTAGAGAGAGCAGCAACAGATGCAAAAGCTGTGGTAACAACATATGAAGGAAAACATAACCATGACCTTCCAGCAGCTAAATCAAGCAGCCATGCCGCTGCAGCGGCACAGTTAAGGCCAGATAATCGACATGGCGGTTTGGCCAACTTAAATCAGCAGCAGCAGCAGCAGCCCGTTGCGCGTCTAAGGCTTAAAGAAGAGCAAACAATTTGAGAAAAGAAAAACAATCTCTGACCTTTTTCATGATAAAGCTTTCAAACCCCACTCATACACTTGTCTGAGAAATCTAGCTGTTTGCAGGAAAGAAAGAGCTTCAGAAGGGGTTTGTTATTCTATGTTCTGGTGTAAAACTTAAGAAGCTCTTTAGGTTTTCAGGTTTCTGTTTTACTAATATGTGAATTCTTTTGTACATGAGGAAGGAAATTACAGGGGGATATTTTGTGTTGTATCTTTGTGTTATTGTTTCAGTAAAGGATAGGTCTTACATTTTGTGGATGAAATTATAATCTTGTAATATCAAACTGTGTTTTCTTTTATTTATTATCAATAATATTATCACATAATGGCTAATGACACAAATTTTGCTTTCTATAGCTCATTCACTCGTAGTCATATACAGAGAAATTGTTGTTTCTAAAGGGTTTTTGAATAATGGAGTAAGAACTTGTGACGTTTGTACAAATGAATCTTTTTCATGAGATTAATAATTTCTGGAGTAGATATGGTTTTCCAAAAAAGACATTGATATTTTCTTCTTCTTTAGTCTCTAAAATACAAATATATGAAAAGGTTCTCTGTTTTAAATTTTTGTCTCTTTGCTCTCCCCATTGATTGATTGATTGGTTGATCCTTCACTCTCTCACTGTGTTATTTTGTAGTGAATCACATCAGAAAGCCCATCATTGTTTGTTAGTTAAAAGAGTTGGAATCTGTCCGTGATTCACGAAATCAATCTTGTTCAGCCTGACACAACACAGTACTTGCTCTGGAAGTTCCTCTGGTGATTGAGCCTGTGTCAGAAAGAACAAAAAGCTTACTTGAGAAACACTCCAATAAAGTAAGACCTACCAAAACAAAGTGTTCTTGGGAGAATTTTTCAAGTACCTGAATAGTTAAACCCAAATCAAGAATCCCATTCTTGATCCTATCCCTGAAAGATTCGAGTCCTTTCCTCGATATGTAACTGAATCTATGTATATCCAAATCGATCTCAAAGTAGTTTGGTCCCTGTCCAAATGATCAACACACAAACACACACACGGGCACATAGCATTAACCACAAAGCTCTGTAAATGAAATCTAAGATAATATCTATGAAAACGAAAGAAAGAGCTGTTATCTAACCCGAAAGAAATCGTGTTGCGGACGAGAAAGAACCGGTTTATCGTTGTATGCTGTGATAAGTTTTCTCTCAGTAGAACTTAGCTGAAGATCCTCAGGATTTACCAAACCGGCCAGGATCTTTAACCTCTCTCTGAATGGAACTGTTGATTCTCTCGTGAATCCTTTCACTTTCTCCATTTCATCTTCCATGAATCTCTACAAAAACCAAATCTTTTAAAATCTCTTTATAGAAACGTCATAGCCGTTGGATAGGATCCATCATCATCATCATCATACCTTTATGGTTTCTTGAAAGTGAGATGAGATTTCTTTGTGATAATTCTCATTCAATTTGAAGTATAAGACTAAGCTAAGTCCTTCACCATCATAGTCACCAAACATAGAGGTTGCATACATTGGAAGCTGGATGTTCACAATCAAGAGATTGGGGATATCACAGACTTGTGATGATGTCGGTTTCAAATTAGGGAGCTCAATGTGCTGAGCAATGTGGTTGATCTTCTTAGGACACGCGAAAAGATCGATTCCAATTGGTATGTAAGGACTACAGTTTGGTGCAGGACTCTTTTGCTTGTCTCTGCAGATGATTTACACAATACGATTAAGAGTGGATACAAAAACTGTTTGTCTACTTTCTTGATCTGAAATTTGAATCCTAACCTGAAGAAATTCAATCCACGGAGCTTGAAACTAGAGGGAGAAAGTTCTGACCAGCTTCCTTGACTACTTAGCTTCTCTCCCAAAGAACGTTGAATCACAGAACCGGCTTTTGGACGGTACAAGAGCTTCTCACCTGAAGCTGATACAAGATCATTAGAAGAAAGTTAAAAAGATTTAAACTTATAAAGACTTTGTTCCTTTTTCTTCTTACAGAAATCAGATGCTCTTGATTTGCTATCGATAGATGTTCTTCGCACAGAAACCATAACAACTTTTGATGACTTCTTCCTGTGATCTTGATGATCTTCACAAGTGGTACTCTTGAAAGTTTCATGGTGAGATTCATCAGCCACTTGGTTTCTCTTTATGCTAACTTCATTCTTGCTTGAGTATGTCTCTGATTTGTTTCCATCTATTTTCAGGTAACTCTCGTAGAACTCTTCATACTGAATCACTTGTCCCATTGCAGAAGCATTTGCATCTGCACAAAAAACAAGATCATGTTTTCAGACAATCACAAACCAATATGTCTCTAGATTTATCGAGCTGCTAATTTTTTACCTTCAAAGACACTACTATTTGAACCATCATCAGAATCAGAATCGATGTAGCTAAAGGAATCGTACCAAGCTTCCTCATGTGATATTCCTGGAAATAGAAAAAAAGACTAATCAAGATTCAAGAAAACACATTTTTAGAAAGAAAAAAAAAACAGAATCAAGATTGTGAGAATGTTGGTCTTACGGTTTCCATCGATTTGGCTGCAGTTCCATTGAAGCTGAGTTACATGGAAGTTAGCGTTAGACATCTCAGCTCTCTTACACATCATCTTGGCAGCACAGTTGTCGAAATCAAGATGAACATATTCGCTCACTGCAAAATCCCTAACACTCGCATTACTCATGCGTTTCATAGGAACATCGGGCATCGAAGCAGATATTTTGGACCGACATTTGCCAGATCGGCCACGTCTATGCTTCTTCTGTTGAAGCTTGTTGTTGAGCTTTCTCTGAGAAGAAACGCAGCCACCCATTCTTTTTTTTGAAGACTACTACTTCATTCACCAGCTAAGCTATATAAAAAAAAAAAAAATTCTGTAAGGAATCTGTTGAAAAACATTCAAGAGACATATATAATAAGAGACTACAAGAAGACCATTACCAAATATCTTGTCTGAAACGAAAATCAAATGCCAAAAAAGATTTGAATATTGCACCTTTTTGAAAAAAATCTTCCAGAGAGGTCACTCGTAAGAACTGATCTTCTTCACAAAAGAGAATGCATCAACAACATTCATAACAATGGGATGTTGATTCATGTATCTTCAAGACCTTCATAGAGGAAACAAAAAAAAAAAATAGAATGAGGTTTTGTATTTTCAGATATTTGTGGCCTAGTTGGTTTGAAATACATATTATTTTAAAATAAGCAAATCATCGATAACATCAAACGCAACAAATGCAGCCATTTGAAACGTGAAAGATAAGAAAGAAAAATCTTGAAAACACAATTAAGCATTGTTTTTTTTTTAAATTGGAGATTAATCCAAAACTCAAATCATTTGTTAACCAAAACATAAAATACTTCAGACCCATTTTTTTTATTATCAAATCAAGAAAACAAACCAGAAGAAGAAGAAGAACAGAGGAAGGGGGGGAAAGAACAGAGGAAGAAGAGGATCCTTGGGGGGGAAAAAGAATCCTCTGTTTTCGTCTATCTTCTTCTCTGCCTCTCTCTCTCTCTCTCTCTCTTTTGTCTCTGTGTCTTTTTTTCGTGTCAATAAAGAAGAAGAAATAAAAGAGAGATAATTAAGACAAGATTAAGAACCCGTAAACACTCTGTTTCTCTAAGTAACCCGTTTTCCTCGGATCCTTCCCCTCTAAAGTCTTCTCTTCTTCCCCGTTTAAATCTCTCTGTTTCTTTGTCTCTCTTCTCTCTCTCTCTGCTTTTAAATAAATATGAATGTATATATTTTCTTCTCCATCTTAATGATTATTTTCAAAGTAAATTTGGGATTCTGATTAATCGGGTTTTAATTACATTACAGAACATATGAGTTTTTTATATATATAACAGCACGTGTCGCCATTTATGGTAAAGTCTTCTTAATTTCTTAACCTCTCTTTAAGACCGTGTCTTCTTCCTCATCGTTGTGTACACAAACCTTTTCACCCGATCTTTAAGGAAGGAATACAATTTTGTCCACAACATGTTACATGTATTCAATAGTTCTAACAAATTTTATTCAGACTTAAGAATTTTAAAAAGTTAACGTTAACCTGAACGTAAATATATATATAGATACTGATGATGAAAACAATGTCTAATTAAGATCGTCGGGACACTGAAGTAACATTTTCTTTATAAACGAAATTAGAGAAGATTCGTATGTGGAGTTCTCGAGGATCACATGCTTAATGTATACGGCATGTCCTAATATGTGTTAGAAAAATGTCCTAAAACGTCGTTTATAATCCAACCAGTACTGTAATATATGTTTCTAGCTATTGTTATATATCACGCAAAATTTTCATCCCAGCAAAGTTAGCTAAGTTAATGCATGTTGCCCTATGAAGGGTTTGTGGGATTTTTCATTTTTGTATGGAACCAGATCATATAGAAGTTATTAACTATTAGTTTCATAATACACACACATAGGTACTCCGGGGAAAAGAAAATGGTACACTTTCGTGGTTCGTTTACAAAAAAATAGTGATTTGATGTGCAATTACAATGTTGTTGTCATGATGGAAATAAAGTTATGTCGTTGTACAATACAGTTTGTCATTTATTTTCTTAATCTAATCATTCGTAATAGATTAATTGAACATTTTACATAAAGCCGTCTTAGGAATACAATAAACTATACTAAAAACAATATTAAGATACAAAAAAAAAGTTAATAAAAAGCCATTAGTTAGTTCAAAGTCCTTTTCTTAGGAGAGTAAATTAGTCTACGGAGATTCATTCTCATCAGTCATCATTGATTATTATTATTTTTCTTCCAGTTGAAGCTGTTCTATGAAAGAGACGTAATTACCTGATTCTCTGTGTTTTGTGGAACAAATGAAATTTATTTAACTAAAACACACAACTGTATAATTGCAACGAAAACTATTTAAAACTTTTAGACTAATTTCACTTTGATTTATATATGTGTTCTTTCTTTTGTTGCTAATTGTTACATTACATCTATTACATGTCACTTCCGATTAAACTAGATGGTAACGAGCTAATATTAATATCTTAAATTTTCATTTGCAGATACAGTATGTATTCTGTTGCATCCAATCCTATTTAGACAATAGTATAAATTCCTTTTTTAGTTAAAAATGACGTAATTGTAAAGAAAAAGACTCAACAATTGGATTCTTGTTTATTTCAACTATGCTATTGACGACGGCTCGTATTTTATGATCTTACTTTCTATAACAAAAGCAAAGAAAAGATTATCAAAAATAAGATACCACCAGAAAAGAAATAAAAATCATTTCCGAAAAAGCAAGAATAATTCAGCAAATCCAATTAGTCATACTGATATACCAAACATGTCCTGAAAAAAACTAGTTCATGTATTCAAACCTTTTAATGAGAATAATAATTATTATCATTATAGCATGTAGAAAAAGAATAAACAAGAATTGTTTCTGGACAAAAGATTTATGTAGGCTTTTTTATTTTATTTTTTGGTATTATTCTGATTCTTCCCCAAGTTTACCATTGTTAAGTTTTAAAAAAATCTCTTACATCTAGTTGATTATATAAAAACTAGTAATATTTTTTCCCCCCATTATAACTCTTCCGATCATAAAAAAAAAACTTAGGGATAATAAATATTAATAAGAAGAAAACTTGTTAGAACCCATTGAGGGAGGCTATATTTTTTTCTCACCCAAAAGATACAAAAATAGGTTGGTAAGATAATAACATTTGGGTGCACTTTTTCCTAGCAAATTAAACTAGGTCTAGTTTTAATAATGGCAATACATAAAGAGATCAGATTAAATGCGACATCCACTTTGTCCAACTTACCATAGTAATTGTCAGATGTTTTATAATAACCACGATTGGTTTTGTTAGGGTTGCTGAGACCTGATCATATGAGTACAGTCTCTACAAGTAAGAACGTAACTACAATTATAATTGATTACATAGACACACTGTACGTATATTAACACATTATACCATACACCAATATAACTAATTAAAGTCTAATTGAAATAATTATAAGCTAATTGCTACTGGAAAAATAAAAATTGCGCTGAGGAAGGTCTTTGCCAAAATAGTGCTACATGTTAATTAGAAGAAGAGAGGAAGATGATATATTTAACTGGTGAAGCATTAAATTCCAGTTAAGAGGTTTGGGCAGATGTAAGTGTAGTAGTTGGTACTTGAGACTTGACTTACACACACCAAATCAAAACGTATATACACTTACATGATGTCACACCATAATTTACTTAACACAAATTTTTATTGAAAACTCCAACCATACCAACCTGATTCGTACTAGCTTAATTTTTCTTTGATCTATTATTCCAAACCTTAAGTTCTAACTAATATTTGGTTAATATTCCAAATCATGATCCAAAATGTATATGTATTTTTCGTTTCAATCTCAAGTATACACCACGCGGTTCAATTTATATGGCAACACATCAATTTTAATACTCTAGTAGAAAGGAACTAAACTACTACTATATATAATAAGTCTCATTAGTTTGCTTTATGTATTCTCTTCAAGCTTTCTAATGCTAAACTAGAAACTATTTATTCGATTTTATACATATTATTTATTCGAAACTTTATAATATACAGAGACCGGTGCAGTTTAGTAGTTAGTGGATACCATACATATCATGATACAAGTTAATACTATAATTAGGAAGTAGATACGTTCCAAACACAATACTCGAACGTGTGTATACCTTAGGAAACATTTGCCAACTGGCTACTCTGTTTTATACCAAAAGTCTAGATATCTATAAATCTAGGGGTGGATGTAATGATTAGTACCATATACTTATATATGTTTGATACTCAAAGTTTATATTCAGTTATATATTAATTACATGGATGTACGTAATTAATGTCAATAGAAAACAAAGATCTCTCGTAAGTTAATATCTAATCAATTTGAAAACATTTTTATTTTTACCCAAAAGTTATGTCATTTGTCATCTATTTAGTAAAAATACCAGACGCTTTTCGTCCACAACCTATAAACAGAGCTTAGCTATTTAGATATTTTTATAGTTAATGATGATGACGAATCATAGATTGCTAAACATACTATATTATATATGGTTATAAAATGATTGTTCATTTTTCTTTGACACTAATTAAACATGAAAGAGACATGTCCTTCGAGTGCAAGAATACCTAAAACAGACAAAGCAATAAGTCTATGACATATCTTATTGTGTTATACTAATTCCTTACATACGTTTATGTTGGACAAGTTAGTACTACATATATTAGGTTTACGTATTTTTCCGTTATAAAAACTCTTAAGAAAAGTATTGTCTCCCACTATCCCATTAGGACAAACTGGCAAAAGGCAACCACCTCAACAACATCAAAGAACAAAGAATTATTCAACTGTTCTCCACAATTTATATCATATATTTAAAACTATATAGTAGGAGTACTTTTCTAAACTATATAGTAGGAGTACTTTTCTAAATTTAAATTGATTGATTTTGTTTTTCCATTTTCTGAAAATGACAAATGTGATATGATTGGTGGGGGAAAAAACAAAACAAATTTATATAGTGAGGTGAGTAAAACAAAGTCATTGCTCTAATTGCTCTAAGGTATCATAAATTGGGCCCGTATAAGCCTGTTACAGGCCCATTTGTAGTATACATGGTCATGAAGTAAAAAGCTTTAGATATTTTGGGGGTCTAGAGCATCAATATCATGAATTACAGACCCTTCTACAGTAAAACCTCTAAAAATTAATAATGTTGGGACCATGAAAATCTATTAATTTATAGAGGTATTAATTTATCGATAAATTAATAATTATTATAGAGAGATTTTCCTACTTTGAAAGTTTTTTTCAGAAAAATATTGAAAAATGAGATTTAATCATGATAATTAGTATTTTATATAATCAATTACAAAGAAAATAATAATTATTATATCTTGAAAGAGAATGCCAACAATTTTTGATATAATAAAATATTAGAAATAAACTCTAACAAAAACTAATGTGTCTATATATACATATATTTTGAAAATTTTACCTAATTATTAATTTATAATATTATTGGGACCATATAGTTACAAAGGATTTTTAAAAAATTATTATCTTATTATTTTATCGAAATATGTATAAAATTACACTAGTCCCAGCTTGGGACCGGAGAAATTTATTAATTTATAGAGATTATTAATTTATCGAGTATTAATTTATAGAGGTTTTACTGTACATAGAAATATGACTATTTGGCCAGACAAGGGTGTTTTCGTAAATTCTATCACTTACTTCTTTTTTTCTTTTTTTTGCTTTCTTCGCCTTTTGCTCCCTCCCCGAGATTTTCCGATCGTGCTTTCCTCAAAAGCATTTCTGTTTGTCGTCGTCGGAGCCCGACGACAGATCTTTGAATCGCTGGAGATTTAGTAAGTAAATCTACAGATCTCGTTTCCTTGAACTTCTTCTTCGTTTACTATTTGTTTCCATCGTTCCTTCGTTGTGCATTGATGATGTTTGTAATGTTTTACTAGAATCTAAGTCAGAAGTTATCTCTCTCTCTCTGTTACTCAGTTTTTGAACTAGATTTCCATTCTTGCGTCGAACGAGTTTCTTCTTCTTGTTGATTCGCATTGCTGGTGTTTTTCCTAAATTCTGAGATTTAGCGAGACCTGTTTCGAGTTTTTGGTCATCTGAAGAACCGATAATAGTTTCGGAATTGGTTTCGTAAAACGGTCACTGGTCTGCTGAATTGTAGTTAAGCTTAGTCCATCGAAGTTAGTGACTCTTTGACTGTATAAGTTGCTGATGCTATAGATGGGATTAGTGTTATCAGGTTTATTGATATAACAAAGAGGTTGCAAACTTTGTTATATAGGGATTTGTAGGAATTGGTTTTCCTGGGGGATCAAATTGTAAGAATTTGTTGCTTAGCTACTCATAAACTAATCTGCAACATAAGTTACTACTGTGGAAGAGGTTACTCTGAAAATGTTACTAAATTATTAGTATGGTTTAAGACCATTTTATATTTCTTTGCTTGTGGTTTATATCTTTGAATCAAAGCGGCTATTTTCAGAGACACTGTTGTAGTATTTGATTAACATACGAGGTTGTCTTTCCTAATAGCTCTGTAAAAGAATCTGTAATCTGTTTAAAACAACACTGTTGATCTAATCTGTTTGTTTCTTTTTTCCAGTAATGATGGAGTTTGGCATCTATTTGTGAAGGGTATATGCTCTGGTTGTATCCACCTTATATTCTGCCAGGAAGATCGTGAGCACCGAAGTGCCTTGGGCTCTGGCTGCAGATTAGAGCAGATTAAATGGGTCGCCTAAAGTTGCATTCTGGAATTAACTCCATTGAGGAAGAGCCTGAGGACTTTGAGAGTACTGATTCAAGCAATACAACCACTTTAGCATGCATGATTGATACAGAAATTGCTGCTGTTTTAGCGGTTATGAGAAGAAATGTAAGATGGGGGGGTCGATACATGGCTGGCGATGATCAACTAGAACACTCGTTGATTCAGTCACTGAAAGCTCTTAGAAAACAGGTGTTCTCATGGAACCAGCCATGGCATACGATTAGTCCCATATTGTATCTTCAGCCCTTTCTTGATGTGATACGTTCGGATGAAACTGGAGCACCGATAACCAGCATTGCTTTGTCATCAGTTTACAAAATCTTAAATCTGAATGTAATTGATCAACATACTGCAAATATTGAAGACGCAATGCACTTGGTAGTTGATTCTGTGACAAGCTGCCGGTTTGAGGTGACTGATCCTGCATCAGAAGAGGTTGTGCTAATGAAGATACTGCAGGTTCTTCTGGCATGCATGAAAAATAAAGCATCAGTTATGCTAAGCAATCAGCATGTATGCACTGTCGTCAATACTTGTTTTCGTGTTGTCCACCAAGCAGGAATGAAAGGTGAGTTATTGCAACGTGTAGCTCGCCACACTATGCATGAACTAGTAAGGTGTATCTTCGCGCATCTCCCAGATGTTGACAGAACAGAAAATACACTTGTCAACAGGGCTGGAAGCATCAAACAAGAGGTATGATATTGGGGTCCTTGTTATCGCCTTACTGGTTTAGTAAAGTCAATTTGGAGTATAAGTTTTGCAAGATATCTTCTTTCAGATAGAAATATATATTTTTCCAGGAAAAAGAAGACTACCAATTCTGCATCTAGTTAATAATTAATTTGTTTCGGAAGAACTTCCCCAACAGATGCTAGATTTAATGCATTTTTCTTATGTTTTCATATATTCCATTTATTGTGCAATGATTAGTGATGGTCTTTTGCATGGCCGCAGAAAGCTGGAGTAGACAGTGATTATGCCATTGTGAGTAAACCAGTCGAGGATGGAAATGGTAACTCCGAGTATGACACTGAAAATTCTGTGGCAACTTTTGCATCTGGTGCTCAAACTTTGATGGATGATGGACCAGTTGGGCCTGGAAGCAGAAAGCCGGCTTCTCCATATGATTTGCATATAATGACAGAGCCATACGGAGTTCCAAGTATGGTGGAAATATTTCACTTTTTATGTTCTTTGTTAAATGTGGTTGAACATGTTGGGATGGGCTCCCGATCAAACACCATAGCATTTGACGAAGATGTGCCTCTGTTTGCGTTGAATTTGATAAACTCAGCCATTGAACTTGGTGGGTCGTCAATCCGCCATCACCCAAGATTGTTAAGCCTAATTCAAGATGAGTTATTTCGTAACTTGATGCAATTCGGCTTGTCGATGAGCCCCCTTATTCTTTCGATGGTTTGCAGCATTGTGCTCAATTTGTATCAACATCTACGTACCGAACTCAAATTGCAGCTTGAGGCATTCTTTTCCTGTGTGATTCTGAGGCTTGCTCAAGGAAAATATGGACCTTCTTATCAGCAGCAAGAGGTTGCTATGGAGGCTCTTGTGAACTTCTGTAGGCAGAAGAGTTTTATGGTGGAGATGTATGCCAATCTTGATTGTGATATAACTTGCAGCAACGTGTTTGAGGAGCTGTCTAATCTTCTATCGAAGAGCACATTTCCTGTGAACTGTCCTTTGTCCGCAATGCACATTCTTGCTCTGGATGGTCTAATCGCTGTTATTCAGGGAATGGCTGAGAGGATAAGTAATGGATTAACTGGTTTGGACTTAGGTCCTGTCCATCTTGATGAGTATACGCCTTTCTGGATGGTTAAGTGTGACAATTACAGTGATCCAAATCACTGGGTTTCATTTGTACGCAGAAGAAAATATATCAAGAGAAGGTTAATGATTGGAGCAGATCACTTTAACAGGGATCCAAAGAAGGGGTTAGAGTTTCTCCAAGGGACACATCTTTTGCCTGACAAACTTGATCCCCAAAGTGTAGCTTGTTTTTTCAGATATACTGCTGGGCTTGATAAGAACCTTGTTGGGGATTTTCTTGGAAACCATGACGAGTTCTGTGTTCAGGTTCTCAATGAGTTTGCTGGGACTTTCGATTTCCAGTACATGAATTTGGATACTGCACTCCGACTCTTCTTGGAAACTTTCAGGTTGCCTGGAGAATCTCAGAAAATACAGAGAGTGCTTGAGGCGTTCTCTGAAAGGTACTATATGCAGTCTCCTGAGATTCTGGCAAACAAGGATGCTGCTCTTGTGTTATCATACTCGATTATCATGCTTAACACTGATCAACACAACGTTCAAGTAAAGAAAAAGATGACAGAAGAGGATTTTATTCGTAACAATAGGCATATCAATGGAGGAAATGATCTACCTAGAGAATTTTTGTCTGAACTCTATCACTCCATCTGCAACAACGAGATCAGGACTACTCCAGAACAAGGTGCAGGCTTTCCTGAAATGACTCCCAGCCGTTGGATTGATTTGATGCATAAATCTAAAAAAACTGCTCCGTATATTATGGCTGATTCAAGGGCTTACCTTGACCATGATATGTTTGCTATTATGTCTGGTCCAACCATTGCTGCTATATCAGTCGTTTTTGACCATGCGGAACATGAAGATGTTTACCAGACATGCATTGATGGATTCCTGGCTATTGCTAAAATATCTGCCTGTCATCATCTAGAAGATGTCCTTGATGATCTGGTTGTGTCTCTCTGCAAATTCACAACTCTGTTGAATCCATCATCTGTTGATGAACCTGTTCTTGCATTTGGTGATGACGCAAAAGCGAGGATGGCTACTATCACTATTTTTACCATTGCAAACAAATATGGAGATTATATACGTACAGGTTGGAGGAACATATTGGACTGTATCTTACGGTTACATAAACTTGGACTTCTGCCAGCACGTGTAGCCAGTGATGCAGCTGATGAATCTGAACTTTCATCTGAGCAAGGACAAGGAAAGCCCCTCGCGAATTCCCTATCTTCAGCTCATCTACAGTCAATGGGAACTCCAAGGAGATCTTCCGGATTGATGGGAAGGTTTAGTCAGCTTCTCTCACTTGATACAGAAGAGCCCAGATCACAGCCTACTGAGCAACAGCTTGCAGCTCATCAAAGAACACTTCAAACAATTCAGAAGTGTCATATTGACAGTATATTTACCGAAAGCAAGTTTCTACAAGCTGAATCTTTGTTGCAGCTTGCACGTGCTCTCATTTGGGCTGCAGGTAGACCACAAAAAGGAACCAGCTCTCCTGAGGATGAGGATACTGCAGTTTTCTGTCTGGAATTGCTTATTGCAATCACTCTTAACAACAGAGACAGGATTGTTCTCCTATGGCAAGGCGTCTATGAACATATAGCTACAATTGCTCAGTCAACGTTGATGCCCTGCAACTTAGTGGATAAAGCTATTTTTGGCCTACTTCGGATCTGCCAGAGACTACTTCCTTATAAAGAAAGCCTAGCTGATGAGCTTTTGAGATCCCTTCAGCTTGTGCTGAAACTGGATGCACGTGTTGCCGATGCCTATTGTGAGCAGATTGCAGTTGAAGTCAGCCGTCTTGTGAAAGCCAATGCTAATCACATCAGGTCTCAGGCTGGATGGAGAACAATCACATCCTTACTCTCCATCACAGCTAAGCACCCAGAAGCTTCTGAAGCAGGATTTGATGCGGTATCCTTTGTTATGTCTGAAGGAACTCACCTGTATCCAGCCAATTATGTACTCTGTGTTGATGCTGCAAGACAGTTTGCTGAATCACGCGTGGGACAATCGGAACGATCTATCCGTGCCCTCGACCTAATGGAAGATTCATTAAAATATTTGGCTAAATGGGTTCGAACAGCTAAGGAAAACATGGGAGAAGAAGATTTCGGGAAGATGTCACAAGATATTGGGGAAATGTGGTTGTGGCTTGTTCAAGGTCTAAGAAAAGTGTGTTTAGTCCAGAGGGAGGATGTCCGAAACCACGCGTTACAGTCATTACAAAAGTGTTTAGGCGGAGTAGATGGGATCAACCTAGGTCACAGCATGTGGTCTCAATGCTTTGACAAAGTAATCTTCACGCTTTTAGATGACTTACTTGAGCTAGCTGCTGGGTCACAAAAAGACTATAGAAACATGGAAGGCACACTGCTTCTCGCGATCAAACTCCTCTCCAAAGTGTTTCTTCAGCAACTCCAAGAGCTATCTCAGTTATCAACCTTCTGCAAGCTATGGCTCGGTGTTCTAACCCGAATGGAGAAGTACATGAAAGTGAAAGTAAGGGGCAAAAAAAGCGACAAGCTTCAAGAATCCGTGCCAGAGCTTCTAAAGAACATATTGCTAGTGATGAAGACCAAAGGAGTGCTTTTGCAAAGAAGTGCTCTTGGTGGAGATAGCTTATGGGAACTAACATGGCTTCATGTGAACAACATCGTTCCTTCTATGCGACTCGAGCTATTCCCTGATCAAGAATCAACACAGCTTGGTGATGATGAGACCGTAGCGAATGGCTTATCTTCTCCTGAAGCGGGAGCAAACACAGCTGGTTTGTGACCTTATAAAATGAGATTATTATTAGGTGAGTTTCTTTTGAACATCCATATGATTGTAAAAGTGAAAGCTTCTTATGTAACCTCTCTACGCTTTTTTTTTTTTTTGTAATATATACATGTGTCTAATTCAGAGATCAAGTAAGCCCCCTCCGTTATGATGTTTTTATTTGTCGCTCTGTTGAATATGAAACCCTCGGAACGGGTCAGAAGGTTTTGAGTAACTGTGGTACCCACCAAAAGGGGAAAATATCAGCGGATTCAGTAGCTGCTTCCACGAGTTTCTTTTTAACCCGATGAGTCGTTTACGTTACGTCGAGAATTTTCCCATTGATTTTCTCGAGAAAATTAAAAAAAAACCTAAGCAAGAGGATTGTTTGATTAGCCAAGGGGAGGAGAAGAAAATCTAAGAACTGTGATTTATAGGGATAAGAGGAAGTTCTAAAATGGAGTCGCTGATATCTGTGTCTCCGTCTATAATACTTCCTCCGACCACTACTACGATCTCCGTTTCAACTTCACGATCAGTCTCGATTCGTCTTCGTTCCAACCGTTCTTCTTCCCTTTCAGGCTTTTCCAGCTCCGGTAAACGAGTTTCGATACCGAGAAGAAGAAGAAGACTGTTCGTTAGCTGTAAATCGACCAGCGGCGGCGGAGGAGGATCAGATAAGCTTGGTGGCGATGAGGAAGAAGAGAGCAAGGAAGTTGAGCGGGCGCTTCACTTGGACGGTACGATCCCTGGGACTTCCGATGAGTTTGTAAGGCAAGTCTCGTCTCGTGCTTACGAAATGCGTCGGAAATTAGAGCAGACGTTTGATTCCACCAGCTATGACGGTATAACCTCTCTCAATCTCTGCGTTTTCTTCGATGACATTTGGTGATGATGAATAAATTTCCTTGACTGATACTTCCGTTGATGTGCTGCTTGTTTGAAATTCATGTTTATGTTTAACGTTTTGTTGAACAATGTTAGAATTTAGTCACTGTGTCACAACTAAGATAGATGTAGTGAGAGCTATTCAACTAATTGTTCTCTGCATACCATTTCTTTTTCATTTCCATTCCTAGTTTCCAGTCTTATAGTAAGATTGCAAGCAAATAACTTATTAAACAACACGGTTTTTATCATCTCATCATCCACAGAAATGCTGATGGATTGGAATATCAAAAACATAGACTTCTAGGATGAGAACATAAGTGTGGTCTAAAGTTTATGTTCATCTCAAGTTTATGTATCGATGTTGTTCCTCTAGTGCTCTGTGTATAAGCTTTAATGATTTCGTTGACTAACCCTCTGTCACTATGTCATGACAACAATCTCAGTGTTGGAGTCCAACCCATGGAGAGGGGACTCGAAGCCTGTATATGTACTAACACAGAGAGAAAACCAGATCTGCACCATGAAAACAAGAACGAACCACAGGTTCCAACTCTCTTCCACTCTGTTTATTAGTTTTGGTTTTCCTATTGCTTGCATAACAGTAGCAATCGGTTTATAACAGTGAAGTAGAAAAAGAGCTTGGACTCTTGTTTCCTAGTAGGATCAGCAACCAGACAAAACAGTCTAGACCCAAAACTAAATTCGATATGCTCGTAGAAGACATTCGAGATGGTGTACTGGTAAGTATTTTCAATGAATCACTTCCAACACCCTATGGAAACCAACAAAATGTGACCATTTTTATCTCAAAGGTTTTCGAAGATATGAATGAGGCTGTTAAATACTGTGACCTATTACAAGGTGGAGGAAAAGGGTGTGAAGGCGTCGCTGAGATTGAGGCCTCATCTGTAAGATTATGCAACAAAGATATCATTTCATTCTATAAATTTGTCGCCTTAAACATTTGACAAGTGATCAACTTTGTTCTTTTTTTTTTGTTTGAATAGGTTTTTGACCTTTGCCGAAAAACAAGGTCACTGGCAGTGCTCTTCCGCCGAGGAAGAACACCACCCACGCCTCAGACGCTGGAGCGTAATCTGGGATCCCGTAAGCGTTCTCTTGAGGACTTAAAGGATGGTAAATAATAGATTGTGAAACAATTTAGATCACCACGTTACAATAATTTGAAAATACTTGTATAAATTAAACTGTAATTAACCGTGTGTATATATATAAAAGATACGTTTCGCTTGTGCTCCATATACCTCTCTTGAAGTTGCGCTCTTTACTTGAAGGCTTTTAAAGCTAACACTAGTACTCTAGTAGTTGTATCAGCATAAATCTGGTTTACAGTTCGGACTTTTTATTATTTTTTCCTTCATGTATTAGTTGCTCGATCAATATTACTAGTTGGGCAAATATGTTGGTTGACAAGAAAGACCAATGTATACTGAATTTTCTTGACATGAGAAATAGTGACTAAAATTTGTTAACAATTAAAAAGTTAAGATAGATGCCAAAGGCATATGCGTGTGTGTGTATTTATAGAAGTCATGTGATAGATGTGATTCCATGTTATCCGGATCGTTGACTTAGTTCCCCATTTCATACAATTGACCATAACGGTTATTATATGATTCATAATAGAGTATTTTTTTAATGTATCAACTTAGCACTTTGTTATAAAAAAAAAGGAAAATTTTAGCAACTTTCTTTACTTATTTTTTCTTAGATCCAAAAGGGTAAGATCAAGGTGACCATTATTGTAAGAATTTGTATAAATACTTCTTCTTTTGTTTGTATTGTCCTTCAAATTAACCAAATTTAAACTAATTATAGTATTATTAAATAAAATTAAAAGACTTTCTAAGAACAAAAAACAGCATGATCCCTTTTATTCCTTCCTTTCCTTAGTCGGTCACTAATATAATAAAGAGTTAAAAGACCAAAAGAGAAAAGTCAGAGATAACAGTGACGGAGTTAGAAACTCACAAAAATAGACGGAGGAAAAAGTCATCAACAACTTGACGGCTAAGTTAACGGCGATGATCTACGTTCACACAAGCAAGCAAGAGACAAAAGAAAACAAAAATCATCGCCTCTCTCTCTCTCTCTATCTGGTTGTTTCACAGTGAAGAATTGATTCCTCAATCACACGGTACCTTAATCCAATCATCTAAAAATATCCTAGAGATCAGATCACTGTTTCTCGCATCGACTCGATCCTCTCAATTATCTAAAATCGGGTTGAGATGAGCTCCGATTTACCGGCGGCTGGAGACGGTGGCGAACAAGCCGCTGCTGCGGGAACGAGCGTGCCTTCACCTTCTTACGACAAACAAAAGGAGAAGGCACGTGTGAGCAGAACATCTCTGATTCTGTGGCACGCTCACCAAAACGACGCAGCTGCTGTTCGGAAACTCTTGGAGGAAGATCCGTCTTTGGTTCACGCTAGAGACTATGACAAACGGACGCCTCTCCACGTAGCCTCCCTTCACGGATGGGTTGATGTTGTTAAATGTCTGCTCGAGTTTGGTGCTGATGTCAACGCCCAGGATAGGTGGAAGAACACGGTATAAGGCCCTTCTTCCTTTCTTTTTTTTCCATTTCGATTTTGGGTTCCTTGAAATGTCTCAACTTTGCTATGATTCTGAATCTGAACTTTTTGTTTGTTTATTGGTTTGGTTTTTGGGTATTTGAAGCCTCTGGCTGATGCAGAAGGAGCTAGGAAGCAGAAAATGATGGAACTGCTGAAATCTCATGGCGGTTTATCTTATGTGAGTTTTTGAACATCCTTGTGATCTTGTAAATGTATAGCCTTAGATTAGACATTGTCCGTTTTGTTTCATTCTTTAGGGTAGGTAGTGATTGTTTTCATATTGAATATGAACGAGTTTTTTAAAAAAAATTTAAAATTGAGGAACTTTCATCTTCTCTCTGAAGTAGCTGCTTACTGCATTGTTTTTTTTTTTATACTTGATTTCGGAGATTCTAAGAGACACTTTAGTGTTTCAGTTACTCGTCCCTCTTTGTGTGGGTATCTTAGTCTCTGTATCTGGCTGAGTGAATTTTTGATGCAGGGTCAAAATGGAAGTCACTTTGAACCAAAGCCTGTGCCACCACCAATTCCAAAGAAATGTGACTGGGAAATTGAGCCTGCTGAGCTGGATTTCTCAAATGCCGCAATGATTGGAAAGGTTGGTATATTAAGCATTCTCTGTGTTTAGTTCAATACGATGGAGTTCGTGTAGTGAGATTGGTCGCATGTTCTGTTAGGGTTCCTTTGGTGAGATTGTGAAAGCCTATTGGAGAGGAACACCAGTAGCTGTGAAACGTATTCTTCCATCTCTTTCAGATGATAGACTGGTTATGTAAGTTCTTATTTCCGTCTCTTATATTTCAATTGCTCTTTCCTAAGTTTCTTGTGCTTCATAAGTTCCATATTTACTGTGATGCAGTCAGGACTTCAGGCATGAGGTTGATTTGCTAGTTAAGCTTCGTCATCCTAACATAGTGCAATTCTTAGGAGCTGTAACCGAAAGAAAGCCTCTTATGTTAATCACTGAATACTTGCGTGGGGTAAGTTTTCGCTATCAACTGTCTTTTATTGCTGCAAATTTTCATCTTGGCTAACTAAATGATTCATCTAATTTTCACAGGGGGATCTTCATCAATACCTTAAGGAAAAGGGTGGTCTTACTCCAGCAACTGCAGTCAACTTTGCGTTGGATATCGCGAGGTATGTGAAGTTTTAACATTCGAGATATCATGTGAAAGTTTGTTCATCATAGTCGGCCTGAGTGTTTTCTAAAATTTGTTGTTACAGAGGAATGACATATCTTCACAATGAACCAAATGTTATCATTCACCGAGATCTTAAACCAAGGTAATCAAACTGAATCATAGCTCCTCAGTTTCTAACTTCAAATTTGCTGTTTGTAAACTGCTTCTTGCATTTTATATTTCAGGAACGTTCTTTTGGTTAATTCCAGTGCAGACCACTTGAAAGTTGGAGACTTTGGGCTTAGTAAACTCATAAAGGTTCAAAACTCTCATGATGTCTACAAAATGACTGGTGAAACAGGCAGCTGTAAGTGTTGTTGTATAGTAAAAGCAGATGCCATCTCCCTTTTTCGTTCTTTCATCTCTCTAACTTCACCTCTTTTGTCTCTCTTCTTCGTTCAACAAAACCAGACCGGTATATGGCTCCTGAAGTATTCAAGCATAGAAGATATGACAAGAAAGTTGATGTCTTCTCCTTTGCAATGATACTTTACGAGGTACTACGATCTTTAACGATAAAAAAACATCTACAATATATGTCTATAATAAACAGAACCAAAGCTCAGAGAATTTTAACCTTAATTTCGTTATCACATTGTTGTATTCCAGATGCTTGAAGGAGAGCCACCGTTTGCGAACCACGAGCCATATGAAGCTGCCAAACATGTATCAGATGGACACAGACCTACATTCCGTTCCAAAGGATGCACACCGGATTTAAGAGAGTAAGCACAACTCAAGGCCATGTGAATTAGTTTTAGTCTATATGATAACGTAACTAACAAGTTCTCTTGCTTATAATAGGTTAATTGTGAAATGCTGGGAGGCGGACATGAACCAGAGACCGTCGTTTCTGGACATCCTGAAGAAACTTGAAAAGATCAAGGAAACTCTACCATCAGATCACCATTGGGGCTTATTCACTTCATAATACACGAAGTCATTATTTATAAACAAAAACAACCAGAAACAAGAAAGTGATATTCTGTTTGCTTATTATTCTCTGTTTCTTATCTTTTGTAAAGATTGTTTCTTTTTCATATTATCATTTGTTTTACAGTAAACGAATTAAAGAGTGTGACATAAAAGATTTAAATGTTCCATGTATTGGATTGGCAGGTTAATGAGAATATGAGATGTTACGATCATATCTGACAGGGTAAAATGACATGTATCCGAAAAATCCAGTAACAAAATGAAGCTCGACAAAAATGAAATCAGTTGCGTATATAAAGCTATAGTCTTAGGGTTTTCAGTACAATCTCTGTCTTTTAGATGAGCTTCTTTTTTTGGAAGAAAGTCCTCAAGTGCCAAAACTGAAGACCTGCGACCGATAAACAAACTGCAAGCGACACCAAACTCAACCATGCCATCTTCGAGTGAGTCGATATGTTCAGATTGTGCATTTCTTCTTCCCTGCAACATACCAAATGAAGATGGGTTTTGAGTCATTCTCTTCCTCAGATTAAGTGATTTGAAGAGAAAACATGTTTTTTCATAGTTACCTGTCACGGAGATAGAACATCTCTTCGTGGATGGAATTCACCGTTTCAAACAACTTCTTAACCTCAAACTCCATAGTCTGGCCAATAACATCAAGATACGACCATTGCAAGGTTAACAAATCATTCCTTTAAAACTGTGCAATCTCTTTGAGAGGCTATATTTTACATTTCAAGTTAGTCTTGCGCTGTCCTGTGTTAAATCCTAGTTCTATCTACTTTCATCTTAAGATAGTATTGCTCTGTAGTAATATGTTAAAGCCTAGTCCAAACAACCTTCATTTTGGGAAAGAACTCCTGAATGAGAGCTGCCGAAATTGATTGTGTAACAATAAGCAATTAATGTCCTCATATGTAAGACTGAAAACACACAACCCCTATCAGTTGGGTTTGAACCCTAGGCAGTGTTGCAGATTCAAATTCATGGCCTTGTTCAAATCAAACCAATCCAACATAATCTAGAAACCTAGACAACCGAGCATTTCTCAAATCACATATAACTTTTCAGTTTCCAGCATTACGTCTTCGTCTAACTTAGCAATCAATTTCTCACACACCCGGACACAATGCTCAACTCTTCATATAACAGTCGCATCAAAATCTATTTTCCTCTGTGAGATTAGTTTGACTAAGTTAAGACTTTAGAAGAAGCAAAAACTTACTTCAACTTGGCTCTTCTTGGCCACAGTGGACCAATCCTTGGTATGGATACCCGTCCTCCAATCAAAGTCAATGGTAAGCGTCGTCTCCGGCTTGTGATCGACGGCGGAGAAGCAAGATATATAATCCCCTGTATCCACCGCTGTAAACGAGAACTGACCCGATTCTACATTGTCTGATTCGTGGTAAGCCGTTCCTTGCGGCGACGTGACCTAAAAGTCAACACCATTGCATTAAACCGAAATCAAATAGAAGGAATTGCGATCAATTTTTAAGATCGAGAGATTTGAAACATGTATTACTAATTATTACCCTGACGGTGATTTTATGAGAAGAAGGAAGAGGATGATGATCGTCGTTAGGGTTTACGACGCTGTATTTCCCGACGGTCAATGCGTTGGCGTGAATCTCCTCTGAGATGCATTTCGTGTGACCAGAAATTATCTCGTATCGCATAGATAGCGTCACCGGGGATAAAATAGAAAGGATCAACAGTGCTATCGAGCTCCGACGAAGATCCATGGCTGCTCCGATGTCGAGAGAGAGAGAAATCGATCTGACGGGTTTCAAATGCTCCGCTGGTTAAAGGAAAAGGGAAGGAGACAAAGAAAGTCAAAACACAGACATTGCCACGTGTAACCGTTTCATTCGTTGAAACACGTGGTTTTATCTTTTAAAACTGATGCCTCTCAAATGGGCTATTAAATTTAAGGCCCAATGGATTTTTCTTCTAAATTAGTACCGCCCCAAAATTAGAAGATAAATAAATAAATAACTCTTCCAGATTCATTTTACTTAAATCATTCGTCTCTGTAATGTTAATTTTAAACTTAATTAGGAAAATAATTGTCTTTTTTTTTTCTTGTGTAAAGAAGAAATAATAACTTTCCTTGGAAGGAACGTTAATAATGCAAAGTAAATGCAATACTGAGTTGAGGTTATATTTGTCAGGGATATCGTTTTAGTTTTTTGTTTGTTTTAGATAATGTCCTACAACATCATTAATTAAGCTTTAACAGTTAAAACACAAAACATTGAAACGTGATTAGTGCAATAAATAGAAGACAAGATAAATAAAGTAGTAGTCGGAGAACAATTAGGTGAAATCGTTGACGAATGACAACGACATACCAAAAAGGCAAAATGTGTCATCTTTCTTTCTTTCTCTTATTATAGTAATGTATGTGTTTCAGAGTTGAATATTCTTGGAAATCTTTGTTCTTCGACATTTTGAAATCGGCTATTATTTTTTTTTTTTTTTTTTTAACACTTCAACTCTTTATTAATTAGAAACGGAGACATCATTGTTTAAACCAGAAGCTATACATCTGGGAATAAGTTGAAAAAAAGAAAAGGACAATGGGTTCAAACGTTGAGTAGAAGCTAAAATATCTACCGGGATATTGTTACTTCTTGGAGTCCAAGTAAACTCCACAGCTTCGAATAGAGTAGCCAAACCTTTGATCTCATGAATCCAATTGAGAAGATCATAGCAAACAGCAGAACCAGTTAAGAGACGAACAAGAACTTGATTATCTCCTTCAAAAACTACTTTATTAAAACCGCGCAACCAGGCATGCTTCATTGCACAAACCAAACCTTGACACTCAGCTGCAATAATAGAGGGAACCGGGAGACCTGTAGCTTGAGCAGCTTCAATGAAAGAACCAGAATCATCTTAAACAACCAACCCATAGAAGCTTGAATACGATTGTCAATGAAACCACTATCGTAATTACACTTTACCCAGTTCAAAACTGGTTTACACCAACCACGATTGGGAGGATTAGTCAAATAAACACCAGAACCAGAGAAGGCGTATGAATAAGAGAACTTTCAACAGAAAACCATTCCTCTGCCTCTTGTCTAGCTTCACGGATATCACGTTGCCAATTAGTATGTTTCCTTTCAAAAACCAAACGATTTCGGCTCTTCCAAATTTTCCAGAGAATCCAAAAAGGCAAATGAGCAAGAAAATCATAAATTCCTTTATACTTATGAAACTGCAGCAAATCTCTCAACTTAGTTTCCAAATTATCTTGCGGATTTGTAAGACTGGGAATAGGGAGATGAGAGGCTCTCCAAATCTGCAAGGCATGCGGACAGTTAAAGAAAAGATGAACAGTAGTTTCACTATCAGAATCACACCTTTTACAGCGGGTTGCAGGAGCTATATGCCTTTTTTCAAGTTCTTCCCCCGTAGCTAAAGCACGAGATAACAAACGCCACAAGAAATGCTTAATCTTAGGAGCAGTGTGAGTTTTCCAAATATCCCTTTTTAAATTTGGATCACCATGAGGAGGTCTATCTCTCCAGATAGCATCCGGAAGGTGAGAAGCCAGCCAATACCCAGTCTTAACCGAATAAATCCCATTGTCCGAATAATGCCAACCAATAAAATCATTACTCTGATAAGGGCTAATTTTGATAGAGAGGATAGTAGGAATATCATCAAGGTGAACCAGTTCTCTCAACAATCTAATATTCCAACCTGACTTATCTGGGAGAAAAAACTGATTTAACGGATGATGGACCTCACTATTATTATCAAGTCTCCTAGGAGGACGAGGAGGGTGGATAGGCAGCCACGGATCAAGCCAAGTTTGAATCAAATAACCATCTCCAACAGTAAAACGCAAACCAGACTTTAATAATTGTTGACCATGAAGGATAGATTGCCAAGCAAAAGAAGGTTGAAAGCCTCTAGATGCAGTGAGAATATTAGATTTAGCAAAGTATCTTCCCCGGAAAGTACGAGCCATAAGACAATCGGGAAATTGAAGAATTCTCCAGACCTGTTTTGCAAGCAAAGCATCGTTGAACTTTTCAATGTCCCGAAAACCAAGACCTCCCTCATTTTTGTATACTTCAATCGGTTCCAAGCCACCCAATGAACTGATTTCCGATGATCATGAGAATTCCACCAATAATCAGCCATAATACGTTCTATGTCCTCACAAATACTCTTTGGAAGCTTAAAACAGTTCATAGTATAAACATGCATCGCAAGAGCAATAGACTTAAGCAGAATCTCCTTACCACCATGAGAAAGAAACTTATTACTCCAGCCTTTAGTAGCTTGTCTCACTTTCTCAACAATAAACTGGAATAACTCCACCTTTTTTCTACCAAATTGCTCAGGTAAACCAAGGTATTTACTACAACCTCCATCGTTAAAAATTTGAAGACACCGACGCATCAGATTTCTAGTCGAAGTCGTGACTCTTTTACCAAAAGTAATAGCAGACTTACTCTTGTTAACTCTCTGCCCAGAAGCTTGCTCATACTGATGCAATATGTCAGAAATCACAGAAACTGAATTCATATTAGCTTGACAAAAAAAGAGAGAATCATCTGCAAAAAGTAAGTGGCTAATAGCAGGACTCCCATTACTGATCTTTATTCCTTTTAGCGAACCATTAGCTTCAGCTCTCTTCAACATGTGACTTAAGACCTCAGCACAAAGAATAAATAGATAGGGAGACAGCGGGTCACCTTGACGAATACCTCTTTCTGGTTTAATAAAACCCTTGGGAGCACCATTTATATGGACTGAATAAGAGGTAGTTCTGACACAAGTCATGATCCATTCAACCCATTTGGCATCAAACCCAAATTTACACATAGTTTCTTGGAGAAAATCCCATTCAAGACGATCATAAGCTTTGATAATATCAGTTTTTATGGCCATAAAAGAGTTAGAACATCTCTTCTTGACTTTCAAAGCATGGATAAGCTCATGAGCTATAAGAACATTATCAGTGATGACACGACCAGGAATAAAAGCAGCCTGTTCCTCCGAGATAAGACTAGCAAGGTGAGTTTTTAAACGCTCCACTAGAATCTTAGAGATGATCTTGTAGCTTACATTACAAAGAGCAATGGGGCGAAAATCACATAACTGGCGAGCACCATCAATCTTGGGGATCAAACAAATATTTGTATGATTCATAGAAGTATCAAATCTACCTTCTTCAAAGAAACCTCTCACAGCCAACATAAGATCAGATTTAATATCATCCCAATAGGTTTGATAAAAAGCACCAGTGAAGCCATCAGGACCAGGAGCCTTAGTAGCACCTATAGAGAAAACAGCCCTTTTGATCTCATCCTCAGAAACCTTCCTAGTAAGGTCAGAATTAATAGCAGAAGTAACCCTCGGCTGAAATTCATTAAACACATGAAAGTGGTTATTCTGAGGAGATAAATCAGATTTAAACAAAGTTGTGAAAAAATCCTGAGCAACGTAACCCATTTGAGTGTCTCCACGATGCTCAATACCCTCATGATCCAGAATGGAAAACAACTTTTTACGACCAACTCTACTCTTAGCAGATGTATAGAAAAATTTCGTGTTCCGATCTCCTTTGGCCATCCAATCTTTCCGGCTTTTAAGTCTCCAAAACTCCTCTTCTTCATCATAAGCACGACGTAGATTATTACGTAAACTCTGAATCTCATGCGTAGAAGAACCATTAGAACAGGCCGTGTTAAGACGATTTTTGAGAATAGCAATGTCTTCCTTTGCATTAAATCTATGAAAACGCTTCCATTTAGAAATTTCCTTGCGACAGGAAATAAGCCGAGAAGAAATATTAATCTGTCTAGTCCCTGACCCATTCCAACCCCTTTGAACAGCAGCTTTAAACCCATCTTTATCAACCAATCTTTTATCAAAACAGAACTGACCTTGATGGGGCACAAAATCATTAGTGATGGTAGTAACAAGAGGACGATGATCAGATTCAAGCAATTCTAAAAATTCAGCATGAGAAGCCGGATACTGCGCAATCCACTCATTATTAACCAATGTTCTGTCCAAACAGCAAGCCACATCATGAGAATGTCTCTTTCCAACCCAACTAAACGGATCACCAGTATACTTGAGGTCATGGAAATCACAGGTATGAAGCATATTTCTGAAATCAAGGAAAGAATTCTCAGAACGAGGGGGACCTCCTTTCTTTTCAGCATTACTCTTAATCTCATTAAAATCACCTATGGCCATCCAAGGACCAGTTCTGGAAGCAGCAAGTCTCTCAAGTCTTTCCCAAACCAGATGGCGAAAGATAGGATTTGGGTTACCATACACACAAGACAAGTAGAAACCAAATCCATTAATTTCAACATACGTATCTACAAGGTTTGGAGAAAGAGAGATGACTGAAACAGAAACACAACTACTCCACATGAGAGCTATACCACCACTTAGACCAGCAGGAGGGACAGTTACAACATTAGAAAAACCAAGATCACCACAAACATCCCTAACTACATCATCCTGCTGCTTTGTTTCCATAAGGCAAATAATGTCCGGAGAGAATTTCTTCTTAATCTCCTTCAAACGTCGAACTGCGAGGTCATTGCCTACTCCTCTACAGTTCCAAGCAGTTGTCCTCATGGAGGAAGAGGTGGTTGATTATACCATGTTTTTCTAATCAATCATTCTTTTTTCCAAACTCATATATTATTTTATATAACCAAAAAAATTGGCATTTAGTTAAGTTAAGGGATTAAGATTTTTGTTTTAATTTTTTTAATAATGCAAATAGAATGAAATTTTCTCGGGAAAATAATAAATAGAAGAAGAAGAAGACACTTGACGGTTATTAACTTATTTCCCCATCTCTTCACCGTTACCACTTACCACCTCTTTCTTTTTTCCCGTCTCGTGATTTTGTTTTTCTTCTTAATTTCGAATTTACTCGGAAAAAAAAAAAAAAAAAAAAACTCTTCCTCGAGATTCAAACCTTTGACAACACAAGGAGGAGAGAAGAAGAAGCATTTCATTTCATTTCGCGTTTCTCATCTAATTTTTAATTTCTGCATTTTGACAATCCCGGAAAATTTTGTTAACATCTTCACAAGATCGGAGAAAATTTTTTAGGTTTTAGAATTTTTATTTTTATCTCATGAAGCGGCGACGACGATCGTCGGAGGAGGGAGATGGAAGTTAGATCGGAGAGTGTTACTTCTACTCAGGCGCGAAGCGATATTAAGCTTCCGCATCCGTCGGCAGTTCTCAAGCCTCGTGTACAAGTATGGTTCGTTAGAGTTTGCTCCAGCATTTTGGTTTGGACCTGTTTGGTTCAGCTTTTCGCCGCCGGTGAGCTTTGGCATTCCCGGATCTTCACTGGTTTAACCAATCAGATTTTCAGATTCTCTGCCCCTCTCGAGCCAGTTCCGTTGCCACCTCCTCTACCTCCTCCGAGTTAGTTTTCTCTCTTTTTCTTTTTGGGGCGTTACGGTTCTATCTCGTCTTCGTTGGTGTGTAACGAGATTAATCGATTTATTTTTTTGTAGGAAATTATACAAGCAATGGTATTCTACTTGTATCCTGTAATGGTGGATTGAATCAAATGCGATCCGCGGTAGGTGGTCACTTTGCTTTAATTGCTCCTTTTTCGACCTTTTATTCAGATTTGAATGTTTCCAAATTCTGATTTATGTTGTTTTCAGATATGTGATATGGTGACTGTTGCTCGGCTATTAAACCTCACTCTCGTTGTTCCAGAGCTTGACAAAACATCTTTCTGGTCTGATCCTAGGTATTGAATCTTCAGAGGATCTTTCACTTCTGATAGGCCTATCCTCTTCTTCTGTTTTTTGGTAGCTCTGTAGGAATCTAAAGCATAGTAATTTTTCGTTTGCAGTGGTTTTGAGGATATTTTTGATGTGAGACATTTCATTGATTCATTAAGAGATGAAGTTCGTATCTTAAGGAGGCTTCCAAAACGGTATAGAAAGAAGTATGGTTATCAAATGTTCGAAATGCCTCCTGTAAGCTGGTCCGATGAGAAATACTACTTGAAGCAGGTTAGTGCTGTTCATGTATAGTTTGCTGTTTTGGTTCCTCTCACTATAACTATTACAAGTTCTTGTTGCGAGTGTTGTCCTAGCTGCTGAGTTCTTTCTTTATTTGACGATCTGCCTTTGTGATTGGTTAAATTCCTTGTTCAGGTATTGCCCCTTTTCAGCAAACATAAAGTCTTACACTTCAATAGGACCGATACCCGCCTGGCAAACAATGGTCTTCCGCTCCCACTACAGTGGCTTAGGTGCCGGGTGAACTTCCAGGGACTAAAGTTCACTCCACAGCTTGAGGCTTTGGGATCTAAGTTAGTTCGAATTCTACAACAAAGAGGGCCATTCGTGGCTTTGCATCTGAGATATGAGATGGACATGTTAGCCTTCTCTGGTTGCACTCATGGTTGCACTGAGGAAGAAGCAGAAGAATTAAAAAAGATGAGGTTGTTCTTTAGCAAATCTGTCCTGAATTGTTATTCCAATTTTAAAGAAAAAAAAAGATGATAATTTGATGTTAATGCATGGATCCATTTTGTGTTCTTTAGGTACACATATCCCTGGTGGAGAGAGAAGGAGATAGTTTCTGAGGAGAGGAGAGCTCAAGGGCTTTGTCCTCTGACTCCAGAGGAGGTAGCATTGGTTCTAAAAGCACTAGGATTCGAGAAAAATACACAGATATACATTGCAGCTGGTGAGATTTATGGGAGCGAGCGTAGACTATCCGTTCTAAGGGAAGCATTCCCGAGAATTGTGAGTCTACCAGTCCTGGTCTCCCTTTTCTTGCTACAACGAGTGATAAAGGGATCTTCATTATATCAGTTTTGAATACATGTTATAGGTAAAGAAGGAAATGCTACTGGAGTCAGCGGAGCTCCAACAGTTTCAGAACCATTCATCTCAAATGGCTGCTTTAGATTTTATGGTATCTGTAGCCAGCAACACTTTTATTCCTACCTATGATGGAAACATGGCAAAAGTGGTGGAAGGTCATCGGAGGTAACTTTTTTTGATATTGAATGCATTCCTCTCCATGAAAACTGACAACTTACTGGAAAATTATTCCTGTGATTCAATGTAAAACACAATTGGTCGATTTGAATTTGCAGATACCTTGGATATAAGAAAACAGTCCTGCTTGACCGTAAGAAACTCGTGGAGCTACTAGACTTGCATCAAAACAAGACCCTCACGTGGGATCAATTTGCAGTAGCCGTCAAGGTAGCCCATGAGAAACGAACGGGAGCACCTACACACCGAAGAGTAATCTCTGACAAACCTAAGGAGGAAGATTACTTCTACGCAAACCCTCAAGAGTGTCTTTGTGAAGGTACAAATTGCCACGACCTGTTTGGGCACAGAAATTCCAATTTAACACTTTAAAGTCATGTTTTTAGCATATTATCTCATTGCTTCTGCAAGAGGACGGCATGCCAAACACTGGAATGGGAGCTGCATAGTTCCTGCCCCGAGTTTTTCTCCATTTTTGTTTGTAACGTTTTCAGCTTTCCTGCATAGTTGCTGATCTTGATTTAATTGTTTTACGTAAGTTAAGATGTAACTAAAAGAAGATTTTGTCTCATCTTATAGAATATCAAAAAAGTTGCTTTTGGCAATAGCTTAATATACAGATTGTGGTCTCTTAACTCTTTTATCTCAAGGTTGATTCAACTCTATGCGGTCTGAGACCAAACCAGTAAGATTTTCTTTCTGGTCCTGAGTTTGTTCTGCAGGATAAGCTATCCGAGCTAAAGCTAATTCTCACTCCCAGAAGATAATATCCCCTTGCTCGCCAACTAAACCAAGATCTTTGAGCCTTCTCTCTTGGTAATACTCTAAAACATCGAGCTCAAGCTCTCTATCCTTGAAGACTTGGTCGATTTGCTGAAGCACCTTCTTCTCACCAATCCTTATCTTAAGAGCAATGTCCAACCTATGATCAAGCTTTCCTTCTTCCAGAAGCTTCTCATCCTACGAAAGACAATGAAGACGAGTAAGAAATATGACTGTAAAGTCGCTGCAAATACAGTACAAGAAAGAGCTTGGACATATAAGTGTACCTCTTCAATGGTGGTACTAAAACCAGACAGAGCAGACTTGCAGGCATCTCTGACAACACGGCATATTAGTTCCTCGTTTGAACGGCTTACAGGCAATTCAAGATGGCCCCATATGGTGTTATTGAAGATAGATTCTAATAAGAAAGCATCTGAACCACCAAGAGCCACAAGGCGAAGGTACTGAAGCATGCCAGCTGGAAGAGTCTGGCCGTCTACTATGTCAAAGTAGCCAGTCTCGCCCATCCCGTTAGTTTCAGCGATATCCAACTTATCCCCAAAGAATGGGTCTGACTCGGGTATCTCTATTGTTAAAGTATATGAGTTCCGGTTAGGGTTTGATTCCACAAAACCATAGTCCAGAGCAAGTTCTGCATTGCTTTTGTTCAGATCATACTGAATGTATACCTGTGGAACAGATCATCCACACAGCATTAAAGGGATTGTTCTTATACTTTTGAGGGGTTAAACTAAGGTAACAGACTAACAGTGATTGAAGCTTACCTGCTGACCTGCTTTAACATAAACAGGTGACTTCAAGGAAAATAAGAGATCTCTAGAGAAAAGGCCGGCTCCTTTGATCTCGTATGCATAATCTTCTGTCGTTATCGCAGGGTTATGGTTTATCTGTCCAAAATGAAACATTGTAGTCAGAGATTCTCTGCTGAGACAAGCATCAATGGATGAAGATTTGCAACTAAGACATTATCTGAAATAAGAAGATAGCTGTTGCTTCTTTGGATAGTTATTTACAGGAGCATACCAAATCAGCAAGTGGGATCAAGACAAGGTTCTGGCCACGAAGGCGAGAAAAAGCCCTCGACTTGAGAATCCCAAACGCCCAGATGAAGTCATCAAGTGTTATGCTGGATGAGAAGAGATCTTTGTTGGGCAGTAATATCTCCTCTTGCAGTTTCAAGAATTCATTCTCCACGTACTCTTTGACACCCAATGTGGTGCTCAACAGTTGAGTCCCTGAGCCACACAACAGAAACCACAAAGTTAATAATGTTTTGCTCAATTGTCCCTTGATTCATCATCAGCCTCTACTAGTCATCTGTTTATGGAAAGAAGAAATGAAAAGGTAAAAGGATTGACCTTTGAGCTCCGCAAGCTCCTCTTCTGACCTGTACTGGAGCATTTCATGAAGAAAACATATCATTAGCTACAATGCTGAGTGTTGACCAGAGAAACTAAACTTTGAACAAAGAGAAGCTCTACAGTTGCTATTGATCAGAGAAGGAGAAAACCCACCAGAAGACAGTAGAATCAGTAGATTGAGGAAGCATATCAAGATAAACTCTCCATGAAGAGTCTTGTGCATACTTCTCTCTGATCAAAAACAGAGCAACTGAAACCCACGGCTTCAATCCGCCGCACAAAGGTCCGATCTTGGAAGCCGTCACTGTCTCTGGATTTATCCACAATCGCTTGGGAATTTCCAGTACGACCTCGTTTCTCCCGATATCACGCCTGGCTACAAGTCCCAGACCTTCCGGTACCACCGCAGGCTCTGCCGGAGATTTTCCGGAGACGACTCCTTGGTCTCCCAGCCATTTCCAGAAGTTACGAACATTATCCGGCAATTCTGAGCTAGAAGCGGATATGGGTCTAACCAAAGATCTCTTGGGTCGAGAAAAGAGAAAGGAAGGGTTTTGAGACTTTTGAGTTGACGGGGAACGGAGAAATCCTGTCACGATGGTGACGGAGGCGGCGGAGGCTGACATGGTGGTTTTCCGTTGGCGGGTAGTATCACTAGTGATACAGAGTGTCAGAGTGTGGATAAATATATCACAGACATAAGTTTTTTTCTTCTAAGTTGAGAAAGAACAGAGAAAAAAAACTAATTTTTCTAGTGAAAGAATCTGAATGTAAAAGGCCCATTATTATAAAAGGCCAAGGCCTATATGTAGCTTTTATGAAATTAAATTATCTTTGTGTATTCAAATTTTTAATAAAAAATAGGAATTTGGAAGGAAACAAAAGAATATGCAAAACATTGTAAAATGATCGGCTAATATTTCCAACCCTTAAATCTACTGACATGACATTTCAAGACTGTTTGTTTATAAAACCCCTTATCCAAGAAAGTGCAACATGTTTCAAAAGAAGAGATATTGGAGACCGACCCATCAACGTGTCTTCCACTCGTCATCATCGAATCGACATCGTAACTCAAGACTTCATTAATGTTCTTTTGTCTCGCAATCTTAACATCAAGTGGCTCTAACTCAAATGTTTTGAGGCGTCTTAGTGGTTCAGATCTAATTGTCCGCTAATATACTTAACATAGTCGTCATTGAAGATTCAAATATACAATGTCTTAATCATCCTACAATTCTCCATGCAAGTCCTCGTACTCACTACTGTCCATCAAATAGAAAATGAGTATTTTACCATGAAATTTAAGGAATGTAGTAATTACATGTAATGAGTTCAGTTTATATCATAAAAAAAACAAATGTTATGACTTAAGTGTAATTTAATTGTCTATTTAAATTATTTATTTTTAATCGTTAGTTTAAGTGGTTTGAATATAATTTAGTTATGTACCGAATTTTTCTACTCATGGAATAGTCAAAAAAAAATTTTTTTGTCAAAAGTGAATAGTCAAATATACAAGGCTCCATCAAATCGACGAATATTTGTAATTTGTAATTAACCGAATACACTACTGATCATACACACTATCGATTAATATTCTTCTAAGAGTTGTGTTTTATGAAAATAAATATACGGTAGCTTAATAGCTACAATATCAATGTACGTATACTAAATTGTTTGAACAACAAGCATTTTCAATTGATTTTAAAAATTAATATAAATCAGTAACTCATGACTTCAAATGAGGTTTATAGTGTAATATCTTGTATAAATAATAGTTTTACTATTGGACATATAATCTAAATAATATAATGATAAGCAACAAAGACTTTGAAAGAGTAAACGTTGACGAAACATATAAAGAAAGAGTAGTAAACGCTTTGGAGACCCGATCCAACTATATACAAAGCGGAACTTTCCATTCTCTTGTGTCGGCTTGACCCACATGATACGAGAACGAGACCAACACCAGTTACTGTAGTTAGTTTGGGAATGCAATGTACTTACTTAATGTGATATCCTATCAGAAACCTGCTTATTCATCAAAACTCTCCTATGCTTATTTTGATTTTGGAAAATGTAATTTTTGGTTGGAACTGCAAAAGTCATGATTCCTTTTTGTTCCCCGACGACATATGACCACTATTTTGGTGTGTTTTGCCAATCATTACCTTTGCAAAGAACTCTCGGTCCATCAAATTAAGGCACGATTTACTTTTTACTCTTGAGATTTTATAGACCACTTGGGGAGACTTTGATTTTGAATTTGATGACTCTATTAGTTTATGTTTTATATGTTAACGAAAATTTTGATGTGACTGTTTTAATCTAGTTGTTTAATACGCAATTAGAATTATTCGGTTGAAGTGTTCTTTCTTCTTTTTGTCAAAATATACTAATCTTGGTCTTAACAAAAATATCAGATGTGAAAAACACAGATTCTTAATAAACCCCGCTAATTGTGCCGAGACTCGTGTTGTGGTAATAAACCTGGAAAAAACGATCACTCAACGCAATATAATAGTTTTAAATAGGAAAAGACTGAGAAACTTAACTACTTGTCACGACATAGACCACAAATGACGTGATGGTCGGATCGAGATACAGACCACGGATTTGTTCACAAAATATCTTTAATAGTTTTTACTGAAAAAATATAAAAACAAAATATCTCATATTATAAACACTGCAGAACATTTATTAAACTCAACTAAATATATATTTATGTACTTATTATATTCTACACTTGACCTAGGTGCTTGCTAGTATAATAAATAATTTAAAGTGTTTTGAGAAGGTCAAAACGGATGGCTGGTTTTATTTTATCTAGAAACCGTATTAGCCTAACATTAAAGAGATTCATATACCTTATCAACTACTGATTCTTGTCTTCATTACTCTTTTACTATAAAACAAAATGTTGCTAGATCCGGGAAAGAGTATCCTATGAGATTATCTAAGTATCATGTATATGAGATGTAAAATCACTAATTAGATGAATGAAATTAAAACCATATCCTTATAATAGGATATATAACACATAATGATGATGACTTGATGATAGCTCAATGTGAAACTTCTAAAAATCGACCCCAACAGCTAAGTTGATGAGATATAAATAACTCGAAAACGACTGGTACTATTGATTGTATGCATACATATACCCAATTTTGTCACATTTATTAATTATTATACCACACAAGGTATCTTGTATTGTTTGATATAAGGTGATGCATTTTTTTCTTGTCGGTTCAAGTATCATATTCATTCATTTATTGAAACCATAATAATTCAACTTTCCAAAACATAATTATTTTGTTTGGTTTTCTAAACAAAACAGGCTATTTGACCGAATGATTGATTATACAGTAATCCGCTTTTTAAGTTCTCTTCTTAATAACTTGTCATGACGATTCTTGTTCATAATTTTTTCACGCACGGATACGTAACTTACGTTTGATTAGTGCCATGCAAACTTAATTTACGTTCATAAAGATAATAAAACAGAATTACAAAAACGAATACTTTAAATCATACTGCATACATAAAGTAAAGCACAAAATATTTTTATCTTTTGCAGTGATAATATTACCATATCGACCTTTAGCCGCCCATTTGGGTCTGACACCGCGACTTGATATGGTCGTCCACTATGACGACGATTATCAAATTTCTCAAGGATTGACACTGATTGATGGATTAATTAATTATTAATCCTTTAAGTCAATATAAGACTAATCTTCATGAATCTTTAGGACTAATTTTAACTCCTATTTGTTTAACATAATTCACCTAGATTTCTTCAACCGGTTGATCAACGCGGCTTTTTTTTTTCTTCTTCTTCTTATATATCTCTTGCAAGAATTAGTAAAATAAAATGTCCATATCTCACCCTAAAAGCCGAAGTATAATGTTTGATCACACTACTGTGTCGTTAAAGTAAAATATGGAAAGCTATTTATTTGACTAGAAACATATAATTATTTATAGCTAAAAAGAGCAAATACAAATATCAAAAAAAGGGGTTTCAAATTTCTATATTTTGAAAATATTAGTTAGCAGTACCTACGCGCTTTTTAGTTGCCCTCTCTGAATACACGTTGAAAAAAATTCAATAAAGGTGATAAAAAAAGCTATAAAGTTTTTTACTTTGATTAGAAACAATTATTCAAATCCTAAAAGTTTATAATATCGTCAAAAACAATCATAAACGACTTGTCTCTCTTTTGTATATATAGATAGATAGGACTCTTCTTCTTTAAGACACACAAGAGTTTAATATTTTTTTCTTTCTTTCTAAAACACATAAACAAGTGAGATTCAATCAAGAAAAGATAGATTCGATTCAAGAATCTATAAAAAAAATATGAAGTTCGGGAAAGAGTTCTCGTCTCAGATGGTTCCAGAGTGGCAACAAGCTTACATGGACTACGACTTTCTCAAGAAACGTCTCAAAGAAATCATCAGATTCCAACGCAGAACCAACAATGCACATCCTCACGGCGGCGGTGCCAAGAACGCCGGAGGATTAAACCGGAAAATGACTCTGTACCGTGCGTTCAGCGGTTTGGTCTCGACGCCGGGAAGACACAAACGCGGGCATAACCCTCATGATATCGAAGAAGGCGTACAGTTGACGGCAACAGCAACGGCGACGACCCCGGTGCCGATCCTTGTAAACACAAACTCGAGCCACGGGTGCGAGACGACGTTTCTGATGGCGGCGGAGGAAGGAGGAGAGTACGAGCTGGTGTTTTTCAGGAGACTGGACGATGAGTTCAACAAGGTTGATAAGTTTTACAAAAAGAAAGTTGAAGAAGTGTTGAACGAAGCTGCCATGCTTAACAAACAGATGGACGCTTTGATCGCCTTTCGTGTTAAAGTTGAGAATCCTGATGGGTGGCGCTGGGAGGAACGGACGGTGGAGATTACTCGATTGGCTTCCGATATCGCTACTTCTGCGGCGGCTCTCTCTGCTTCCACTCCCGCCCGAGCTAGATCAAGTAAGCCATCGTATAATTTATTACATATCTACTCTTCTCACCTAACTCATATCCGACTTTTTCGATAGAAAATATCACCAATTTATATTCTTTTATGTCTAGATTGATTACATTTGATAGTGCCAACCAAAAAAATATACTTAAGGCGGATACAAAATCCAGATTAGAGTTACTTTTTTTTGGTATTTTATATGTTAGTGTTAAATATCGTCACTAACAAGTGAACTGTGGTCTGTGACTTTCAATTAAAAAAAAAAATTCCAATTTGAAATTGAGTATTCCATATATGTTTGGATTTAGTGAAATTCTCATGATTGTTTAGTCCAATGTAACAAGTTTTAGTGGTTAGTATTATTAGTTCCACTTGGGTTAATTTACATTAACAAAATTATTTAATGTAATGGATAAGATATGTATAACACACATTAACAACTCCCACCACGTATTATTTCGTTTTTCAAAAGATAATTTAAAGATTATGTTTTTGAACATAACGTTTTGCTTTCATGCAACTTGTATATCAATTATTTTACACGGCGCTGTACCAAAACCGGGTTAGAATTGGTTGAATTTAATTCCCGGTCTACGTAAATGGTATTCCAGCATAATTTACCAAACCGATAATTTCAAAATTGTAGTTAAAGTTCGAAGTCAAGAGCACATGGAAGCTATACAAGAAGGAGGGTCGAGCAGAGCTGGGCTAATGGGAGTTGATGAAGACGAAGAAGAAGAAGAAGAAAAAGGAACCTCGGTGGTTTCTTCCGGAGCAGTCAATGACGTGACGACGAGCAGATTGAGAGCAGCGAGACCAGCTCCTATCGATGTCCTCGATCGAGTCACGATCAACAACACCAAAGAGACGCCTCGTTCCACCATTAAAGGAGTTCTCAACGTACCGAATCAGACTGAGTTAAAATTCAACAGAGAGAATCTTAAGAAAGTCGAAGAGAGTCTCAAGCGTGCTTTCATCGAGTTTTATCACAAGCTTCGCCTTCTCAAGAACTATGCGTAAGTTTTGGTTTCTCTAAAGTTTGGATTTTTATTTTTTTGATGATTGATGGGTTTTGATTATGAATATTCGTTAATGTTAATGCAGCTTTTTGAATGTATTGGCGTTTTCGAAGATATTGAAGAAGTATGATAAGGTAAGATTTTGAGTTTTTACTTTTATTTTGGAGGGTTTTATATGTTTCAGAATGACTGTAATGTGTTCGACGAAATGTTTTTTTTTTTTTTACAGATAACGTCGAGAAATGCAACGAGAACTTACATGAAAGTGGTTGATAGTTCGACCTTGGGAAACTCTGATGAGGTAAGATACTCTGTTTTTTTTTTTTGTGATTTTTCTTATTTGGATAAGTAACTTCTTCAATTCCTCTGTTTCTTATTCTTATATCGATGCTCTGTTATGGACAGGTTATGAGACTCATGGAGCGAGTTGAAGCAACATTCATTAAGCATTTTGCTAACGCTAATCGAACAAAAGCAATGAACATTTTGCGACCTAAAGCAAAACGAGAGAGACATAGAACTACATTTTCTACTGGTAAGCAAACACTGTAACTTGCATAAAATAGTAGTATTGTTTTTTTCAAATATGTGGCGCTTATGAGGATATTGGTTTCAGGTTTCACGGCTGGATGCGTTTTCTCTCTTATTGTGGCTCTTGTTGCCATCATCCGCACCCGACATCTCTTGGAAAAGGAAGGCCAAAAGGAATACATGAATACTATGTTCCCTCTTTATAGGTAAGAGCTTAGTAACCTGGTCATCTTAAGAGTTTATATCAAGCATTTGAGTTGGAATGTATTCTTCTTTTTTTTTGGTTTAAGAGTTGGAGTGTGATGTTTAGAATCTTGTCTTTGTTGCTGTTTCTTGCAGCTTATTCGGGTTTATCGTGCTGCATGTCATCATGTATGCTGGTAATGTATACTACTGGAGGCGATACCGAGTTAACTATTCCTTCATATTTGGGTTCAAGCAAGGAACTGAACTTGGATACAGACAAGTCCTACTTGTGGGTTTCAGCATTGGAGTCTTTGCATTGCTCTGTGTTCTTGCCAATCTTGACATGGAGGCAGACCCCAAAACGAAAGCCTATCAAGCCAAAACTGAACTTCTTCCTCTTGTCCTACTTGGTGTAAGTCCCAAAACCCTCAAATCCGAGTTTTTCAAACTTCTTTACTAAAAAACAGTGACATAATAACTCAGTGATGTTTACTTTTGCAGGCTATGTTCATGGTTTTAGTCCTGCCATTCAACTTCTTTTATCGCTCGAGTCGGTATTTCTTCCTCACTTGTCTGTTTCATTGCCTTGCCGCTCCTCTTTACAAGGTAAATCAGAGATGGAATATGCTTATTGACCAAAGAGAATGCTGTTAATTTTCTATTCCACTAGGTATTGACGGTCCAATTTTTTCCTTTTCCCTTGCAGGTTACATTGCCTGATTTCTTCTTGGGAGATCAATTAACTAGCCAGGTTCAAGCGCTTCGAAGCATTCAGTTCTATATATGTTATTATGGCTCGGGAGACTACAGAAAGAGAGAAAACACTTGCAAAGATTCTGATGTCTACAGCACTTTCTTGTTCATTGTTGCTGTCATCCCTTATGCCGCTCGCCTCCTTCAGGTACACATAGTCACTTCCCTCAAAAATAAGAATCCCAAATCTAGCAGTCTATAACAAAACCTTGTTACTCATACAGTGCCTGCGACGGCTATTTGAGGAAAAAAACCCGGAACAAGGGTACAACGGAATCAAGTATTTCTTGACTATAGTGGCAGTTTGCTTGAGAACAGCTTACAGCATCCAAAAAGGTCAAGTTGCTTGGAGGGTTTTAGCCGCTGTCTTCTCATTTATAGCTGCAGTATACTGCACTTGGTGGGACTTTGTTCATGATTGGGGTCTTTTAAACCGGACATCCAAAAACCGTTGGCTTCGAGATAAACTCCTCATTCCTCAGAAGAAAGTATATTTCATTGCCATGGTGAGTATCAAAAACACTTTTTATTAAGTCAAAGATGTTTTATAGCAACTGATCTAAGAACATGTACCAGGTTGTGAATGTCCTTCTGAGATTTGCGTGGATCCAGACGGTTCTGGATTTCCACTTTTCCTTCATGCATAGACAGACGATGGTTACCATTGTCGCTAGTCTTGAGATCATTCGTCGTGGTATTTGGAACTTCTTCAGGTGAAAAAAACTTCAAAACTCACATTACACTGACACCACAAAATGTGTTGCATTAATATTCCAATTAGTAACTCTCTGTTTTTTTGTTTGGGTTGTGGAAAACAGATTAGAGAACGAGCATTTGAACAATGTTGGGAAATACCGAGCCTTCAAGTCGGTTCCATTACCATTCAACTACGATGAAGATGACGATAAAGACGATTAGTAGTTTCAGAAGACCCGTGAATACAATACTCTTTAGCTACGCAGAGACCATCAAATTGCTGACACGGTCTCTCTTCTTTTTTTGTTCTGTCAGATGAGAATTGTAGGGATGCATCAGTTGCATATCACATATATAACACATAAGGTTCGATCTTTAGTGGGTAATTCGTGTAAAAAACATATTCTTCAGATTGTTCGTTCATTTCGGTTTATATGATTCTTTCTATTCAACTTTGCTCTTCGTACCTAATTTGTGAACTGTATCTGATATTAGTTTGCAAAATCAATCACACGTTGAGCCAAAATAGTTGAAAGAATGTGTTGAACAAGACGGGCCACACCAATTATATTCTTTTTCAGACAATAACAATAGAAAGGAAGAAAAAACATCCAGAATATTATCCAGAATGTGTTGCTTTGAGATTTGGGATTGGAACTCTCCAAGTAACAGAGGAAGACGATGGATTAGGGTTCAAATAATTTTCTGATGGTACTATTAATTAAGAACCGTACATGTGAAATCTGCTACAAAATATTCCTTTTGTAATTCTACCTCTCATTATTTTATGAACGTACGATTACGGTTGCATGGCAAATTACGAATAGGAAATAAATACAATATCGAGAAGAGAATTACGAATAGGAAGGAATCAAGCAAATACAAGATTAAGAAGAGTATTAACAACCGGATAGTATCATTTGGTCAGTCGGTCAAATATATAGCCTGTTTTTTTTTTTTTAAATCCAAACAACAAAATTATAACTAAACCGGGTAGTATCATTTGGGATTTGCAACAATTTTCATCTTTTCAAGTCAAGTAGAGGCCTAGAGGGGTTTCACTGAGGAGGGAGACTTTAGCCCCAACAAAACCAAGACTAGCATATATTTTTTTTTACCTTCTTCACAATTGTGAAACAAAACTAGCGCTAGTGTATCTTAAGCACGAATTGAAACAACAAAATAATCACATTCAAATAAAGAAATAGCTAGGGAAACCACAAGAAGAGGCCAACAAAGTAATATTATTAAGAGCAAATTATCTCTAGAATCATATGGAAAAATAAGATTAGTAATTCAGATGGAAACCATATCCAATTTTTGCTCCAAAAGAAAAAAAAAAACACTCAGCTTGCTTCCGAGAGAAAGACTTGAAGCTCATTCTCCATGTGTTCTTCAGCAGTTTTCTTGGCCTCGAGAATGGGACGATAGTAATCGGAGTGAGCGTCCATACACTTGGTCATCCTAGAAAAAACTCCAGCACACTTAAGGACGATGTCTTCCGGATTCTTGTCGGCTTCATCAATGCAATTTTCCCAAGCTGTATAGGGTTCTTTGCAACCCCCTCCTCTCATGAACGCCAAAAACAACTCTTCTTTCTCTTCCTCTTCCTTTAACTGTTTTGGGGATACATATTCCCCTGGATCTCGCCATACAGACGAAGGCACAAAATCCTTCATCAACACTTTCGCAGCACTTTTCTTAGCCGCGAAAAAGGGATGATAGTAATCATAGTGAGCCTCCATACACTTCTCCAACGTCGGATAACACATAGAGATAGGATCCTTATTCTTATTTTGAGCTTCCTCCACGCAATCTTGAAAAGCCTCATATGTTTCCTTGCATCCACCTTCTCTCATGAACACTTGTAATTGATCTTTCAAAACACTTGACGAGTCTCCTACTTTCTCTGTCTGCACTTGGGTTTTTTGAGTTTTGGGATCGGAATTCTCTTGATTCAGATCCTTGGATGACGTTATCCCCATGGCGTGAGAGAGAGAGAGATTAGAGAATGAAATATTTTTCTGAATGATAGAATTAAGAGATGATGATTACCCTACCATGCATCTAATGAATCTCTAGTTCACTAGATGAGAAAATTACAATATATATAGGGATTTGATAACCGCAATTATTTGACTTTTATTAAATATTTGATAACTACAACTTTTATTAAATATTTGATAATTATATTTTTATTAAATATTTGATAATTACAAATTTTTATTAAATAGTTTGATAATTACACAATTCATTCACGTAAAGTATTGGACATGAAAGACTCCCATATTGAAAATACGATTGACACAGCCAATCTTACCGCACAGACACAGTTGTACATTTTCTTCATACATCTTAGAAATACATATATTTCCATCTTTGTTTCCACCGTACTCAAATTAGATATGACTGAAATGATCTCTTTGAAGCATACATTTATAGATTAGATGCAAGTCTAACTCCTTCTGGCATTTTCATGACTTATTTCTTCCTTCTCTTCTTAGTACACTTCCTAGGTGGCTCCTTAACGTTTCACTTTCTTGTAAGATGGATATAAAGACTATTTAGTAGTGGATACTCCTTTAAAGTACCAAATCCCATAAAACTTAAAAGACCGTCTTTTTTTTTATGTTGATGTTGTTGTAGAATGAGAAATGTAGGGGTTGCACAAATGCATATAACATAACAGGTCGTTATATAGTGGTTAATCATGTAAAGAGTTTATAAAATTATTTCTACTCAACTTTGCTCTTTGTACCTAGTTTGCAACCAAATATTACGTTTACAGAGATAAGAGTTGACAAGACAAAAATTGAGATTCATGTAACTAGAAACTTATGCAGAGACCATGCTGGCTTCAAAGCCATAAAATACTTCAGATTAAACCCAACAAAATGATTAAAGCTAACAACTATGCTCTCCTTAAACATGATTGTCGAAAGCATAATTAACATATAAATAGCATATGACTAAGAAGGTAAGCAAAGAATCATATATGGTCATGTATGGAGGCTGATAACATATATGAAGTTGTGTTATGTCTCATTATCTCCCTACAAACGACACATGCTGGGCAGACCTGGGATTTGTAAAGATTTTCATCTTCCAGGAGACTTCAACCTAACAGAACATCATCGAAGAGGAAAAGAACTGCTAGTGTAACTTAAGCACATAGTGAAACCACAACAAAAGTAAACTTGATCTGCTGACAAACTAGAAAATGCTAGAAACCAGAAGCAATCATTACTGAAAAAAGGTCTGACCTTTAACAGTTTCAGAACCAGCAAATCACATTGAAATGAAGAATAAGGTAAGCAAAACCACAAAGAAGACAACATCTCTTCACTGAAACATACATAGGGATGAACAAAGTAATGACCATTAAAGAGCAAATTCTCTCTCGATTCATATAAAAAGAAGGGAGTATTCATTCAGATGACTTCAATCAATCAACTTATTCGCATACAAAAGTGGCAGATTCATTAGAGAAAGAAACTTAAACCATCAATGGTTTCGATCATATAAGTTACGAATCTAAAAAAAACGAAATATTCCTCTGTTCCTAATTGTATTCCCAAATTTCCAATAATTTGAAATTCATTCCCATAAACAAGAAACCATGAAAATTTTACCTAATCAACCTTGAGCTTGCTTCCTAGCAGCCACCTCTTCTTCCGAGATCTTCTCTTCTTCTTCCATCTTCTTCTTCTTCTCATCTTCGAGTTCCCTCTTGACCTCAGCTTCAGCAGCTTTCTCAGCAGCGAGGATGGGCTGATAGTAATCCGAATGCTCATCCATACACTTCTTCAGCAACGATGTGACTTCCATACACTTGGTAACAATATCTTCATTGGTCTTCTCAGCTTCCTCCACACACTCTTCCCAAGCAACGAACGAGTCCTTGCAGCCACCACCTTTCATAAACAAGCAAAACCCACACTCTCCTTCCTCTTCACCCTCTGCGTCTCCTCCTCCTTCTCCTTCTCCTTGTTGATCCGATTCGGAATCTACTGGATCTCTCCAAACAGATGATGAATCTCCAAGTTTCTCCGACGGGGATGAACCATCTCCCAGTTCCTCCGATGTAGACGAATCTCTCAGTTTCTCTGATGGAGCTTCGTTGGTTTGAGATATGGGCTCGGAAGTCTCCGTTTTTGGATCGGTGGATGATATGATTCCCATTTTATTTTTCTTGAGTTGTGGTTGAGAGATCGGATCTTATGGGAATTGGGGATTCAGATGGAGAGATGTGTTATCAAGGGAAAATTTCTCTCTCGGTGCCGCCGCCGCCGCCGAGTCTTACAGCTTAGCCAGAGAGAGAGATGTGTAATCGAAACAGTCTTATGTTAAAACCCCTCAAAAACCCTTTCTTTCTTGTGCTCATCACTTTTTCCCTTTTTTTTTTCTTTCACTTTCTTTTTTTTTTCTTTCACTTTCTTTATTATACGTAATATTAATTCTGTAAATTGATACTTAGCTATTATTTTTGAAAATATTCTAAAAATAATTGCTTACATGGGTTTATGATGAATTATTAGTTAAGGATTAATTAACACTTAGATGAAAAATGTACCTAGTCATTTAAGAATTAACAATTTTATTGTTGGTTTTATTTATATAGATAGTGTGTTTTGTAAGACTCTTGTTTGCTTTCGTGTGTCTTTCTTCGCCATTCGATAATCCATAGGAATAGCCAAATTTGTTTAGTTTCTTTCATTCTCATTTCTCACCAAAATCAGGCTAATTAATTTGTCTACTACTTCACACCATCTTTTTAAACCCTTTTCGATACTTCTTTTTTATATATTATATAGAAAGAGTGAATAGGTTTATTTGTTGGGAGATTTATAGCAAGAGTCAACATATGAGATGAGCCATATGATACATCAACATTTTCAAAACGGGATTTGTGGAACAAACCGAACCGAAACTTTGGTTGAACCATTGAAGCTACATACTGTATTATTCTTTACATCAACCAAATTAATTCAGAAAATGCTACGTGACTATTTGATTGTTGTTTTGTTGAGATCTCAACATCAATGCTTGTTGTTAATTAACACACAACTCTCTTATTTGCCATTCTTTAAATCGGGTATAGACACCAACATCAACTTGTTTATTGTAATAAAGGGAAATAAATATATTAGGTAATCACTATAAAATTGTTTTAGTCACTTTCGGATTTCGTCAACTTTCACAGCACAACATATTTAGGATATTTATAAATGTACAAGTTTCTTTGACTTGGTCACTTGAAGAGTTAAAAAACTCTTTAATAACTTGTAAACTCCTACCAATAATTGAAACTAGAATTCACACATATATAGTATGTAGAAATGTCAATATCGATCATCTACTATTTCGAATCTCCGGTGAAGTTTACCTCGGCTCTCAGTATGAAGTTGAAGCTCATGATAACAATCTTCACTTGCTTACTACTTTGGTCGGTGATGTTACTTTCATTCTCCAACATCTTCAAACACCAGCTTCTTGGTGCTACAATCAACGGTATAATCATTCATCTTTTGGGGTTTCTTATTTTCAGAGATTATCCTCTTGGCTTAATATTTCATTTTCTTGCAGTAGCTTCAAAGGATTTTGTAAAACCGAGAGATAAACTGTTAGGAGGGCTATTAACCGCTGATTTCGACCAAGATTCTTGTTTGAGCAGGTATCAGTCTTCCTTGTATCGCAAACCTTCGCCTTACAACACTTCTCATTATCTTGTCTCTAAGCTTAGAAACTATGAGATGCTTCACAAGCGTTGCGGTCCAGGCACAGATGCTTACAAGAAAGCAACAGAGAATCTTGGTCATGATGATGATGAGAATTATTCAAGAAAATCTGTTGGTGAATGCAAATATATTGTGTGGGTTGCTGTTTATGGGCTTGGAAACAGAATACTTACTCTTGCTTCTGTGTTCCTCTATGCTCTCTTGACTGACAGAATCATTCTTGTCGACCAACGCAAGGACATAAGTGATCTCTTCTGTGAGCCTTTTCCGGGTACTTCATGGTTACTTCCTCTTGATTTCCCATTGATGGGTCAGATAGATAGTTTTGACCGAGAATACTCGCACTGCCACGGAACAATGTTGCGGAATCATACCATTAACTCGACTACAATCCCATCCCATCTTTATCTTCATCTTCTCCATGATTACAGGGATTATGACAAGAGGTTCTTCTGCGAAAATGATCAATCTTTGGTCGACAAAGTCCCTTGGGTGGTTGTCAAATCCAATCTTTACTTTATTCCATCTCTATGGTTGAATCCTAGTTTCCAACCCGAACTAATCAAGCTATTCCCACAGAAAGACACCGTCTTCTACCATTTGGCTCGCTATCTTTTTCACCCGACAAACCAAGTTTGGGGTATGGTCACTAGATCCTACAATGCTTACTTATCAAGAGCAGACGAGTTACTTGGGATTCAAGTGCGGGTCTTCAGCAGACAGACTAAATATTTCCAGCATGTAATGAACCAGATTGTAGCATGTACACAAAGAGAGAAACTTTTACCTGAAGCAGCTGCACAAGAAGAATCACAAGTAACAAATACAACAAAACCCCCAAAACTTAAAGCAGTCCTGGTCACATCTCTGAATCCAGAATACTCTAACAACTTAAAGAACATGTATTGGGAACGCCCAACTTCAACAGGAGAGATAGTCAAAGTTTATCAGCCAAGTGGGGAAAGGTTTCAGCAAACAGACAAGAAGCTTCACGACCAAAAGGCTTTAGCAGAGATGTACCTCCTAAGCCTAACTGATAAGCTTGTCACAAGCGCTTGCTCTACTTTTGGATATGTTGCTCAAGGTCTAGGAGGGTTAAAGCCATGGATACTCTACACACCAAAGAAGTTCAAAACTCCTGATCCACCATGTGGCCGTGCTGTGTCCATGGAGCCTTGTTTCCTTACCCCTCCAGCTCATGGATGCGAAGCCAAGAAGAGTATTAATACAGCTAAAATAATTCCTTTTGTAAGACATTGTGAGGATCTTAGACACTCAGGGCTTAAGCTAGTTGATGATACGAACGATGAGTTATAAATTTTTCTTTTTTCAAATTGAAACAGAGGATCTTTGATAAATTCCGATCTGATGTAACTGTAAATGTATACAGTTGTCTTCAAAATTAAAACTTTGAATTAATTATGACGTTCTGGTCCGAAACACGTCTACTGAAATTTCAACGGAACATGACCTTCACTTCTCTGTCGGATTTCGTGAGCTCAAGTCTATGTTTCTTGAAAACTCAATCACTCTCCTAAAACTAAATCGCTCCGTACTCCTCCTCTTTTAGAGATAATTTTAGGCTATCTGACAAAGAAAGTTATGGAATCAATGAGACACAATCGCGAGTGATGAGGAGAAACTCGGCTCTGTTGAAATTTTCTTTTGCAGCTAACCTAACCTATTTGGAGAAGAGGAGAAAAACAGAGCAATTACAGTTATTGCGGAGAAACTTGGTAATAAAGAAAGAAACATTCCCGGACTTTATAACTGAGTGTATTTTAATTAATCTGAAATACTATGCGTTATTGATATTTGATTTTATCTCTATTTTTTTTTTTAGGGAAATACCATGTCTGATTCGCTTTATATTTTACATTTGTAGTTTTAGCAAACCATTTATTTTGAAAATTACTTCTTTAAAATACACATTGAAAAAACAACAGAATAAGAATGATAAATAATTATAAAGTTGTGTTGTAACATGTGTCAGAAAATGAAATTATTTATATATGTGCTGATAATAAAGAATATTATCATTTCCTACATAGTCAATGTAATGTTACCTATTAAACGTTACTGCATATCACAAAATTAAATGTTAAAAAGATTACATTCCAAGTTAAGTTTGAAACTACTGTATTAAGCCTTTCTTTGGGAAACAAAATAATATCTACTTATGACTATTGACCTAAACATTATTGTGTAACATAAATATGGAAATAACCATAAAGACCAAAAAAATCTTATCACCTTTGTTACATATGAACGTTTCATATTAATCTTTTTTTTTTCTTGGTTGAGAAAAACCAAAATCCTCTGTTCTTCTTCTTCTTCTTTTGTATTTTCTTTTCACCTTCTTGTTCTTCTCTGTTTCGGGGGTTTTTTTTTTTGGTGTTCTTTTATTTCACTCAAAAATCAGTTTTGCTTTTTTTTTTTCACATGAATATTCCTTAAGTTATTTTTTTTTTTTTTGTAATTCCAAAAAAAAAAAAAAATTTGTTTATAGTTTGATCAAACATTATGGAAACCAAAAAGTCATCCGATTCATATGTTAAAGAACAAACACATTGTCAAAGATCAACTCAACCACTACCAAATCAATGCAAGGTACGTTATAAATTTATGTACAATTTTTTTTTCTTTTTTTTTTTCTCAATTCACTCTGTTCCTCTTTGTTTTATGTTCATATTTAAGTACACATTCGATATATACTTTTAATTTATGTATATCCAAAATATGGAGAAAAATTCATCTGATAAACATTAGAATCTTATAGTTCAATGGTCTTAGTATGATCATTTCATTAGAGATCGTAACGAACCCCTCTATGTGGCTTTCACTGATGTCGATTTGGTTCTTCCTTGGTTTAGGCTGGTTTGTTTAATCATTGATTTTATTGAAAGGTCGGGGAAAGGCTTCCATTTCTTAATTTTGAGCTTAGTTGTTAAACACACTTAATTAATTCCATACGTTTTAACAATTGACTGATTTAATTCCCCAAATTTTTAGTCGTTACAATCTTATTTAATTCCATACGTTTCAATTAGAAGAAAAGAACAGTCATACTAGTAACTTTTTTTATTAGATGGTCGTTACAATAAGTTTTCTATAAGAAAACCGACTTGGTTAGCCAAATATTACACAAAACATCTTTAAACCCTTTTTAAACCAAAACTTAGAAAAGTTGAATTATCAAAGGGAGTACAAAAAAATTAGGCCGTTTTAGGAAACTAGATATTGATTGTGCTTATCTTATCAAATCGAATTTGTTTACTTTTTCTTGTATTATTTCGTAGTCAACAACGCGAACTTCCGGATCTGATTAATCTTACTTCCATAAACTTAAGAATTTGTCAATTTCAAAGAAATAATACAATGACATGTGGTGTGATGCGATACATTGTTTATATTCCAAGTTCTCAACACTATGAGGGCTTTTTGCTATAATTCAAAACAACTCCCTGATTGGCCAATTCCTTCCATAATGTTATAATACTACACAGCTTGATGATTCACATAAATCGAAGGTCAACACTTTTTTTTAACATTAAACAAATGTGGAGTCACGTTACGGAGTTCGTCGATTGTCACAACTTAACAATGACTCATTAGAATATTCAAAACACTTAGTAATGTATAGGGAGCTTATACATGTTATTTCTTCACCTTTAATTAAGAAAATCTAGAGTTGTACTCACGCTAGCTATATAACTCTTTTTGAATCATCTCTATATTAGTGATCAAACTGATGAAGTCAAACATGTATCACAAATTTCAGATCTCCGGCGAAGTTTTCAGGTCTTTAGGGATAAAGATGAAGATTCTGCTGACTGTCATCGTTAGTGGCTTACTTATTTGGTCTGTAATGTTATTATCATCCTCAACCAACTTCAACAGCCAGCTTCTTGCTGCTACAACCAACGGTAAAATAAAACTTATCCATCTTTTGAATTTGTTTTTGTTTTGTTTAACGTAGAGAGTACTCTTTTTATGACTTTATAGTTCTTGTTTACAGATTCAAAGGAATCAGAAACACCACCGAGGGATAAACTGATAGGAGGGCTTTTAACCGCGGATTTCGATGAAGGTTCTTGCCTCAGTAGGTATCATCAATCTTTGTTGTACCGCAAGCCTTCACCGTACAAGCCTTCTGAGTACCTCGTCTCTAAGCTTAGAAACTATGAGAAGCTTCACAAGCGTTGCGGTCCAGGCACAGATGCTTACAAGAAAGCAACAGAGATTCTTGGTCATAATGATGAGAATTATGCAACCAAATCTGTTGGTGAATGCAGATACATAGTGTGGGTTGCGGTTTACGGGCTTGGAAACAGAATACTTACTCTGGCCTCTGTCTTCCTCTACGCTCTCTTGACTGAGAGAGTCGTTCTTGTTGATCAAAGCAAAGATATTAGTGATCTCTTCTGCGAGCCTTTTCCAGGTACCTCATGGTTACTTCCTCTTGAATTCCCATTGATGAAACAGATTGATGGCTACAACAAGGGATACTCTCGTTGTTACGGAACAATGTTGAACAATCATGCCATCAACTCCACTTTAATCCCGCCGCATATGTATCTTCATATTCTTCATGATTCCAGGGATAATGATAAAATGTTCGTCTGCCAAAAGGATCAATCTTTAGTCAACAAAGTACCTTGGTTGATTGTCAAAGCCAATGTCTACTTTGTTCCTTCTCTATGGTTCAATCCAACTTTCCAAACCGAACTAATGAAGATGTTCCCGCAGAAAGAAGCCGTCTTTCATCATCTGGCTCGGTATCTTTTTCACCCGACGAATCAAGTTTGGGGCTTGATCACAAGATCCTACAATGCTTACTTGTCAAGAGCAGACGAGACACTCGGGGTTCAAATACGGATCTTCAGTGATAGAGCTGGATACTTTCAGCATGTAATGGATCAGGTTGTCTCTTGCACACAAAGAGAGAAACTTTTACCTGAGCCAGCTGCACAAGAAGAACCAAAGTTCAATATATCGAAAAGCCAGAAACTTAAGGCTGTTCTTGTCACATCTTTGTATCCAGAGTACTCTGACAACTTAAAGAACATGTATTGGGAACGACCGACTTCAACAGGAGAGATAATTGAAGTCTATCAGCCAAGTGGAGAAAGGGTTCAACAAACTGACAAGAAGCTTCACGACCAAAAGGCGCTAGCCGAGATGTATCTTCTGAGTCTAACTGATAACATTGTCACAAGCGCAAAGTCTACATTTGGATATGTTGCTCATAGTCTTGGAGGGTTAAAGCCATGGTTACTCTATCAGCCAACAGGTAATAGAGCTCCTGATCCACCGTGTGTTCGATCCACGTCGATGGACCCTTGTCACCTTACCCCTCCGTCTCATGGATGTGAGCCCGAATGGGGAACTAACTCGGGGAAGGTGGTTCCTTTTGTAAAGCATTGTGAGGATCTTGGTAACGATGGGCTTAAGCTATATGATGAGTTATAGATCTTGTTTACAATAGCTGATTGTATTGGATTGTGAGTTAATGAAACAGAGTCTTTTGATGAATTCTTCTGATTGTATGTAATGTAACAATCAAAGTTTTTATCTTTCTTTTTAGAGTCGTCTATAATAATCAGGTTCAGTTTTTAACTATACACACAAATAATACTAATCATGTTTGAATGCTTTATGGAATATCAGAACACTTTACAGTTTACAATTTCATCCTCTGTATTAATATGTTCATGAACACTCAAAACAAATTTTAAAAACATTTTACAGGACATGTTTCGTTTACTTTAGTAACACATTACAGTTACTTACAAATTGAAATCCGTAAGACTGTTTACATCCTCATGAGTTTTCAGGAGAAACAATTCTGATATCAGCTGCATAAGCTTGGACAATAGGCAAAGCCCCATTTCCTTTAATTCGTTTCAGAAAAGACAAAGCAAGGTAAGGTTCATCCTTCATAGTATTTAAAACCTAAAGAACCCTTTTCATTCAACTTCAATACCCATTACAATCAAAGTTACCTTCTTTCACTTGCTCCGAGTGTGGGATTGAAGGGTTCGTCAGATCAAGTGCTGAAGGAACCACGTCGAATCGCCAAGAGGATCTCTATGAATCAAACCTCTCACATGTGAGAGTAACGGAATCGCAAAATCAATCATTAGACGTTTCCCGATGCAGTGGCAGCCGGAAAACACAACTGGCAGAGATTTTTTTTTTATCTCCGACGACGAGTGAGGGTTTTTTCACATGATAGAGAGCATATTGACCAAAACCCAACCGATTCCAAAATCGTTTTAAAAATCAAATTAAACCGGAACCTGTTAAACCAGTGTTGTCACTTCTTGTGTACCAATGTAACCAATTTGTGTGTGTGTGTGGGAAACTACGGTTCAAATTCATCTTATGGTTACAATGGCAGATTGTACCAACAAAGGAGCAGAGCAGGGTCATTTCCAGCCCCACCATGTGAAAGATCAGATTCTACCAAGAAAGAGACAAGAGGCTTCACCATCAATGTCGTCACCAAAATTAGAATCAAAATTTTAAAGTCTTTTAAAGCACTTTTTTTTTTTTTTTTTGTTAAAAGATATAAAAAATTTGGACCATTTCTCGATTTGTACGTGTCATCCTTGCGCAGGGACCATGCTAATCTTCTCTATATCGTTTCAATTTTATCGTATGTACCCGAAGGGACGTCTTTTAAAGCACTTCATTATAACTGTTTCAGTATTTGAGATCTCTTGGAAGTTTTCTGAGCTTTGCCTTTGAAGATGAGGCTCATGATAACACTAGTCACTTGCTTACTACTTTGGTCATTGATGATCTTAGTATTATTTTTCAACATCTTCAACCACCAGGTTCATAATGCTGCAACCACCGGTAAAATCATTCATCTTTTAGTCTTGTTTTACTCGAGAGTGCTCCTTTGACTTATTAGTACTTCATTTTCACGTAATAGGTTCAGAAAATTCAGCAAAACCGAGGGATAAACTGTTAGGAGGCCTGCTTACTGAAGAGTTTGATGAAAGTTCTTGCTTGAGTAGGTATCAGTCTTCCTTGTATCGCAAGCCTTCACCATTCAAACCATCCAGATATCTCGTCTCTAAGCTTAGAAACTATGAGAAGCTTCACAAGCGTTGCGGTCCAGGCACGGAAGCTTACAAGAAAGCAACAGAGAATCTTGTTCATGATGACGTTGCAAGCAAATCTGTTGGTGAATGCAGATACATTGTGTGGATTGCTGTTTACGGGCTTGGAAACAGAATACTTACTCTTGCTTCTGTGTTCCTCTATGCTCTCTTGACTGAGAGAATCATGCTTGTTGACCAACGCAAGGACATAATTGATCTCTTCTGTGAGCCTTTTCCGGGTACTTCCTGGCTACTCCCTCTGGATTTCCCACTCACAGATCAACTAGATAGCTTCAACAAGGAATCTCCGCGTTGTTATGGAACCATGTTGAAGAATCTTGCCATTAACTCCACTACAATAGAAAGCATCATCCCGGCCTCCTACCTTTGTTTCTATCTTATTCACGATTACGAGGATCATGATAAGATGTTCTTTTGTGAAAGAGATCAAAGTCTCATCAGGCAAGTCCCTTGGTTGGTCTTCAACTCAAACCTTTACTTTATTCCATCTTTATGGCTGATCCCTAGTTTCCAAACCGAACTTAGCAAGCTATTCCCACAGAAAGAAACTGTCTTTCACCATCTGACTCGCTATCTAATTCACCCCACAAACCAGGTTTGGGGTATGATCACAAGATCCTACAATGCTTATTTATCAAGAGCAGACGAGAGACTTGGGATACAAGTACGAGTTTTTAGCAACCCGGCTGGATATTTCCCGCACGTCATGAGCCAAATCCTAGCTTGTGCACAAAGAGAGAAACTACTACCTGAAGTGTTTGCTTCAGAACCACAAGTCCCTAATACATCAAGAAGCCCAAAACTCAAAGCTGTCCTTGTCACATCTCTTTACCCAGAGTACTCTGAGGAACTAAGGACTATGTATTGGGAAGGCCCGAGTTCAACAGGAGACATAATACAAGTTTACCAACCAAGCCAAGAGATGTATCAACAAACAGACAATAAGCTTCACGACCAAAAGGCACTCGCTGAGATATATCTTCTAAGTTTAACGGACCACATTGTCACGAGCGACTCATCTACGTTCGGATACGTTGCTCAAGGTCTTGGAGGATTAAAGCCATGGATACTCTACAAGCCAAAGAACCACACAGCTCCTGACCCACCATGTGTTCGAGCCGTGTCAATGGAGCCATGTTTCCTTAGAGCTCCACTCTATGGTTGTCAAGCTAAGAATGTGAAGATCACCCCTTTCGTTAGGTATTGTGAGGATCGGATCACAGGCCTTAAACTAGTTGATTCAGTTTACCAACCTTAGTGCAATGCAGAGGCAATTCTATATGTAATTGTAAAACCTTCCTCTAATCATTTAATCTCACGTGGAAGTGGAATTCGCACTATACGTTTTCTGTATCTGCGTAAAATATTAACTTTTAACTCTTTTTTTTTTTCCAATTCAAAACAATAAAATATATTTGTATATATAAATTATATTTTTTTTTCACCTTTACTTCTATTAATTAATTCTCATCTACTTATATATTAACTTTAAAAAATTATTCAACACAAATTTGTGTATTTTATTCCATAAACATAATTAATTTTTTTACAAATTGAATAGTTAAGAGTACTATATGCATTTCACTATTTTGAAAACAATTACTTACAATATGGAAACATATTATTGAATCATAAATTCTGAGATTCTCTTTCTAAACATTGTCAAGCATTATTAAGAAAATTATTTACTATTTTGTCAAAGGAAAAATTGTTTAAGAAAAAATAATTAAATAAGAATAACTAAACTGTCTAAACATAAAAAAAAAAATATTAATGGCATGTAATGAATTTATATTAAGAACATGATCGAAACAAATCTATTAGATCTCATTTCCTTCACCGCATCATAAATTCATAATACGAGATTATGTTTCCATCCCTTTCATCCTGAAACCAGAATCAGTAGTAACATCATACATGCAACAAAGTAGCAAGACAGGAAGAAAACATCTCGTTTAGGATACCTCTAGCAAGATGAAGTTGGCGATAGCAATCACCACTTGCTTAGTACTTAGCTTGGTGCTACTACTACCATCCTCCAACATCTTCAACCGTCTCAAGTCTGATCTTACATTCACAGGTAATAGGATCATAATCTTTATGGGGTTAAATTTGCTTCAGCAGAATCAAAATTGCTCATCATCTTCTCTTTCTTTGATCTTCTTGAAAAGGTTCTAAAAAACCGAGGGAGAAACTGCTAGGAGGGCTTCTTGCTACAGATTTTGATGAGGAATCTTGCTTGAGTAGGTATCATCAGCCATCTTTGCGCAAACCTTCACCATACAAACCATCTGAATCTCTTGTTTCTAAGCTTAGAAGTTACGAGATACTTCACAAGCATTGCGGTCCTGGCACAAAGGCATACAAGAGAGCTACAGAGCAGCTTGGTCACAATGATGTCAGAAGCTCTGGTGATGAATGTCGGTATGTAGTGTGGATGCCTATGTTTGGTCTGGGAAACAGAATGCTTTCTTTGGTCTCTGTCTTCCTCTATGCTCTCTTGACAGAGAGGGTCATCCTTGTTGACCAACGGAAAGATATTACGGACCTCTTCTGCGAGCCTTTTCCTGAAACTTCCTGGTTACTTCCTCTGGATTTCCCATTGACGAATCAGTTAGATAGCTTCGACCGGAAACACCCGCGTTGTTACGGAACAATGTTGAAGAATCATGCCACTAACTCAACTACAATACCGGCCCATCTTTATCTTGATATTTTCCATGATTCCAGGGATCATGATAAGATGTTCTTCTGTGAAGGAGACCAAGCTTTCCTTGGGAAAGTCCCTTGGCTTGTCGTCAAATCCAACCTTTACTTTGTTCCATCTCTATGGATGATCCCAAGTTTCCAAACCAAACTCATTCAGCTATTCCCACAGAAAGATACTGTCTTTCACCATTTGGCTCGGTATCTTTTTCAACCCACAAACCAAGTTTGGGGTATGATCAGTAGGTCCTACAATGCTTACTTATCCAGAGCAGACGAGAGACTTGGGATTCAAGTACGAGTATATGGCAAACACGCTGGATATTTCCAGCACGTGATGGATCAGATTCTATCATGTACACAAGGAGAGAAACTTTTGCCTATATTGGCCGCACCAGAATCACAAGCCAGTAACGCATCAACAAGCCCGAAACTGAAAGCTGTCCTGGTCACATCTCTGTATCCGGAGTACTCTGATAAACTAAAGAACATGTTTTTCGAACGACCAAGTTCGACAGGAGAAATCATTGAAGTTTATCAGCCAAGTGGAGAAAGAGTTCAACAAACAGACAAGAAGCTGCATGACCAAAAGGCGCTTGCCGAAATCTACCTCCTAAGCCTAACTGATAAACTTGTCACAAGCACAAGGTCTACCTTTGGATACGTAGCTCAAGGTCTTGGAGGATTAAAGCCATGGATCCTCTACGAACCAAGGAACCGCATAGTTCCTAATCCGCCATGTGTTAGGGCCATGTCGATGGATCCATGTTTACTTAGAGCTCCGCTCCATGGTTGTCAATCCAAGATAATCAAAAACACCCCTTTTGTTAGGTATTGTGAGGATTGGACCACAGGCCTTAAGCTAGTTGATGTCTGAGATGAATTTTGATAGTAACGCTTCATCTTCTTTTATGTTCATCATTGTTGCTTTAACAAATTCCTGAAAACACCAAAACTGGGAGACTGGCTTTGGATTGTCCTATTGTGTGTTCTGAAAGAGACTAGTTATGTATCAACATCGTAATGCTTCGAGAAATGGTGTTTTGCTAGTTTAGATCTGGAATAAACATGTGACTCAAAGAAACGGGGAAAAATGTAACTTCAGATCAGAGCGTGAGTCCATTTCCCTCGCTTTCAAAACTGAACCCATCTTACACACAGACAAACAAATCAGAATAACTAAGAAACTGAGAAGACATCATCAGCTTCTAACAAATCTCCAGGCTCCAGCAAACCAAAGTTCCGGCGAACCCTTAAATGTATATGGTACAATGTGTTCCACCAAAACATTCATCACTTTCTTTGTAGTCTGCTCCGTGCTTCTACTTGCATTCACTAGCATCCTTTATTCGCGAGCCGTTGGATCTGTTCCTCTAAAACAAAACAAATTGTTACAAACTGTTCTGGTCATCTCACCTCTCTGAATCCAGACTACTCTAATAACTTAAGGAGCTTATATTAGGAACGTCTGACTTCAACGGAAGACATCATCGGAGTTCACTAACCGAGTCAATGGTGAGATGTCATCTTACATCGCCATATTTTAATTTCTCTCTGTACTCGGCGAGATTGCTGACTAATTTCACTGACGCGACGGCGATTTGCAATATCAGTGAGTCAATACGCGACTCGCTACAGAAGATAGATACTCGCTAGGGATACTGAGCACGTGACTAGCACACGTTTGTTCAGTATCTCTATTTCTTAAGAATCTCATATAAGCCCCTGAACTATTGACTATCTTCTTATATTTTCCACAAACTTATATTAATTTAAAATTGTACCCAATTCTCGATGTGCATGATTATCTTCACGTACGTAATAATGGGTTAATATGTCACATTCTAGTATTTAATTACTTGAAATTGATATTGGGGATGATTGGGAGAGAATATTAATGATGTGCCGTATTATGATTTGATCTGAAATTCATATCCAATCTGAAATGGTGAAACATTTGAATGAAATATATAGTTTGTCATGGTGTGAATGCATGGCCTAACTTGTGACAACAACAGAGTTTACGAGTTTTTTGAGATTTACCAGCCTCATATATATTTCCCATAATTATTAATATAAACAATATGATGAAGATGCATCTTTATATAACTTGTCTCTCTTTTCATTTTTGTGTCTTAATTACAAGGGAAAACTAAACAATATTTGATGACAGTTCATGTTGATGTTGGTTCATATAACAGTCGCCTTAATCTATCGTTGTGTCGTTTAGGTCTTTTATGGTTATAAACTTGAGAGATTCGGCAGCACGAAGATTCTTGCTCAATCTAATCTTTTTTAGGCCTACATCGCTGATAGATCAGCATCCAAAAATTCATATGATCCCGAGTTTCGAGTTACTACTATCCACTGGACCACTGGTCAGTGGTCACTGGACCTAATAGGAATGATGAGGAGATATATAGAAATCCCCACTTTTGCGTCTATGCACTCACTCTATGTTTCATATTCCATTGCCCCAAATATGTCACAAAGTAGGTCCTTGGCTACTTTCAACACAACCTTGTCCGATGTTATAAAGAAGAATTGACAATCCTACGAGAAAATGGTGTAACTAATGACGTAATTAGACCAAAAGACGTTCTCTCTCTCATCATTTAATTTATCAAATCATCGATCAGTACCATATATAGTAGTTGAATTCGACAAAGACGTTTGAACAAACATGAAGAGCCAAATATTTGAAAACCTAATATTATATATGTCTAACAACTAACAAGGGTTTAATGAAGCTAAAGCGTGAGTCACGTGAGGTTGCAAAAAACACTAAAACGTGAAATACGTTTATATCCAGATGGCTACAACACCGTCCAACACGGAAGTTGTATCTACCAATCAGTTTAACTGATAACATATTCTGATATTCATAAGCGCATGGTCTACACATGAATTCATGATGAGGATCGAAACACATGGTGTAGGTTTCAGCGTATGCTCTTGGAAACAGGGTTCTTACATCTTCGAAAACAAATTAAAGTCTGAGATGTAAATATATCTCGAGTATGGCAGGTAAAAATATTTGGATGCGTAGCTCAAGATCTAAGGCATGATTAATTTATTGGATTCTCAACAACCGCATAGATCTTTGACACACCATTTGTAGAGCCTTGTTCCATTCTCCTCCGACTTGTCTTAAAGTCCCTTCAATTATTGATTACATTTGATCATATCTAATCTATATAATATGCATGTACGCAAGCGGAATGATTGGAAGAAAAAAACGGGATACTATTAATTAAGTAGCATGAAATTTATGATATGATCCATTGTAACAAAATAATAAAATTATTTTGAGAATTAAGATGGTTCGTTTAACAGTGCCCAAAAATATATCTTAATTTGGGACGTCATTTTTAAGTCTTTCATAGGTTATAAACTTGAGAGATCCACCAGCATGAAGATTCTTGCTCAGTCTAATCTTTCTTAATCCTCCGTCGCTGATAGGCTTGTATAGTCGCGGATGTTCAGCATCCACAAATTCATCTGGAGCTTCAAGATCTCTATCCACTGGTCCTAATAGGAACGAGGCGATTGTAAGCCTCACTTTTGCCTCTATGCATTGCACTCTATGCTTCACATTGCATAACCTTCCATTGCTCCATATCTATCAAAAAGCAATTATAAAGTTCAATGTTTCATGTGCAACAGTCTACACAATTTTGAACTATATATATACTATAGCTAGCTAGTGGTGATATATATAATATCTCACCGTAGCCATGTCACCAAGGTTGACAAGAAGGGTGTTCGGCGCTGTGTTTATGGGGAAAAAGGATCCTGAAGAATTGTCCATGACTTCAAGTCCACCAACATCCTCATCGCCTTGAAGAATTGTCAGGAAACCAGGATCAGTGTGTAGTTCCACACCGAGTTTTCCAACTGTTTCGGGCTTAAAATGATATTTGTTCATCCGAAAATGGCTCGGCCATCCTCTCAAAAAATGTGGATCCTTGACTCCGTAACTCTCCGCTAATCTCCTTGCTAAATCCCTTGCAAGACCATCAATAGCTGTCGCATACTTCAGCATAATCTCCCTTGCAACAACAACAAACAAAAACATACATATTAAACCAGAGTGCGTTTGATGATCTATCCGAACCAAACCAACAGTGCATTCAGTAATAACGACAGGAAAAGAAAAGTGCAAAGATAGAAACCTATGATGTGCAGAGACGTGGAGTTTATCACAAAAGCTACTGACAGCTTGAGGAGATGTCATGTCAAAAAGACCTAATGATTCATACAAAGGATTCGACTCACTTTGAGGCTTGTAACCACTCCCAAGTAACACATCGGTGTTTCCCATTTTCGTCTCGTGTGGACGCTCATGGAGATCTCTAACAGTCTTTTTCATCTCAGCCATCAAAGACAAAGAGACTCCATGGTTTATCACCATGAAACATCCCCATTTCTCACTTGCCTTACGGATCTTTCGATTCAGAATCTCAACATAACCTTCTTCCAAGTCTATTGTCGGAATTACTCCTTTTAGTTCCACCATTATCTTCCATGGAAAGGTTGACAAAAAGAATTATAAAAGAAAAGAGTTCTTTCTCTAGTCAACTCAAAACCCTACTTAATCCAATATATGGTTGTATAGACATTAACTAGAGAATGACGTAAAAATTAGTGAGTTTAAAGAATTTCAGAAATAAAAGAGTACGTACCTTAACGAGTTAACGTTGTCGGGGATCTACTAGTGTCTCTAAATTCTCTCGAGAAAACAAATGAGTAGATGTAATGGAAAAGGGTTGGCTTATCGAAGGCAAGATCACTTTATAAAGAAGTCCCAAGTATTTTCGACCACACACAAAAGTCTTGCCTTAATAATTTACTTTATAAAATATTGAATAGAGAAGAAACTGAACGTCGACGCCTATCCCACAACGTTTTCCACGTGAAATTTATTAATAATATCCTACTCAGCCTGATACTACGGGCATAGTTTTGCTAAAACCATACATGCATGCAAATGATAATTTGATTATATAGTGATGCAATGCAACTACATAGTTTAATAATGACTGATGATCAACGTCACCGCTTACTCTCTTATTAGTGGTTTGAGATAACATGTGGCGACATGGGCGGATCTACAGCTACAGAGGATGGTGTATTTGCCCACTATATGCATGCAGACATCGAACTACTCCTCAAGTTGCACGCCAATTGCATAAGTTGTGCCAACAACACATGTAAACAATAAGCAAATTAAATTGGTTCTTGTTACTGCCAAGTAGATCAATCTACCAATGGGTTTGCCATAAGGCTCATGGATCAATTACAAGTTGGTGATTTGGACAAAACCAGACTATTTACTTCCGGACTCCAATCTTTAATCAACTCTACAGTTACTGAATATGATTTTGATAATTTCTTTCTTCTTTTCAGATACCAAGAAACAGAGGATCAAGAATAGTATTGCATCCACAAAGATCTGAAGGTAAAAAAATTCATACAATGCAACAATCGAATAGGTATACATCTTTATTTTTGAACCACCAAAAAGGATAGTGATTTATATCTTTATTTCTCATTCCTAGGGAACAATCACACTAACCTGCAGTTTTCTAGCTCCATAACGCAACCATATTAAAAATCCCCTTTAGGTCAATTATCTAGCTCTTCATGGGTTATAAGCTTCAGAGCTTCTCCATCATGCATTTTTTTAGTCATTCTAATATTCCGTATCCCTTCGTGACTAATAGCCTTGTATAGCCGGGGATGCTCTGCATCTACAAACTCACTTGGAGGTTCCAAATCTGTATCCATTGGTCCCAATAAGAAGGAGGCTATAGAATACCTCATTGTTGCTTCTTTGCATTGCACTCTATGCTTCACATTGCACAATCTTCCATTGCTCCATATCGTAGCCATGTCCCCGAGGTTGATAGCAAGCGTGTTTGGCAACGGGTCTATTGGGAAAAAGTTTCCTGAAGAGCTGTCCATAGCTTCAAGTCCACCAACATTTTCATCATCTTGAAGAATCGTCAAGAACCCTGAATCCGTGTGTAATTGCACACCGAGCTTACCGACTGCTTCGGGTTTAAAATGATATTTGTTAATCCGAAACTGGCTTGGCCAACCTTTGAAAAACTCAGTTTCAACAAGCCCGTAACTCTCTGCTAGTCTCCTCACTAAATCCGTTGCAAGTCCATTGATAGCTTCTGCATACTTAACCATAATCTCCCTGCAAGATTCATCAAGACATAAATCAATTGTTCCATCACAAGAAGAACCCTTTTGAAACCAAAGAAAAAAAGAAATGAACCTTTGATCTGCAGAAGCTTCAAGTTGGTCACAAAAGATATTGACAGCTTGAGGAGAAGCCATGTCATAGAGGCCTAATGCTTCATAGTAAGGATTGGTTTCATTTGGAGCCCTGTAACCACTACCTAGTAGCACATCGGTGTTACGCAGTTTCACCTCGTATGGACGCTCAAAGAGATCAATAACAGTCTTCTTCATGTCAGACATCAAAGAAAATGAGACTCCATGGTTAATCACCCTAAAACAACCCCATCGCTCACTCGCTTCACGGATTTTCTGATTCAGAATCTTATCAGAAACCTCTCCCAAGTCTATAGTCGGAGTGACTCCATTTTGTTCCACCATTTATCTTCAATGGAGAGGCTCAAAACAAGAAGTATTTCTCTACTCAACGCAACAACCTAAGGCCAATGTTATAAAGAGGAAAAGAAAACATCCTTAGAGAGTAATGACGTAATGGATGAGATCAATGTAGAAAATTAGTTTCACCAAAGACAATTTTCTCTGATCAAAACACTAAAGTAGTCTGAATTCGACAAACACTTCGTTCCAACGAAACAGAGGAAAAAAAAAGTTTGAAACTTTTATATCTCAAATTGGCTAAAACAGTTATCAGTGAAAACAAATTTACATCTAAATCAATTAGAATAAAATTAACAAGACATCCACTACTACTTCTTCTGGACAAACATCAATTACGTCTAAAATTGAAGGAAACCCAATACAGAGTTATGCGTAAACAAGATGCATTCACCCCTTTTTTTGTTCTACAAACCGAACAAGCTATATAGACAAAGACGAATCGATATTTTTGCTTATTCTGGGTAAACATCACTTACGTGAAAATTTGATTATCTTCTTTATATATCTATGCTCAAAAGAGATTTTCAGAAGTAAAAGAGTACCTTAATTTCGTCGGGGATCTAAGATTTTCTCGAGGAAACGAAAGGAGTTGATCAAGTGTACGAGTGGCTTATTACAGACGAGTAAGAAAAACGAAATCGAACTCGGGAAGTAATTTGGATCTACAGAGACTTTTCTGCTTTGCGAGTTGTGTTTTGTTTTGTCCCTCAGACCTCACATTACGACAAGGAAATGGCGTCAATAATTTTACGCAACGTTCTCCACGCGCCAAATTTCTTTATTTATTTTTTCTTTTCCTAAATTTCTAATTTTTCCCAAATCTTCTTCTAACTTTCTAGTCTTTTAGTTTTCTTAATAAAGGAAAAAAATCTTTCACCAAAAAATGGAAAATTGACAACAACAACAAAAATCTCTAAACATCCTGTAAAATTCATCCATCCAATTATCATGAATGCAATTTTTCTTAAAACTACACTAACTTTACCAACCAAAATACATGCATATATTCATTAATATTCCATTTTCATATAAAATTTTTAGTATATAGATATGTGCCAAAACATTATTTTCTTCAGAATTTTGCAAATTACAGTATATCAAATTCATATATATTATGAAATATTTGATTAAATTCTTACTTTATAAATAATTGTTTGTTTAATCAACTCACTGACTGAAAAAACAATCAATTTGAAAACTTAAAATTATGATAGATATATAGGCCCTACTCTCACTCACCTTAATCAGAAACTGATATCTGCTACTTCTCGAGTTTTCTTACAAGATGTGTAAGACCCAAATCTCAAAATCTCAAGTTTTCTTACAAGATGTGTAAGACCCAAATCTCAAGTTTGCAATTCCAATATCTCAGGTCTAAAAGGAAGACATCCCTGCGAGTTGTCTAAACTTCTCATATGAGACCCAAAACACGAACTGCCACGGTCCAAGCCTTGCCCATGTCGGGAAGAACCCTTTCCACAAAGCTCTTATTCCTTCAAACTTAACTGTCTTCGCCAAACACTCGTAAGAATTTCTATACACAGCTTTCTCACCTTGATTCATCATCCTTGTCTTCACCACATCAGCCGGACAACTCAGAGTTGTAGAAGCAAGACCCGACATTATAGAAGCAAGCGTGTGCGCGTAAATGTTATCCTCAGAGATCTTTTTATCGATGACAAAGTGTTTGGCGTGATCATAACAAGCTAGTTCTCCCATATTCACTAGAAATGCTCTCTGGATGTTTGGAAGAACACCTTTCCATAGCCCTATTACTCCTTCTGATTGAAGGATTTTGGTGAAAGCTTCGATTGGTCCCGAGTATCTCGGTTTCAGGCCTTGACTCACCAATCTACCATCTGCTTGCATTCTCACTTTAACCAAATCAGCTGGGCTAGCTACTACCTGCATTTCTAGTAAAAGCACAATAAGAAACATTTTAGTTTTAGTCTTTAGATAACACTCAAATGTCAATTCTAAAGATATAATCAAACTAGAAGATCTCTATACAGAACTTGAGAAGTCTTAAATTCTCCAGAGATCCACGAGTTTCCATTAGTAATCAGTGTTCTGAGGGAGCTTAATTGTAACAACTAGCAGACAACAAGCAAGCAAATGATTTAGAATAAGGATATGTGAACTGAACATTGAGCAATCCAAGTTTTAAGATCTGCATGGATTCTCTCATCTTTAAACCAAAAGTCGCAGCTACTAGAATTCAATAAAAATGGAACAAAATCCCCTTTTGCAGCCTTATTCTAAGAAGCATTATCAAAGGAAACTAAACATAGAGATCAAATGTTCAATTCGATTAGCTAAATATACTCTTAACAACTGCTACATTGATTACAAAAACTTAACAAGACTCTAAGGATTCACCGATGAAGAAGCACCGTTACCTGAGCTATAACACCAGAAAATCCTCCGACGAGAGCCTTAGTGGCGAGAGGAAGAGACTCGCCGCTGTTAGCTTCAGATCTGACGACGAATCCTTTCAAATTCTCGTATCCAATGATTCTAATAGGCGTGTAGAACAAATGTCTCATTATCGCCGGAGATAAACCTTTGTAGAGACCAATCACACCTTCCTTCCTCGCAATCTCCGATACGACTCCGATGGCGCCAATCCGTTGCGCACCATGGAGCTGCATTCTGGTCTTTGTGAGATCTATCGGAAACGTAACTGACTCTGCGACCATTGCAGATAGTGACGCAAGCAGGATCCTCGTTCCGGTCGGTGATTCTCTGGTCACTCGGCTCCGCTCCATTCTCACCGAGTCACCGGATTCGATTACTAAACTCACAGTCACCGAGTTAATTACCCAAAACTTTTTCTACCATACGACATCGTTTTGGTATCAACGTTATTTGTTCAATGTGTGTACTTAACGACGTCGTTTATATACTCTTAGGCCTTTCAGCCTTATGGGCCTCTGTATATGTTGTTCACTAATTCTAAAATACAGAACTTTAAAGATAACATCCGACGTGGCAAAACATGAGAGACCAACGTGGCAATCTTTATGATTTTTCAAAGTAGACAATAGACTATTGTCAATAGCACACTATAGTATTTTTGAGCTCCTCCCATTTCCTATCCTTAAAAAGAAACATAAATAACAATAAAAATGAGCTCCTTCGCCACTAACTCTCCGCCACCGTATCTCCTCCTCCGGCCGAATTACCGTCGCCGTATAAACCCACCATTCTCCGTAGTATGCTGTGCCGGAGAATCCCAACAAGATATCTTCACTCGCCGGAGAACCCTGCTGACTTCGCTTATAACATTCACCACCATTGGCGGCGGCGCCGTCACGTCATCAGCGTTAGCACAGGAGAAATGGGGGACGAGGTCATTCATAAAAGAGAAATATTTTATGCCGGGGCTATCGCCTGAGGATGCGGCAGCGCGTATAAAACAGACGGCTGAAGGATTGAGAGACATGAGGGAGATGTTGGACCACATGTCGTGGAGGTACGTTATATTCTACATAAGATTGAAACAGGCTTATCTGTCTCAGGATCTAACCAACGCCATGAACATCTTGCCGGAGAGTCGCCGGAATGATTACGTTCAGGCGGCAAACCAGCTAGTCGAAAACATGAGTGAGGTATAAGTTAAAACTCTAATCCACAAATTATTTCATATTTGTTATCAATACGTAACAAAAGATTGTTAAATGTTTTTTTTTATACAATAGTTGGATTTTTACGTACGGACGCCAAAGGTGTATGAGTCGTATCTCTACTACGAGAAGACATTGAAGTCGATAGACAACGTGGTGGAGCTTCTTGCTTAACTCAGTTGTATTATTAGTTTGCATATATCTATCTCTTCACAAGAAATTTCTGAAATCATTATAGTACATTAAATTGGATATAAAGTTAAAGACATTGAGTCACTGTAGACGCAAAGACACATTACATCGTTATTTCTATGGAAAATCAAATCGATGTACATATGTTCATAGATATATCAGTGGCGTGAGAGGGAGACAGCAGAATTGATAACAACAAGCAAGAGTAAGATCAATGCGGCGAAAGAACCGATGAGAGATCCCGAGATGCGTTCGCAGAATTTGTCAAATTGCTGGCAGATCGGTTGCCAGTTAGCGGTTGTGTTGCCCTCGTGAGCTAAATACACTGTGGCAGTTGCTGCTGATGCGCCAGAGCTCACCAGAGCCAACATCACCTTATTATATATAGAGACAATAAATGGCAACATTTTGAGTATTCTCCTCGTGAGTCGACATAAAGTCATTTCAAAATGGAAGTTTTATTGGGTCACAGTTTCGTTTCCTCTGTTTTATTATACCACCTTTTATGATCGTAGATTCAGAATGTTATAAAAACCGGTCCAAAGATGGTATAATAAAACACAGTTCTATATTAATCCAAAGTTTATCCACACATATTATATCCCTCAACCACATACAGTACTTAGATCATGAAAAGTTTGTAAAAATTTAGAAAAGAGGAACTATCAAAAAAGAAAGGGAGAGAGATTTACCGTGTCGATGACGAGCAAGATAATTCTTGAGGTTTTAGCTTTAGTACCGAAGATATGAAAGATACTGACAGGTAGAGAAAGAACCAAATATCCACCAGCAATCGCGTTTGCAACCACGAAAAACCTACGAGGCAGAGCAAATACTGTTATATATATACACACAATCAATGCATGGTGATTAACAAACAGATAGTGATCTTCGAATCTTTTACATGAGCGTTGGTAAGTCACTGTAATTAGCTTTGAGGAGTATAAGCTGAGTCAAAGAAACAACAGACTCATGTGTTGTACCCATTGCAAGTGCACTTCCTATAGTTCCAAAAACAGCAAATAACCGCAGAACGAATCCAAGACCCAAAATCCCTTTGTTTATAACCAACTTTGGCTCAAAAGTAATAACTTTCCTAGATGATCTTGAAGTTTCCCCAGCTTCAATCCTTTGTGCTTCCCTAGCTTCAATATGATTTGCTTCCTCAGCTTCAACCCGGCGTGCTTCACCAGCTTCAGTTTTCTTTGCTTCTTCCATCTTATTTCTTTCTTCTCTCTGTGACTTTTTACTACACAAAAAGGGTCTGCAATTTATATAAATATCTACCGTGAGGACAATTCAAGAAGTGGTTAGGACTTTGAAATAGTATACTAGTTTGTAAAACCATAATCTAAGTGTAACATTCATATAAAGACAAAGAATTTAGGTTTTTTGCTGAGGACATATAATGAGCAAAGATTTATTTGTTATCTTGTGTTTAGCCTCTCTTTACCTGCTCTAATTTCTGTTACATCCAACAACAACCAATAGGAGTTCTCTTTTTGGCATTATATTCCATGTCTTTAGCTACTACTAATCCGAAGCTATAAACTTTGAAGTGTTTACTAATTTGACTGTCATTTTTTTCTGATACTGATGAAAAATATTTGATTTCTTAGAGACATAAGCTTGAACCAGTGAAATGAGAGCAAAGTTCCAAAAGATGATTCAGACATAAAAATCCCTCCTTTATTTCTGACGTTGTAAGATTGTCTTAAAACTACGAGGTCTGTTTTGTCTTTTTAAAGAATGAGGCAAGTGCTTCTTTTGAAAAATGTCCCACATCGACGAGTTAGAGAAGCGGTAGTCAATCTTGTGTAGTATATAAAGGACCCTGAGCCTTACTTGCAAATCATACCTTTCTCGGCCTTTTGGCTAAGATCAAGTGTAGTATCTGTTCTTATCAGTTTAATATCTGATATGTGGGCCATCGGCTCACACGATATTAACTCTATTTTTTAAGGGAGAAGGCCCGTTAAGATAGCTTGCTATCTGGGCTTTCGCGAGTCGCCCATGCGTTGCACTACTGCACGGGCCTGGCTCAACCCGCCAATCATTTAGTTCCAATCTTATGAAAACTTAGCCAAGATGACTAGTTTAATCACAAACGATAAAATACAAACCAAAGGAAGAGCTCAAATTTATAATCCATTGTAGCTTGTATAGTTTCAGAGTGGAATATGGTCAGACAATGCAATTCCTGCGTGATAAAGAAAAACATATCCTGGAAGAATAACAGGAGGGTTCATACATCAAATCTCAAACAACAGTATAACTAGCGTACAGAAATATTGATATTTCCTTAAATGTAATACAATAGATAGTGAAATGTTTTGTTACTAAAAGTGGAAAATGACAAACACTTGAGAAAACTCAAACAGTAAACCAAAGTATAAACTAAAAAGAAACAGATGAAAGCACACCCTCTTGTTTACATTTCTTTATGTGAACTGCGTAGACAGCTTTTTTCTTTCTACAAGTAAAAACATCATTGTGTATAAAACTGCATCAACACAGAAGTTCCTGCAACTGTTGAACACTCTCTCAATCTTTCCTTTCTAAGATGGGTTTTCTCGGTTTAAGATTCACGGTTTCTTCTCTTAGAATTCGAATTCTGCAATAAATAATCATATACGTAAGTGTGTATCTTGATTGATGATGCATACAAACATTGCATATTTTCAAATGAGGATATTAGTACATACCAGTTTACTGTAGTCATCGCGTTTTGCGTACTTGGATTTGTTAGAACTTTCGGTATATGGAAATGATGTTGGTAACAAGACAAGTCCATGATCCATGTCGAAAGAGTTAGCCCTTAATCTCAATATTACTTGCGTCAGGGCTTTCATAGCGGCATCAGGATTTCCTGTGATCTGACCACAGCAAAAAGACATTCACTTAGTTTTACAACAACAAAAATGTTAGAACACAATCTGGATATGTATTCTAATTACCTGAACCATCTCTTCATCTTCTCGTGCTATTTTTGGTACATCTTCTTTTTGAAGAATGCGGATATTTGCTCTTGTTACACTCCTCATCTCGGATATAACAGCTCCACCTTTTCCAATGAGACACCCGATTTGGGAGCTTGACACAAGTAAACGGGTGGAGATTGCTAAATCATTTGTATCTTTACCCACTTTCTCACTGCACCGCTGTTGTAAGCGTATTGCTGCATTCACCGCTGGAGACTGGTCTCCGTAGAACTATATACACACAAAAACTCAGTCAATGATTCTCATGTTTAAACATGACATAGAAATAGATAAGATATTTGCATTACCTCTTTTGAAGATATGAAAATGATGCAATCATCATCATCAGTTTCTGAGGTGTTGACTCTAATCGTTGCACCAGTTTCTTGCCTGATTTGATTAATGAAAGCACCACCTTTTCCAATAACACCTCCAACGTTTTCAGATGGACAGATGAAGCAAACACAAAACTCCCTAGCATCTGTTATATCTCTATGCACAGCATAGTTTCTGTTTTGCGCTGCAGACATCAACATTGCACCAGGTTGATGCATGGAACTTGAAGAAGACAGTAGCAAGTGTTGAAACCGTGAGGGATTATCATGAAGCAGTGAAGCCGCTTGGTAAAGAGCTTCTCTAACAACCAAAGGTTCTCCAATTATCTGAAAATTTAACCAACACAATGATGAGCTAATTTAGAATTCAAATCCTTTTTAGACTTGTGAGTGTATTGTATCTCACCTGAAGAAGCTCATCATGACTCAAAGTCAAAGCACAAGCTGGTAGATGATCTTTGATGACACGAATCTGAGCATTGGTGTCGTTACGCAGATTCTGGATGACTTGCCCTCCTTTCCCAATAACGCAACCAATTTGGTCTGATGGCACAAGCATCCTCACAGTAACGGTTTGTTTTTTGCAAAGATCATCATCAACATCATCATCATCATCATCATTATCATCAGTGTCCGCCACAACCATGTCATAAACCTTGAAAAGAGCATCCAAAGCAGGGCAAACAAGCTCTCCCTCATCTCCAAATTGATTCAACTCCTCATTAGTGGAGTATATGGTAACAACACGCTCCTCACAACCAGGCAAAGCCTCGTTGATCCTCATGTTTGATTTAGTCTCAGACCTTATCTGCTTTGCGATCTCACCACCTTTGCCGATAATGCTCCCGGTCTTTTTCACAGGGCACAAGAAACGATACACAGTGTCGTCTGACCCAATAACATTATTATCTGTATCATCATGAAGATTTCTTCTCTTACTTCCTCCATTTCCAGTAAACTCAGATTGGAAATTAGATCTCTTACCATGAATGTTCCTCAGAGTACTAGCCATTTTAACAGTGACGATAACGCGGAAACGATCACAATGCCGTCGGAAGCTGGAGAGAGTATGATCGTTAGTTACTAGTTAAAGCTTATATCTTTCACATGTTCCTCTCTATATCAAACAAAATACTAAAAACAACTACATAAAAACAGAGTCTTTGATCATTTCTAAATCCAGTTCTACAGGTAGATGATATCATTCAACTATAAAGATGAGATCTTGGCAACAAAATAGACAGCTCTAGTTAAAAATCAAAGAACCATAGTTTCAGATACAAACAATCTTGACTTCGTCGGTCAACTATACTAAAATTACTCAGAGAGACATAGATTAGGTCAAAATCTCTCCCATAAATTTTAACTCTTTATGAAAATTGAGCTAAGAAAAGAACATACCAACCCAACCGATCAAGATCCATGGACCACAAAATCACCGTATCCAAAAAAACACAACAAACATTTTACTTTTTACATGAACATTTCATTGAGTTCAGAGCTTGAGGAACATGCAATGCTTACCGGAGTAGAAAGCGTAGATGATCGGAGCTTTAACCGATCGGTCTGTCAGTGCAGCCGGAAAATGTGACCGCTTGTTCGCTTTCTCTCTTGGCCTTTGTTGCTTCAATGGTGTTTTGTCTCTTTTTTCTTTGTTTGGGTTTGAAAGCAGAGAAATACAAGTTTTGGGGCTAACGTCTATTATATAATAAATATATCTGATTACAGGTGGCTTTTTAAATTTAATTCTCTTTTAACTGTTCTTCGGGACGTGACGGCACGTAAACTATACTATAAGATATTTATTTTAAATTTACGTACCTGAAATTATAAGTATTTATTTTCGAGAATTATGACGACACAAACTATATAGGATATATGATATTTTCATTGTTTTATTTTTTCATCGAAGATTAGTAATATACTTGATTTTGATCGTAATTTTGGACTCCATAAATGTATTTAAACCAAAAAAAATAGTATTGTTATCACCAACTACATTGAAAATTAAAAATGTTCAACCATCGTTTTAGTTTGGTGAACTAATATTTTAAAAAATGATAAGGACATTAAAAATATTGATTTCGTTGGTATTTCAGTGTCGGTTATATAACAAATTAACGACCAAATAACATATTGATAAGAGCATATGATAAAAACTAAATTATTATTGACGACTTAAGATTTTTCTTATACCACTTGTGTCCGGTGGCTTTGGATTATTGTGTGTAGCTGTGAATTGTATATATAATTCGTCAAATATAATTCTAATTTTTAACCAACTAGTACGAGATAGTCTTCGTTAACAGCATGTGCTCTAGATTGAATGAAATCATATAGAGCTAAAACATATAGAATGACGAAAATAATTTATATGTTTTCGTTGTGTTACAAATTAATAGTGACAAACTAGTAGAACTTTAAAAATGATCTGTAATCCCATTTGATAAGTCATATAAACTACTCAGCAAGTATGCGTAGAAATTTTGTGAGTTAATTTGTTGTACATACCTAAATTAATTGTTTTGGACTTTGGGAGTCATATCGTTGGTTTATCGAATTTTTATGATTTAAAATAGTTATAAACGCGATGAAACAGCACAAAACAATAAATTAATTTATCATATATAGTTTTGAAGCAGCCATGCATCGAGACAATATATGAGATTAGATAATTTACCGGTTAATCAAGTAATTATTATTGTTTTGTGCTGTTTCATCGCGTTTATAACTATTTTGAATCATAAAAATTCGATAAACCAACGATAGTATAGGATTTAATAATATTAACTAGAGTATAAATTAATGTTTGTTCATAAAACCACATTATTTATTTACGACATTTCTTTAGAAACTTTGATGCTTCCCCTCGTTCTCATACACTATGACTCTTTTGGAGAAAACATAAAGATCATATACTTTTGAACTCACCTCTATTTATCAACCTAGAGATATGGGATTTGTCTCTCCAAAAACAATGATGATCTTAGGGTTCATTGCTCACCATCGGGAGATTTGTTTGCTTAAAATTTTGAGGAGAGAAACCAAAATTTCAAAAAGGGAAAAAAATAACAGTTATCCGTTTTAATTGACCAACCCAGTGTTTAAAAAGGACAAAATTACATAAATTTCATGAATTTTAACTATCCATTTAAATTGAACAAATTAAACGAAAGTATAAAATGAAAAAATCAACTTAAATGTTTATGAGTTCTTGACTATCAGTTTAAGTTGACTAAACAAAAGTTTAAAATGGCAGAATCAATTTTACGTTTCATAAAATTTTAACCATCTGTTAAAGTTGATCAAATGGAAGTTTAAAACGACAAAATAAACTCAAAAATTGTTTTTTTGGTAATAAACTTAACTCAAAATTTGTTTAATATAGTTTTTGGTGAATTATGATGTTGATTTTTATATTTGTCTTTTTTTGAATTATATATGTATATATTTTATTTTTCTTTAAAATCTGTTATCCTATTAACTCTTTTTTGCTAATTAAAGGAGGAGCTGCCTAACTCTGAATAATGTGATCCTTCATTATTAGATAAGAATCATAAGATAGATGATTTGATCAAAATTAAGTTCATGCCACTTGATAACAAAAAGAAATAGGGATTCATAGTATAGCTTAGTAATTCAATATTTCCCTATAAAGAAGATACAAGTAATATTAATATTCTTTTGACTCAAAAAATTCAACGAATTCATTTTCTTCCATCAAAATGTTAAAATGCATTCCACCTTTTCAGTTTTTCAACAAAATGAATTCAACTACATTAATTACTGCTTTACTATATGTATAAATAATGAGTCCTTTTTGCCTTTTATACATAAGATTTTAAATACATTGTGTACACACAGAAAAAGAAAAAAAGTTAACATACTTACATTACACACAGTACAGTAAAGTAAAGAAGGAGAAGAAGAAGAAGAATCAAATTTCTCCCATTTCCAAGAAATTAGGGTTTTTCTTTCTTCTCGATCGAATTCGCGGCTACTAGTTTCAATATCTTCCGACAACAGTCCTCTTCTTACTGATTTTGTCTCTCCGAGTTTTGAAGCAGTAAGCCCTTTACTTTAAGCGTTTTAATGTCCATTGGAAATTTCGTAATGCATTGCAATGAAAATTTCGACAATGTGGGTTATTCTTTTTTGCTTTTGATCTTCTTCGTAAGGAGAATCAAGGCATTTTCGAATCTAAAGTTCAGATCTTTGCTACTCGTAGGATGAGTTCTTAAATTTTGCTTACTGGGTAGGTAGATTACTTCTTTTGAAAATTTCCAGATTTGGTTTTTCTTTCTTCATGGTTCTGTCTGGTGTTTATCTAGTGAGCTTTGGTTAATGTGAATACGTAATGTCCTGAGTTATATGTTTGTTTTGATGATTGAAAGTTTGAAACTTTGTTGCTATTTTGATTACTCAACTCCAGGTGTGCTAAGCTAAAGGAACAAGGGAACAACTCTGAATTATGTTTTCCCGATATCTGTCTCATAGTTTGTGGAGTTGGAGGGGTGTTTAAGCCTTGATTTGGAGACTAGTCTTCAGACGTACTGCTGTGAGCTGAATATGGGTTCGCTCTGTTGTGTTGCTGCGAAGTCAGATAGTTCAAATTCTGCAAGTGGGGACTTTTCCTTTCGCCCCCATGAGCCTTATTGGAGGACTAACACAAGTTTTTCTCCACCTTCATCGAGATGGGATGTCCATGGATTAATTGATGGTATTAGCTGTTATGGATCTTCCACTTCATCAAATGCTAATGTTCTTCGTAGTCCTGACCTTTCTCAGGCGCTTCATTGGACACCTAATAATTTTGAGTCTGCAACAAGAAGAGGTTTGTTGCATTAATATTCACATTCTTCCTTTTTATATCTTTTTACATCAACCAAATTCCTTGTGCCAACTCAAGATTTAACAAAACCTATTTTTAAAAATTTAGTTTCTTGTTCTGATCAGCGTACATATCGTTTCTCATTTCTCTCTGCAGATCAAATTCTTAAGCAACTTCCGGGTACATCCAGAAATGTTGGTTCGTTCTCATCTGGTTCTGATATTGGTGACTCTGAACCTAACAGAAACTTCTCAAGCCGGCGCTTTTTCCTGTCCAAGCCTGTTCATCCTATACTGCATCCTTCTGATAATGTTAGGGATACAACATCTGATTCTGCGGATGCCTGCAGTTGGAGCAGCGGGACTACAAGCAGCATTGATTCTGTGGATGTTGCAGAGCCAGTTCTTGACTGGGATAACAACTCTACCAAAGCACAGAGGGTAGCTTCAAGTACTTTTAAATGTGGATTGTGTAACAGATACCTCACGCAGAAATCTCCTTGGGGATCTCGCTCCATCGTAAGAAATAGAGACATGCCTGTGACAGGAGTGCTTCCATGTCAACATGTCTTTCACGCTGAATGTCTTGACCAGTCAACTCCAAAGACGCAACACAATGACCCGGCTTGTCCAATATGCACAAAACAGGAAGGAGAGCTCTTCAAAACACACAACATTCTCGCGAGGCTTAAACCGCTTTGTGAAGATGGACCATCTACAAGACCATGGGGTTGTGCTCAGGTTGGTGACTGTGTTGAAAGTGCTGTTAATGTGCCCCCTAAAAACACCATGATGATGATAAACCGGAACCGGCTAAGGAAAAATCTCTCACTGAGAGGGAACTCCAGCAAAGAATTCCCAAGTAAATTCAAGAAAAGTAACTCATTTGCCAAGGAAAATCTGACAAATCAAGTCTCGCTTATGCATTCGAGAGGGAAAGAGAAAGCTTCATGGTAGCTGGGGAGGGAAAAAACAGAGAGATCAAAAGGTCGATTCTTTGACCTGCTTTAATTTTTAACCTTTTGACAAGTATTGATATTGGATGATCAAGTATTCATTGTGGGAAGATCTGTAAACAAATGTCTTTAGAGCTTTGATTGGTTATGTAAACTAGTTGTATCTAGTAAATCATCAATCTGTTGGCGACCATCTTAACTGGTTTATTATCCAATAGATAAGTGTCTTTTGTTCGGTTTAATCGCTGATCTAAACTGTACCAATTCCGGTTTGTCTAGACGGCTTGGTAAATTGCCAAACTGTACGATATGGTATTGGACCAACAACACCATCAATTTGATAGGTTCTGAAATATATATTTTTGATCAGATTACTTCCTCATTGCTGTGAATATTCTAACCAACATTTGAATTTCTGGTTGATCTCAAACTGATAAATTCTGAACGAAGTCATGACCATTTGATTAAGTGGTACTACAAATAATTTTATCTGAACAGAAAAGGTAAATATATATAATTATTCAGGGACAAGGGCCATGAGTTCATGACTTAAAAGGTAAGGACATGTGTAATTATGCAAAGGAACAAATAAGAGAATTTGATAACAAAGAGAGCATAATGATATCTCACCATATACTCCTTTAGTAGCAAACCCTTTAGGCTCACAATTTCACCCAATAAACCAGAATCAGATAAGGACATGACGGCATGACCACGTTCATATCACTTTAGAGACAAAACCACCAATAAAATTAAAACGTAATCACTACTTCTGATTTCTTATTAGATGAAGTGTGTAAGAACCTGCATGTCATTACACTGCCTACACTAATTTGATATACTAACCATAGTTTTATAGAATATGGCCCATTACAGAAGAGTGAGCTTTTTGGATACGAACGATGTTTATAGTTATTTTTCTTAGCAATTATTTCGACATCTGCATATGCGTTTAGGACGACCTAAGATGACAACAGGGTTATCAAAACATTCACAACGTAAGTTTTTCTTTCCTTCTCCTGGACTGCCTTTCTTACTTATCGATTCTATGCACGTTTTCTTACCGTCGTTGCCACATTTTCCAGGGTATTCTCCTGTATATTCACATACTCCTCCTGCTTGCTCCACACAGACACTTTTCACCTCTATTTGTTTTATATCAAATGACAAGAAAAGTGTTAAATTGTGTAGCTAGAGACACAAATTTAGATGAAATTATCATAATGGAAGACAAGATAAAGTGAAGTTTACCTTTAATGTTGTTCGTAACAAAGACCATAACAAGACAAGAAACCATAAACAAAGTAGAATATTTCATGATTCAAAACGAGAGAAAGATGTAAATGAGTGTTTTCGTCAAAACTATTTTGTTTCTCTGTCTACACTGAACTAACACTTGAAACTAAATATATTCAAGAAAGGATAAGAATAGCTATTCTTATTGCATGTTATGGGAGAATAAACAAAAAAGAGAGGTGGAGCCAAGTCAACTAGATCGACAAGATAGTGATTTAGTTTTAGAAAATTTCTTCTAAATAAAAGTCACATGTTTATTTGCTAAATTTTCATATGTTTTGGTATTAGTTGCATATATATATTTCAAATTTTTTTTTATCAAAACCCCACTTTGTAGTAAATAAGAAAAACTAATATTTTTCTTAGCCATACGAGTTAGGAGTGTTAGGTGCTTTCGGCTGGTGAAATGATTATATTGCCTTATCAAGTCTAATTTTATGTGATATAATGACTTTGCAACTTGAGAACCGCTACACATTGGTAATACTATTAATGCTGCTTTAGATCTTTGGGACAATGTTGGTCATCTCATTTCGTACTCTTATCATTATCAACTTCAGTCTTCAGATTATTCTATCTCGTGTCGTTAGTTTCTGGTTAAGGTTAATTGTATTTAAACCATAACCATATAAAAGTTAATTGTCCGTTTTTTCTAACTAACATTGTTGCTTCATCCACTCAGATCCTTTAGTTGAAACAGCAAAAGGTAAAATAATCATAATTATCCAGGGCCATGACTTTAAGCCATGGATATATGATTATGCAAGGAAATTTTTCATAATTATCCAACAAAGAGAGCATCATGATCTCTAACCATGCGTTCCTTATTGTAACAAACTAGTTTTAAAAAATGTATTTGTTTGTTGACCATCTTATAGGATCATTATGTCTACTACACGAATCATCATCACTTAGACTCGCAAACTCTTCCACTTATAAACCAAGTATAACCCTTTTCTTCAGGCAAAACTTTGTCTCTGAATATAAACAATTAAGATTAGACATGTCTCGTCTTGTGTTTCTCTTTATCATCTCCATGCTCATTAATCTGTCACAAGGTATTGTCTTCTTGTGTTAAGCAAATATATATATGCCTTGAAGTTTTTTGATGAAATGTTGTTTGATGTTTTCCTCAGGAGTGCAAATGCCTTACATGACCACTGATCCGAAAGAAGTCGCTGGCAAGTCATTCGATTACATTGTTGTTGGAGGTGGTACCGCGGGATGTTCCTTAGCCGCGACTCTTTCTGAAAAATACTCTGTTTTGGTCATTGAACGCGGTGGCTCGCCTTTTGGAGATCCATTTGTAGAAGAAAGAAAGTACTTTGGATACCCACTGCTGAATACAGATGAATACTCATCTGTTGCGCAAAGTTTCACCTCTCTAGATGGAATCGAAAACTACAGAGGGCGTGTTCTTGGAGGCTCGAGCGCTATAAATGGCGGATTTTACAGCCGAGCTAGCGATGAGTTTGTAAAGAAAGCTGGTTGGGACAAGGACCTCGTTCAAGATTCTTATAAATGGGTTGAATCTAAGGTTGTCTTCATGCCTGAATTGACTCAATGGCAATCTGTTGTGCAATTTGGGTTTCTTGAAGCAGGGTTTTATCCATATAACGGGTATAGTTTGGATCACACGCTAGGGACAAAGATCGGTGGAAGCATATATGATCAGTGTGGGAAAAGGCATACATCTGCAGACCTTTTGGGATTTGGTAAACCAAATTGCACCACTGTTCTCTTAAACGCAACGGTAAAGAGCATAATATTTGATGGTAATAAAACTCGCGCTGTTGGGGTCAGGTTTATGAAGAGTGATGGTAGCTCAAGTAAGACCTACAAAGCTCATGTTGAGAAGCATAGAGGCGAAGTTATACTCACTGCTGGAGCTTTAGGTAGTCCGCAGATTCTTCTCTTAAGCGGCATTGGACCCGAGAATCATCTAAAAGATCTTGACATTCCTGTGGTTGTCGACCTCAAGCAAGTCGGAAGAAAAATGTCGGATAATCCAGCGATCTCTCTTCTTGTTGATAGATTCTCGCAAAATCGCACGCTCGAGCCACCTCAAGTTGCAGCAATAGCAGAAGGTTTCAAATTCATACTCGAATCCGAAGTTCTTCCAACTAACATTACCACAACAAGAATCTCCATAGCAGCCAAGATCGCGTTCCCTAAATCCAAAGGGAGGCTCAAGCTCAACAGCACAGACCCTAGGGAGAATCCGTCAGTGAAATTCAACTACTTAGAGAACAAGGAAGACCTTGACGCATGCCAAGAGATGGTTCTGCATCTTCAACATGTAGCAAGGTCAGAGACTGTGACGTTTTTCTTGGGGACACAGGCACAGGATAAGCTTGTGGCGGGTGATGAAGAGCTTAAGAGCTTCTGTAAACAGAACGTGGGAACTTATTATCATTACCACGGCGGTTGCGTTGTGGGATCTGTTGTGGACGAGGACTATAAAGTAGAAGGTGTGAAACGGTTAAGAGTCGTTGATGGTTCAACGTTTGAAGAATCACCAGGAACTAACCCTATGGCCACAGTTCTAATGCTGGGAAGGTATCAAGGAATCAAAATACTCAAGGAACGAGAAGCCAAAGAAGAAGAAAGGTTCCTTTCCCCTCAAGGAAGCCCACAACCACAACCCTAAACATTAAAATCCTTGTTTGTGTTGTTGATTGCCACAATGAGAATGAATCACGTTCTTGAATTATTTCAATTTCAGTAACAAAATACAACGAATTCTGGAAATTGATTTTAGAAAACGAAAAAAAAAACTATACAAAGCTTTCGTCTACCAAAGCTAAACCTAAGACTCTGTTTCATCTCGTGGGTTCGAGTCATCACCTTGTCTTCCTCTTCCTCCATCTTCTTCACCTCTTCTCTCGCTGCCGTTAATGGAGATCCCAATCCAAATCCCAACCTTCTTCTCTCGTTTCACTTCCTCAACAGGCATCTCGTACCTACACATCGGACACGTGGCGTGCCTCCCCAACCACTCCTCCACACACTTTGAGTGAAACTTGTGCTTACACGGCATCTCCGCCGCCACGTCACCTTTGCACCACTCCTCCAAGCAAATCGCGCAAGAGCTTCCTCCCATCTCGTTATCCTCTCCAATCACGACACGTGGCATACTCTGAACCGAAGCTTTCGACGCCGGCGTTCTCCCCTGTTTTTCAACGCCGCTGAAGAAATCTTCGAGTCCAGGACCCGATCTGATCATCACCACTCTTGGGTTCAACGGATCGATGGCGATCTCCGCCTGTCTCGTCGTCCGATCTGTCGACTCTTGGCCGCCCTCACCAGCTTCTGCGGCGGCTACAGCTAAAATCACCGGTAAAAATCGAGAGAGACCATCGCTTCCTCTTTCGACCATCCTCTCGAACATAGAAGAAAACTCAGCGAAATCGTTTTCAGAAGACATCACGCTAAACAGTCGATCAAAAGAAACAAAAAAAGAGAGTTTTTTCTGAAGAACAGAGAGAGAAAAAAAGCTAACTTTCTCGGGAAAAATCTAAGAAGAAGTAGAAGGAGAAGAAGATAGGATAAGTAAAAATCGTAAGCTACAATACAAACAAGGGTGAAGAAAGGTTTGAGATTATATATGTTAGGGGAAGATTACAGTAGCTTCATGAAGAAAGTGGCAAAAACAGAGAAAACGAAGGTTACAGAAGACTCTAGAACCATTGGACGACTAGACTTTCCATTTTTTTTCAATAAAAAAATAAATTAACTATTTTTATTATTTAAAACCTTATCCTCTTTCACTAAATGACAAAAAAAAGAAGAGAGATATTTTACACTGTGAATACATAATAAAAAAATACATTTTGTGTTATTTCCCAAAAGGCTGAGAACGATTATGTTTTTATAAATTCTACCAGGTCATCCCTGCACATAAGGTGTTTGGTTAAATTCCGCTGAGAAAGATTTGTTTTTTTTTGTCTGTTAGCTGAGAGAAATCTTCCTGCTTTCGATGCTTTACGAATGAATGGTATCTCTCGCATGGCTGCTTTGAGTTCCCTCGCGTCTATTCAGTTTAGAGTCTCTGACATTCTCGGAGCTCGTCTAAAACCTTGTTTCCTCTATCCAAATCGAATGACAAGTAAGTGGTATAGTTCGTATTACTCTGTTCCTCTTCCATGTTTCTTATCCTCTTGCTTGCTTACTTGATTCACTACTTTTTTTCGACCCTTTTATCAGATAAGTCTGTAACGCCGTTTGTGATTGAAGCAAGAGGGAATGCTCGAGTGGAGAGCCCAAAAACCAGGAACAGGAGAAGCAGGAAGAAGGTAACTTTTCTGAAGGCATTTTCGTAATGATACACACAAGTTTGAAATCTTTTTACAACATTGTTTGAAGTTTTTTTTTTTTTTTTTTTTTGCTTTGGGACAGTTTACTGGAACACAAACAAAACCAAGGCTTTCAGTCTTCTGTTCAGATAAGCAACTGTATGCTATGTTGGTGGATGACTTCAACAAAAAGTGTTTGTTCTTCGCTAGTACTTTGCAGAAGTCCATTCGTGGAGATCCTCCATGTTCTGTCATTGTAAGTTTAGCCGCCTGAATCTGCTGTATCACCTGAAAATTCGGAGTTTAGGCGGTTTAGTAGCATTTAACTGGAGTTTGCTTTGTTATCTACGCTGTTTATAGTATTGACGGCATTGTCTTTGCTCTGGTCGTGAAACTTTGATAGCAGTTTAGTCAGTTAAGTAGCATTTTGTTGGAGCTTGCTTTGTTATCAACGCGGGGTATAGTATATATGTGACAATGTCTTTGCTTCATTCGTGTCAGAATGGAGAAATTGGTTGCATTTCTCAGAGATGACCACACCAAGTTCCAGGCTAGATAGAAGAGACTAGTGTAGATAAAGTTGTTTCTTGTCATGTTTGAAGTTACATCTCTACAATATAGTAAGATTTCAGGGTTGAGGAAACTCGCTCTTGAAATATAGTTTGGTCTTTTGGTTTGAAAAGATCATGTCCAGTACGGGTCTGATTCCATGTACTGTATTTCAGGAAGCAGCAAAACGGGTAGGAGAGGAGCTCATTAAAGCTTCGATTGACCTCAAGATTAACGAGATATCATGTTATGATCGAAATGGAAGTGCTCGAGGCGAAAGAATGCAAGCCTTTGAAATTGCAATTGCACAACACGGATTCTTACCATAAGAGGTTTAACTCTTTACTCAAAAACTAGTGTTCCATTCATCATAGTTATAGAAGCTTCTTACCTTCACTCTCTTATTGAAACAAATTAAACTCTCACTCTCTTGGTTTCTAGGTAGTTAAAACGGAAGACATGACACTTAGATGCTCACCAAGAGAACCTTTTTCCGGGGACTTTGGAAACTTGATCTTGGAAGCACATGATTTATCAGGAACATATGGGCATTCCACAAACTCTTTCGCGTAATTATCAAGACATATATAGATCTGGAAAAGCTGCTTATTCCCCTTTACATCTTCATTGCATTCGATACCTGGTGCGAATCCGATCACGCACTTGATGGCGTTCTTGATCTCATTTAAACTGTAAAACCCATCATTCGGTTGAATTCCTACACATGAAACAAACATTTATCAGAAACTTCCCACGGTTTCATTTTCTTGGTGAAACTTTTGTATATACCTTTATGTTTAAGGATGCTGAGGAAATTGATTCGTTGTCTGAATTTGAGATTTGTGTTGAAGTAAGAGTGTTGGTCGAAGACAGATTGAACACATGTGCCATGCTTGTTCCACTCGTGTTCCCACAGATTCGTCTCGTTACTTGGACACACCCACACTCCCCACTCTGTCCATTTCCTTTCCATTTTGCTTACTAGATCTGATATCTGTGATTTGTTCAAGACTGATTCAGATACAATCCAAAAACAGATTATTAAAATCCAGATAAAGATATAGACTGTAATAGCACCTTGGAGATATCAAAGAGATTGGTTTGGTCGCAAAACGCAGGCCAAGTGCCATTGTTGAACTGAGGCCAGAGTCCATGGATCATAAAATCCGGCGACTTATTGCCTTTCGGCGGAGAACAACATCCTTTTTGGCTCTCGCATATTGCTCCTGGCCACTACATCATCATATACGAATACAAAAATGCGATTAGATGTGTGTTTTTAGATATTGCATAAACGTATGTATTGATGGAAACATACGTAGTTGACCCAGTAGAAGAAATTGAAGTCCGGTACTGTTTGAGACGAAGACACGACAAGACTCCGTAAAATTAAGAAGCTTACGATGACGATTCCTCCTCTCATGTGTTTTGCTCTCTGTGTTTCTTGACTTTTTGGTTTCCTTGGATTTTATTTCCCAGAAATTTTGTGACACTAATCATTTACTTATAAAAAAGAAAAAGAAAAAAAGTGCCTATAACAATTTTTCTTAATTAGTTATTACGTTTGTTATTAATTTATTATCCTCAACTTGTTTCTCCACTTGTGAGTTGTGAGTATACAACATCTTTCTTTTTGGTCAAACGTATAAAACAATATAAAGTCATTGAATATAGAGACTTTATAGAGTAGAGTCACGTCATCCTTAATGATGGTATTTTCATTTGCTTAAAAAAATGGGCTTATATGAAAATTGAATGGGCTTATATGTAAATTCAACAGGCTTTTGTAATTGACAGATGTTATTGCCATTTCACCCTTGGAAAGTGGGTAATACATCTCTTGATAATACCACTCTACGTGTATTTCAGTGTAAACTCATATCTTCATCTATAGAAAACATTAAAAAAAATCCTATAAATTCAAATAAAATGACTCTTCTATTTGTAAGCAAATGAATAAGAATGACGTATGTTATGTAAGTAATAAAACAAAAAAAATAAAGATTTTGATAGAACAATAGATTTGTTTATATATGTAAATTTGGGCAGCCTAAAAGTTAAGTCAACACAGTTGATCTATACTGTCACGAAGGAAAAAAAACAATAGATTAAACCGGAAGCAGACCGCCATGCAAAGTAAAACCGGAGTCATTGGCAGTCAATTTTGAGATCCGTTATGCATGCCCTCCACACGAATTTTACAGTATGGTTTAGTCCACATTGAACTAGTATGCCAACGTTTATATTATTTATTAAATTTGAGATAAAAACATAAACAGTTACATTTTAGAGTCCCCATGAATTAGAAAAGATAAACACAGAAGATATATAAATAAGAGTTGCCAACTATAAAACACGTAAAAAAATATAATTAGAACTTAGCAAACTGGAGTTGAGCAGGACATCTTCCTCTAGGCAAAACTGGACATTCGATAAACTCGGTTCCTGATGTATCAACACATAAGTAGATCTGATAAAGCTGCGCATTACGCTCTGGATCTTTGTTACATTGGATTCCTGGCGTAAATCCTATCCCATCTTTTATCGCTTTGGTGATCTCACTCAGACCGTAGAATCCATCATCCGGATTAATTCCTACCATTACCAAAAGAAAAATGAAATGGTCATATATAATTGAGTTTGATACATATACATATCTCTATGTAGTGACGACTTATATTAGTGGATATATATACCGGAATTTGTGAGGATTTGGAGGAGATTGGCTTTGTCTTTGAGTTTAAGAGCATTCTCAAAGTATTCATGTTGGTCCATTACGGATTCGGAGCACGTGCCGTGTTTTTCCCATTCGTGTTCCCAGAACTCGAACCCTTCGTTGCTCGGACACGATAGTGTTGGCCAATTCTTTTTCATACTACTTACCAGGTCCTCTATCTATACATTCATATAACACATAATAATAATAAAAAAGCTTATTAAAGAATAAATTGGAAATAATATTACACGATCATTTATGCAATGTATAATATAATATACCTGAGTTCTGTCAAATTGGCTGTCGGGATCGCAATTAGATGGCCATGAACCATCTTTATAATTAGGCCAAAGACCGTGGATACCAAAATCTGCATCAGGCTTACCCGATGTTGGATAGCAACAAGCACGCTTTGTATCACAATAGGCTCCTGGCCACTGCAAAATCATATACAATTATACAAACACATATTACTTGGCCACACAATTTAGAAACGTTTTCACAGAAAGTTTGTATTATGTTTTCTTGAAAACATAAAAAGGAGAATTATAAAAACGGGTTAAATTGAAGAATACAAACCTGAACAACTAAGTAGAAGAAATCAAAGTCTTCTTGAGATTGTGAAACGAAAAGACTTTGAAACATTAGAAGCTTGAGGACAACCCAACCCTTTGCTCCCATCTTTTTTTTTTTTTTTTTTTTCTATTTGTTTCCGTGATGACTAAAGACATTTCAGCTTCAAATTTATACACAAACGCAAATTCCATATAATACCATTTTTAATTAATTTTTTATTCAACTATTATTAATGTTATATATTATCTCTCGTGGTTGATTAAAAAAGATTCGTATCTTCCCTTAAACAATTAATTTATATATTTGGGGAAAACTCATTTTTGTACGGTTTACGATTTACAAGTAGACAGTAAACTCCAATCTCATATTTTAGAAATTGATTGTTAATTTTTTTTAAATCATCTCGTAATGCATGCAATTGTCACTATTTGTCCTTTTTAATTGTTTAGGTTTATATCTATTGACTTTGTCACTGTCAACAAATTTTAAACAAATCTATCAACTCTTAAAATCAACCAGCAATATATATAAATATATCTTATTCTAACACCTCCAAAATGTTTATTTATGCGTACTTTACAAAAACGTGTATTAGCACAATGTTATCCAAAGATCGTACACCAACTACTTGAAATATAAAAGGCCAATTCCGCAGATTGATCCGATCGAGTGGAGATTTTTAAAAAGCAAAGATTAGCTATATATATATATATATATATATGAAGGATATACATACATTTATAAAGTGCTTAAATAATTCTAAAATTTGGGAAGAAATTAAGAAAGCATCGTATAGAAAACGAATTAAAAAGTAAAGAGGAGTGTACGATACAGGGTTACACCATGTGAACATGTGACCCAATAAATCAATAACCAAATAATGTTCATACTATAAGCCTATAGGAAGTGTCAAATGTTAGAAATCATATAGTTAATACCACGATTAGCGTTAAACGTGTTATATAAACAAAAAACGAAAAAGTAAGCAACTTGAAATAACATGGAAAATAATGGAGGAGAAGGAAGGTACGTGGAATTTATGGATTTAGCGACCACTACTAATCCACTTCTTGTTGACTAATTAATACGTGCTTACCATTGGTTAACAGCCTTATTCTGAACTCACTAACGTGTTTTGTAAAATAAATGAGAGGTTTAGTCAACCTCAAACCTATTGAGTTTGATTTGTTTTGATTTGATTCGATTTGAGTAGTACAAATTACATAATTTCAATAATCACAACAATTTAGTCTTCTGAATCCTAATTTTAGTAGTTGATCATTTCTTATATGCATTAATACAGTAGTAATCTTCTGAATCCTAATTTTACCATGGTAACTTTGATTAAACCTCGACTTGATACGATTAGTTAACCGCGTTTACTACACCTCTGAGTCGCTTAGAAGGACCCGAACATCAAACGGTTTGAATATAACTCGACCCGTTACGATCCGACCCGGTCCGAATTATGAGGAGCAGGTGTGCAATTTCGTAAAAAGGCGCTCCACTTCTTCTCCACTACGAAAACGGAGACTGATCAGAGAGCTTCATCGACGGCACGGCGGTCTCCGATACCACTCCTCGATATCCGATTATACAGCTAGGTTCACGATTATTGGATTCTACGTTTCGTTTGCGTCACGTTTGAGATCTCATGATCCCTTACCCGTTTTGTTCGTTAGTGCTCCTTAAACCTTGATGCAACGGTCTAATGCTCGTTCCAGGTTGAAATTCGAATCAGATATGACAGATCCTCCCAGTGTTGAGACTTCACCTGGCCACCACCACCGATCATCGCCGTCGACACTCGCTAAACCCAAGTCAAAACGAACCAAATCGATTATTATGTTAATCGTTGCTTCCGTCGTTATCGCGTTGGTGTTGATGTTTGTTTGCTATTCAATTGTACGCTCTCGAAGGAATCGAAGAGCTTCGCTGCGTTACAGCGTCGTTATCGACGGCGGGAGTTCTGGGACCCGAGTTCATGTGTTCGGGTACCGGGTTGAATCCGGGAAACCGGTGTTTGATTTCGGAGAGGAGAACTACGCCAGTTTGAAGTTGAGTCCCGGTTTGTCTGCGTACGGTGATAATCCGGAGGGAGTGAGTGAGTCAGTGGCGGAGCTTGTGGAATTTGCTAAAGGGAGAGTTCCGAAGAGAGTGTTGAAGGAGAGTGACATTAGGTTAATGGCTACTGCTGGAATGAGGTTGCTTGAATCGTCTGTTCAGGAACAGATTCTTCGAGTTACTAGAAGAGTTCTTAGTTCTTCTGGGTTTATTTTTAAAGAGGAATGGGCTTCTGTTATCTCTGGTTAGTTTTCTTCAGTTGTTCTCCAAGATTAGGGGATTTGATCACTGACTTCTACATTGTGGGAGTAAACGAGAGTGTTTGGTTGAGAGTTTTAAGTTAACCTTGAGTTGGTGCTCTTATAACACTTTTTGTTAGTATTGGAGTGGTTTGGGGTTATGTTGCAATGAGACTTTTGATTAAAAGTTTTTTTTTTTTCTTTTTCTCTTCTATATTAGCTTAGTTGAGTGATAATAAAATGTGTTCCATCCATTGCCCATTTTTGGTGCTAATTACTGGAAATCTTGGAAACTATTCAGGATCTGATGAAGGTGTATATGCTTGGGTTGTTGCAAATCATGCGCTTGGTTCCCTTGGAGGAGAGCCTTTAAAAACAACGGGAATTGTTGAACTCGGTGGGGCTTCTGTCCAGGTTTAGTTCTTCCCCTGTCAAATCTGTTATGGATAAGAAAGTAGGCATATATAGCTTCATTGTGTGATAATTGATCAACTGTTAGGTGATGACTGTTTCTGCATTCGTTTTTAGGTAACATTTGTGTCAAGTGAGATTGTGCCTCTGGAGTTTTCGCGTAAGTTAGCCTATCAAAATGTCTCATACAATCTATACAGTCACAGCTTCCTCCACTTTGGGCAGGTAACTCATGGGAACAGAGTATTTGTCTGAAGTTATTTTCTTAGATTTGCCCTGTTAAAAAGTTTAAATGTTTGGAAAGTAGTTGTGTCCCCGTGTGCTGCTTAGTGGTCTCTGATTTTCTACATTTCCTCAAAATTGTAGAACATGCTACCAAACAAAGGATTTGTATCCATGTTAATGTTCAAGACGCTATTTAACTTCTGTCCTCTCGCAGGATTCAGCACAAGAAAAGTTATTGGAATCACTACACAAGTCATGTTAGTTGTTAATAAATCTTTGAAATAATTGCAGTTTAGAGTTTAGGCAATTGGAATAAGCTTTTCCCCTCAAATTTCAGTAAAGTGTTTTGTTCCTTGCAGCTGCGAACTCTACAGGGCAAGGAATAGTTACTGACCCTTGTGTTCCTAGAGGATACATCTTTGGCAAAATTTCACAGAAAGATTCACTTCAAGCTGCTGGTAATTTCTCAAAATGTCGATCCGCTACACTGGCAATGTTGCAGCAAGGAAAAGGTAAAACGCATTATTGGTATTCTGAATATCATTCCTTGTGCCAAGTTTCTATCTCTTATGTGCTTTACTTTGATTACAGAGAAATGTCCTTATAAGCATTGTTCTATTGGATCAATATTCACACCTAAACTCCAAGGACGTTTTTTGGCTACAGAGAATTTTTTCCACACCTCGAAGGTATAAATAATCCTTTGAATCCCATGTTAGTCGACATCATGATTCAATCTAATTTCTGGAGAACTGATTGTTTGAACATTGGTCATTTGGTCTTATATATTTCTGTGTGATTCAGTTCTTTGGGTTGGGAGAAAAGAACTGGCTGTCTGAAATGATATCAGCCGGTAAGAGATTCTGTGGAGAAGAATGGTCGAAACTGAAAATGAAATATCCAACTTTTAAGGACGAGAATTTGCTTCGGTATTGTTTCTCATCAGCATATATTGTCTCAATGCTTCACGATAGTCTTGGTGTTGCTCTCCATGATGAAAGGTAAATAAAAGTATTTTAGATCATTTCAGTTCCGGGTCTTGAGATAAAATTCTGTCTTTTTCCAAACATTATTATTACTATGCAGAATTGGGTTTGCTGGGAAAGCTGGACAGGACATACCACTAGATTGGGCATTGGGTGCTTTTATCCTAAATACTGCTACATCCACTTTTGATTACAATGGTAAATCTAGAAAAATTCTTGACTCGAGTAAATTAGCCAAATACAGAAACGATATCAGTTAATATTGTAGTTTCTATATTGAAAGAAAAAAAAAACATTGTTTCACAAAAACAAGTAAATTATTATCATCATATATATTGTATTTTACGTTAACTCGTGTTTAAGCTACATTCGTCACTAGTCTTCTTTTGTGAAATTAGTTGGCTGCCCATAAAAAATCGAAGACCAATTTGAATTACAGTATAACATGCATGATGCATGTAAGGTTTATTTGTATGAATTGTCATACACTTTTTACATAATTTTGTTAACAACTTAACATTGTAGCTGGTAACATCATATTAAGTACCACGAATTGAGTAGCAAACAGTGTTATATTCTGTGTACGTATTTTTTACTATAAAGTTTTTTTTGGTTATAGTTTTTCTCAGTTAAAAATGAAAGTACCAATACAATAACTCAACAACCAATGAGGGATGAGATCCCTAAGCATTAAGATGTTCAACAACTTCTCAACAAAACAACGAGAGACATTAAACGCAGCCATGAAATAAATTAAGAATTGCTCCATAACTTTTTAATACTCGTATTTTTATTCTTTGTTTGTTATTAATGTGAACATGATCAGAACATGTGTATTATACAATCCTATAAATAGTTAATCAACTTTAAGATTACATACCGATTTTAAAAAATTCATTCCATGTCCGTCTTATGTGTGAAGACGTATGTACTATTAGTTTTAAGGTATAGAGAAAATAAAATATCAACTGATGATGCATTATTCGATTATGATGGTTTTGTAATATGGCATGGAGAAGCAACATGCATGACTAGACCGAGAAATCAACTCTTGATGGGAGTCATGGAACCATACGTGAAACTACGATATACACGGCCGGTATTAATAAATTGGCCACGGGCAGTGATGTTTGTTTTTTATTTAATTTGTGTCCTTTTGTGTTACACACGTTTTATATTTTAGTACTAGTATATTGAATACTAATTTCACAAATTTCTTATCTCCAAATCATTTTTTTTTTTAAAATATCATACATCTTATATATCTTAAATGTTTTCCTCAAATATCTTATATATATCTCCAAATCATTGATCTGTCCAAGTTCCTACTATTTATTCTATTGAGTAGGTGTAGAGATCCATTACTTAAGTTGTAGGTCTTCGAACGGCAATTTTTAACTCCGAAACAGTGAGATTGGTTACGTTTTTTTCAGTTTGTTTTTTCTTGCGTTATTCGCACTACGTTTATTGCTTTTGCGTTACGTGTTTTTTTTTTTTAAGTTTTGGTTACGGTTCTTTAGACGTTAACGCAACGATCTTATTAATTATGCTCATTCCAGGTTGAAAGATGGAACCGGAGATGGATGCTCTCAAGGTTAAGATCCTACCTGAGCACCAATCATCGCCGTCTTCGACGTACACGGTCACAAAGCCCAAGTCGAAATCCTTGATCCTGCTACTCATAGCTACCGTAGCTGTTACGTTAGGGTTATTATATGTTTTCAGTTCAAATCCAGTTCTACTCTCCGGAAGTTTGTTTTGCCCGCTCCGGTACAGCGTCCTTATCGATGCCGGGAGCTCGGGGACCCGAGTCCATGTGTTCGCGTACTGGTTTGATCAGTACGGTGAGCCAGTTTTCGATTTCGGGGAGAAGCATTACGCTGATATGAAGTTGACTCCTGGTTTGTCAGCGTATGCTGATGATCCCGAGGGAGCAAGCGTGTCAGTGACGAATCTTGTGGAGTTTGCCAAGACGAGAATCCCCAAGATAAAGCTGAGGACGAGTGACATTAGGTTAATGGGGACTGCTGGGATGAGATTGCTTGAAGCGCCTGTTCAAGAACAGATTCTTGATGTTACAAGAAGAGTTCTTAGATCTTCTGGTTTTATGTTTCGAGACGAATGGGCAACTGTTATTTCTGGTTAGTCTTGTTTTTTTGGGAATCAAACTCTTTTATATTCGATCGATTTTGGAATTTAAAGTGCTAATATTATTGGGGGAAAATATTCAGGATCTGATGAAGGTATATATGCTTGGGTTATCGCGAATCACGCACTTGGTTCGCTTGGAAGTGATCCATTGGAGACAACAGGGATTGTTGAACTCGGTGGTGCTTCTGCGCAGGTTTTGGTCTCTTCTCTCTCATATATGTTATCGGGACAAATGAACGTAGATCTGGTCGTTGGATGCTAGACAAAAACATGCAAAATATAATTGTTTTTTTTTTTTTTGGAAATTCAGATGTTTTTAATGCACAAAACTATGAAAGGACTAACATATTAACATTATACAAAGAATATAAATATCAACTATATATTAAAAGCCTTAAATTAAGTCATGCCATGTTGTATATAATATAATTATGGATCCCGTTTCCGTTAACTATGGTAGAAACATGTGACTCAGCGTTTTTTTAATTTGATAAAATTTCATCATAAATTAAAATTGAAAGATAATATTTTTTTGTCACGTGATACAAGATTGTGTTTAGATCATCTTACAATTTTTAGAAATCAACAAAATCTTTTTCTTTTTTGCATCTGGATTAGTACAACATCTAGGTATAAAACTCAACTATAGTAAGATGTCTATTATAAGCGATGACTTTTTATGCAATTTTGGCTTAGGCGACATTTGTGTCAAGTGGGCATGTGCCACCTGAGTTCTCGCGTACGATAGCCTACGGAAACGTTTCATACACAATCTACAGTCACAGCTTCCTCCACTATGGGAAGGTACGTAACTTTTTGGGACCTGATGAGCATTTTGACGAGTACTTGGTTTCTTTGGTTCATCGTCCTTTTAAAAAGTTGTTTTGAGACTTTTTGTGATTGTGTCCCCTATTTAATCACTGATTATTTTGGTATTTTCCCTTTATAGATAATGCTACCAAGAAAAAAAAGATCTATCCTTAATTTGTACTAATTTTCAAGAAGCTATTTATAAAAACTTTTGTCGTCTTTGCAGGACACAGCTCTAAAAAGGTTATTGGAATCACTTCAAAACTCAGGTTGGTTTTGTTTTAAATAAAGTTAATAATTACACTTCTGAATTTAGGCAGTTGAAATAATCTTCTTTTTTCCCTGATCAAAACTCATGTCATATGTATGGTACTGTTTCAATCCAAACAGCTGAAAACTCTACAGGGGATGGAATAGTTGAAGACCCTTGTACTCCTAGAGGGTACATCTACGACACAAGTTCACAGAACTATTCATCCGGATTCTTAGCTGATGAAAGCAAATTGAAAGGTTCCATTCAAGCCGCTGGTAATTTCTCAAAATGCCGATCAGCTACCTTTGCACTTCTGCAAGAAGGAAAAGGTAAAAAGATCATCAAGTACTTACTGGTATATATAGCTAAACATTGTTCATCTTCTTGACTTTCTTGATCTCTTATGGGTACTTACTTTGTGTACAGACAACTGTCTATATGAGCATTGTTCTATTGGATCAACATTCACACCTGATCTTCAAGGAAGCTTTTTGGCTACATCGAATTTCTACTACACGGCCAAGGTATATATAGCGATCGAGTCCCATGATATCAAGATTATATATATCTGAAAAGATTGGTCTTATATATGTTGATGTGTCTGAAATTTGAATCAGTTCTTTGAGTTGGAAGAAAAGGGTTGGTTGTCTGAATTGATTCCAGCTGGGACGAAGTATTGTGGAGAAGAATGGTCAAAACTGAAATCGGAATACCCAACAACTGAAGAAGAGTATTTGCGTGGGTATTGCTTCTCATCGGCATATACTATCTCAATGCTTCACGATAGTCTTGGTATTGCTCTTGATGATGAAAGGTAAACGTTACTCCATATATATAACTCTCATGAACATTAATTATTTGGACGACAAAAACATAAAAACTATGCTTGGTTTGCTTGCAGGATCACGTATGCAAGTAAAGCAGGAGCAAAACACATACCACTAGATTGGGCATTGGGAGCTTTTATCCTAGATACTGTCACACCCACTTCTTATTATGGTGGTAAATCTAGAAAACATCTTGGCTTCGTTTAAGTAACGTAGCCAAGATGTATACAAAATTATGAAAAATCATAATTTTGTATATAACGTTAATTAAATTGGGTTTAAAACAATGTCGTCCTTCTTAGTTTTATCTTCTTCCCTTGCGTGGGACTGTCTCCTCTCGTTAGTGCATTGTATTATTGTACGTACTTTTTGTTGGGTTCTTCTCAATAATATTGTTTTTGAAAACATCTCAATTTATGACTATTCGTTTCTTAGTCTGAAATGATTCCAGCTGGAAAGAGATTTTGTGGAGAAGAATGGTCGAAACTGAAAGAGAAATACCCAACCACTAAAGACAAATACTTGCATCGTTATTGCTTCTCATCAGCATATTTCACGATAGTCTTGGTGTTGCTCTTGACGATGAAAGGTACATATATATGTTATTGCTCAAGTTCAAGATTCATCTAGATAAATGCTATGTTTGGTTTTTGGGACAAAGATATGAACAAAAAAACGATGTTTGGTTTTTGTCTGCAGAATCAAGTATGCGAGTAAAGCAGGAGAAGAAAACATACCACTGGATTGGGCATTGGGGGCTTTTATACAAAAGACTGCCACACCCACTTCTGATTACAGTGGTACATCCAGAAAAATGCTTGGCTTTTAAGTAACGTAGCCAAATACGTATACGGGATATGATATTAATGACGCAAAAGTATCGTTATTTTATAGTCTACGTTACATTTTATAGTCGTTGTTTCCTATTGTGGAATAAGGTACGTTACTCGTAATAAATTGAACGCTAATACTACACAGTAAGTGGCGGTATGTGTGTGTGTAAAATATATATCGTAAGATATGTGGCACCGTGGCCGTATGTGTTATCATTTTCGACATTTTAAGAAACCTTTGCGACCTTAGAGTTATTTGAAGTGTCAATTATAATTTTAAATATTAATTTTTTAAAAAAGAAATTGACTTTACATTCTTTGAACAATTCAAGTCTATACAACAACATATCAAATAAATACCACTAGTCTCTTATCCCGAATTCTACTTAGAATATATATTATACTCTAATAAAGGTCTGGCATTAATAAAGTTCGTTCTGCATATCAAAGTTAATATAATTTGTAAAAAAATATATAAAACTCTAAATAACTAGGTAAACGTTTATAAATTCACATTTTTGAATGTAAACCCACATTTTTCGATTTTTGAATAAACCTGCTCTAGGTCTACAAGGTTATATAAACGGCCTTGGTGGTAACGCAAAACTTAAAATAAAATCTACTATAAAACTTACAAAATCATAATAAGAAGTTAAGAACTATAGATTTACAATAAGAGAGTGTTTCTGCATTCACTGTGTCAGTTTTTTTTTGGGGTCAACTGTGTGTCAGATATAGATCAGAAACATATGAATACGTGACCATGTCTTTTCTTATTAAATCATTTCCTTATTGAGCGAATGAACACTTGACAATTTCCTTTAAAGAATAACTCAACGGTCAATAATTTTCAGACCGTGCAACAACTACGACTACATCTAATTAGTACATGACCATTCATGGTCAACCACGTTAATACATGTTTCTAAAAACCTTGATGCGAGTTCTATTATATATTCTTCAAACCAAATGTTTATATTAGTGAAAAAGATCAAGTGTTTACTTATTCTAATGAATCGACTTCTTCATGCATAGTTGTATCTTGCCGTTACCTTATCCATTCTAATATAAAACTAACCTATGATAAAAATTCAATAGTGTTATTGTATTCAGGCAATACTCAAATACTGTATCTATTTTTAAAAATGTGATATAACAAAAGAACTGAAAAAAGGAAAACTCAATAATAGTTTTTTAAAAATTATATATAAAGTGACTGTTTTAAAGCAAAATATGTAGAATCTATATATACAAATCTACTAATGAAACTTATGAGTTGAATTGATCACCGGATTAAAATAATATATGATGATGAAAAAGCTGTATAATTTGGAGTTAATTGACTCGGTTTAACTGTAATCAAACAACAACAACTTGTGTAATCTTCTTTTAAAATCCAAAGTATAAATCTTAAGACAACAACATTAACTAGAGATAGATTGATGCTGTCAGAAGAGAAAAAAAAAAAAAGAAGGGAACGAAGACTACTTGAGATTGCCACTAGGAGCCGTTACACTCTGGTCAACGGCTATAATAACTAACGGAGCCGTTAAGTCTCTTAAGACGTTGTTATCTCTCCCGCTATAAAAAGCGTTTCCTATTACCTTATTTTCCGGGAAAAATCTTTGCGAAGAAAGTTTCTCATCTCTTCCCGAGAAATATATTTTGGAGCAAAAAAAATCACTTTTTTTTTTTTTTCTTTTTTCTCTTGTCTCTCTGCTAACATTTCCTTCCCGATCTTTCTTTTAGCTCAGGTGAATTTTTCTCGATTCGATCTCTCTCCATTTCTCCTTGATTTTTTCTCGGATTCGTAGCTCATACTTGTGAATTTTGTATCCTTTTGCGTTTAGGGATATAGTAGGAGTTGGTTTTGGAAAACACTGAGAGATGAGTAATCACACGGTTGTATATGTTGATGGACTGATTCGACCGGTTCTCACGGAGGCTGAGAGTATGAGATCAGAGTCGCCGGAGGATAATAATGTAATTGATATCCACGACGGAGTTACTACCGAGGAGGAAGATTTACTGATTTCTTTGGCGGAGTGCCGAATTTGTCAGGATGAGTGTGCTATTAAGAATCTTGAGAGTCCATGTGCTTGCAATGGCAGCCTAAAGGTATAATTTTTAATTTTTGATTAACCATACTTATACACTACGAGAAAGCAGAGTATTTGACTCAAAAGTTTATGTTTTAATCAGTATGCTCACAGGAAATGTGTTCAGCGTTGGTGCAATGAAAAGGGCAACACTATATGTGAGATCTGTCATCAGGTATATACAGCTTTCTCTTGATACTTTGACGCCTCTTGTTGTAGTCGTTATTGATTGAGCCTTGTTTTGGCGATATGACTTTGCATTTTATATGATGCGATTATCATTATTCAGAACAACTGAATAATAATACATTTGTGGTGACTAGTTTAGGATCATTCATTTCTTATGCAGTTTGAGAGATAGTCAAAGTGGAGATACTTGGCTACTGTATGGCTTATCTAATCGTGAGACTTTTACTCAGATGATTGAGAATTGGACTCAAATTAACACCCTTTTAACTTCTCTTATTCCAGCCATACCAAGCTGGATATACCTCTCCACCACCTCCACCTCAATCTGAAGATACTACTATTGACATTGGGTATGATCAGTTATATAACTCTGTCATACACTTAAGGTTTGGTTTTTATGACTTGTTATTGTTCTGAACTTATTTCTCTGTATTTTTAGTGGAGGATGGAGAATCTCGGGTTTGGATTTAAACGATCCACGCCTTCTGGCAATCGCAGAAGCTGAACGCCAGATTTTAGAATCAGAGTATGATGATTACACAGCTTCAGATACTAGTGGAGCTGCATTTTTCCGCTCAGCTGCTCTAATCGTGAGTCTCTAGAGCTTCTCAACAAGTTTCAACCAGTTTCTGACTTCTTACCAAGTTATAATATTCCTCTTCTCTTTTTGCAGTTGATGACTCTTCTTCTATTGCGACATGCACTGACTATACCAGATTATTCTGATGGTGAAGATGATCCTTCTTCAATACTTTCTGTAAGTTCAAATCAAGTTACCACATCTTCTTTCCGAGCATATATACTGGAACTGGAAGTGTCATCAAAGTTCTAATTCTTAACCACAAAATCATCTTTAAATCTATTTGCAGCTTTTCTTACTTCGAGCTGCCAGTTTTCTTCTTCCTTGCTACATCATGGCGTCAGCCATCAGTATCCTGCATCGGCGGAGACAAAGACAGGAAGCAGCGGCCCTGGCCACTCGGTTTGCGTTGGTTCTCAGCTCGCGGCAACCTAGAGCCGTGATTAATTATTTGTCAATGGAGCCGTAAATTACACCAAAAAAAAGTTTCAGGTATATGCTTTTCAATGAATTCAGCAGGAAAAGATTCATGAATTGCTGTTAAAAGACTAGTTTGCAGTAAGTAGAGAGAAGAGAGGATTCATAAATTGAATCAAACCTCTTCTATTCACTTCTTGCAGAGCAATTCACACAATCTTTACTGATGATATCATTGAAGAACCATATGTGGTGTGAAATTATTAACCAAGATTCAATAGCAACAGGATCATCAGAGGATCTACATGAAGGTCCTTCTGAATCGGCTCACAAACAAGGAGTGTCCTAACTTAGCGCAGTCCTTTTTTTTTTTTTTTTAAGTATTCGAATCTAAGAAAGATTATGTGTATGTAAAATTAAGAGTTTTAAAGATTTTGCCCAATCTTCCCTAAATTGTAATGTAGCATTAAGTTTTTCAACAAAGACTTTGATTGGGAGATGAGCAAAACTTTACAGGGAAAAGCCGAGACACATAGTTTGCAATCTGTGTATAAATAAATTGTTTTCTCTATCACTTCAGTAATACAGTACTGTCATGATGGCATTAAGGCATCACATATAACTTGATCAAACCAAAATTTCATTAAAGTTATGAATACTTTTCTCGAATACAAAAGATCTTTACTAAAATCAATCACATAAAGAATCTTTTTGATGGTAACTGCGGACAGAACAAAGAGCAAAGCTAGTTTGCCTGCAATAGTTCCTTAATGTCATACCCTTGGATCTACCAAAAAACAAAGGAAAAGAAAAACATAAGTCAAGAGTTGATAGGTCCTATTAACAATGTAGTGATCATAGGAATGAGTTACTAACCTGAAGAAAAGTGAGTAGCAAAATAACTCCTGAGTTCCAAATACCATGTATGACCATCGGGGTAATGAGATTCCGGGTTTGTGCATATGATAATCCCAAAACACTTCCTAAAGTGAATGAAGAAAAGAAAGGTTCTTATTTTCCATCCCCAGATGTTATAACCATGAGAAGATGTAAATGCTATTGTTTCGGGTTATGTTTTACCTAGAATAAACAGCTGTGGGAATTCACCGGGTGTGAGATGGGCAAGGGCAAACGCAGCTGAGCTGATGATAATCGCTATTGGGGTTGGGACCCTGAAATGCCGAAAAAACAAAATGTAGTTAGCTGTTGTCCAGAACCAAGTGAAAAGAAGACGAGAGGTTTTACCATTTGGTAAGAGAGACCATGAAGAATCCGCGAAAGACGGTCTCCTCAAGAAGTGGGGCAAAGATTCCAGTTATGCCCACTAAGCTTAAGGTGCTGTAATCATCATGTATAATGTGATTAAAATTCTAGTATTAATGCTCATCCCTGAATTCTATTGCTTTGCGGAAGTACCTGATGCTTGAGGATCCAATTAATGGAAGAATCTTCATCAAAGAGTCTACCTGAAAACATCACACTAGGCCTCATTACTATTATTCATCAGATATTTTAGAAAAACATAAAATATGGTAGTGAATCTTCCTCCTAACCTCCCTCTCGGGTGCCTCTGTCCTGAACAAGGATAAAGCAACACCTGTTAACGCAATAGCACCAACAGCACCAGCAATACCGATTCCACCCCACACGAGCCATCCTTTTTGCAGGTTGAAGGGTTGTCTCAAATCTGAAGATTGAAAAAGGTGAGATGGCAATAACAGAACAAACCGTGCAAGACAATGTTGATTAAGAAAGAAAAGCAAAGTACCATAGCGAAGAATATCTTCAGGAAGTGGTTCGAAGGTTTTGGCAACAGTGAATATGACAGCAAGTACCACTGCAGTTGTTAGGCTGCAAAGTATTTAGATAAAGTCATTAAACATAAGGCATTTCAATAACTTATGAACTCAAAAAACAACTAAACTTACAAAGTAAAATCGGCTAAAGCAGTGAGATTCTATAATCAGTGTATATTAACAAGGTAAAAAAGAGCTAAGACTGTGACTATGTTACTAAGATACACAAAGAATAGTAGGTTTGGTACCCTTGATCCAGGAACAAAATTTCCGCCTTATCGTCCAAGCTCAGTTTCTCAGGATCAATTCCTAAAAACGGTATGGCTGCCATCTCGGTTAAACCTGTCAAAACAAAACTGCCTGGGAACAAAATTAATCTCACTCCCATACATCAATAAAGTTAAGAACTTGAGAGGATTATATGTTCATACGGAGGATGGTCACTAAACCTTTAACTACTTTAAACAAAACAGAGAGATTATCTTTCAAAACAATCTACTCAATGATTACATTAATCCTAACACAGAATCAAAATCCAACCCTAAATTCAACCAACAGGAAAGCTTTCAATGAAAGTACCTTAATGCACAAGCAAACGAAGTTAAGGAAACTGTCTGCCATCCCCAAGGAACTTCCCACCTCTGAAGTATCGGCCACTCTGAGCTACCTCCTTGTAACTATAAGAAAACAACCAAATAAAAGCTTACAAATCTTTTCTGAAAAATCTAACCTTTTATCACAATCGATAGAACTTGGATTCAATAGAATTTAAGCTGCCTCAGAAAACATTAGACCGGAAACCTCAAATGAAACTAAATGAGCTAGAGTCAGAGAAACAGTAACCTTTCCATCTCCTCCAGGTTCTTTCCCAGAGTTGAAAATGCAAGCGGATCTCCATTTCCTCCGGTTAACGGTAAATAACCGGCGGCTAGTAAATCCCGGAGAAAACCGGCTCAAACCGCCACGGTTATAAGCCTTCTGCAGACTCATCCTCCGTGAATCGGAGAAACATAACAGAGACGAAGATTGAGATAAACAAGAGATTATCTGTGAAACCATTATGAATTGTTCGACTGAAAAGAAAAGAAAAAACTTTTATTTTTCCTTGTTCTTCTTAGAGAACTTCCACACAAATGTTGTCAGATTGAGGAAGATGATAAGATCCGACTAAAACGGGCGGGTAAAAAAGATCCGTATTAAATCAAGGCCCAGTTATATCAAAATATGCCCAAAGCCTTGAGCGACCAACTCGGAAGGTCTTTGTCAAAAAGGTCACAGTATGTCGCAAAATACGTACATCCCTCGTGTTTTCTAATTTGTAATTTTGTTCCCTAGGCGAATCATATCCACTTATTTTCTTTTACAATTTATAAAAAATTCGTTTTCCTTTGTAACCAAGACAAAAAAATATTAATATTTTTTCGACCATTAGCAAAGTTCTACTGGCAAATTTGCAATCTTGTCCCACTTATGGAACCTACACGACACGACACGCATTGAACAAGTGACACATAGGTTCAGTAACTTCTTCATTTCGTCTATATATACTCAAAATCTAAATCATTCACAAGAAATACTAATGCAAAAAACAAAGAGAAATGGCTACTACCTTAACTTCATCTTCTTCAACTCCAAACATATCGTTTGATTTCATGCTGAACAACAATAACAGTAACAGCAACAATCTCCATAGTCCTTTCTCTTCTTCTTCTTCTACTTCTTTTTCTTACTTGACAAGGAAGGAAGATGCCCTCACGCAGAAGAACCTCATGAGTGGTATGAACATGAACATCAATCCAGATGTTCTTGGGATTAACAAGAAAAAAGATTCTGAAGATTTGGAGATCAGTGTGTTTGGAGCTGAGAAGTACTTTAATGGAGATATGGATTCCGACCACAGTCCTAGACTTGCGTCTCCTCTGTCAGTCCCTGAAGTTCCAATCGAGAGAATCTTCGTTGGTCCGAAGCAAAGCTCCAAGAATTCCTCGGGAACTCCGAGTCTTCTGTCTGAATCCAGCTGGAATAGCCAGAGCTTGTTGCTTCAGAGCAAATATATGGAGAAGAACAAGAACATCAAGAACAACTCTACCTGCAACAGTTACTTCCAGGAGGAGAAGGATATTATTAGCAATCAAAAGGTCAATAGCAAGAAGAGCTTTCTCGCTAATCTTGGCTGCAGATGCGTTTGTTCGAATTGGAATTCAGTGGACGTGGTCGACGAGAAGAGAAGAAGCTCTGGTCTGAAGAAGATCAAGACTCAATTGAGTTTCTCTGGAAATCTAAGCTCAGAGATGAAGATTCATAAACAACAACAAGAAGCAATGTTAGAGCAGAGGAAGTCTCTGGAAATATTTGGATCTCCTCTAATCGAAAAGAGAACCATTCAGAAGAAATTTCCATGGGAATACTCGAGCTCTGCTTCTGCTAAAGCTGAGGAACATGTAATCTCTGTGAAGTATGAAGAAGAAGAAGATGGGAGGGTGAGTGATGTAAGTACGGATCTTTTTGAGATTGAGAGCTTAACAGGGAAGGGAAAGCCCTTTCTTGCAAGGCAAGGAAGCAGTGATCCAGACTCACCAAATGGTTATGCACCAAGTGAGGTAAGCATACAGTGGAGCGTAGTAACGGCAAGTGTAGCGGATTTCTCTGTAATGTCTGAATGTGCAACGAGCCCTGTAAAAAAGAACCGGTCTTTTCAGATTCCTCGGATCCCTATCATGGCGAAATCAAACCGAGAAACCGCTCCTCAGAGACGTAAATCAAGCAGTGGCGGTTTATTATTGGGATGCAAGAGTCATAAATCTGTCAGAGTCTCTGGTGATTCTTACACAAGCATGAACAGAACACCGATTTATGTTCCAAGATTCCCAGTAGAGGCTAATCCGACAAGCATTGAAACAAGAAGGAGGATCAGCAGTAGTTCGGTTTCCCACACGCAATCATCTTTCTTGTATACTTAATGATGCCAAAAGTCCTAGCTCTGTTCTCTTTACATGTAATGTCTATTGAGTGAAAAAACATTTGTTTTGCTAATATCATCTTAAAGTTCTTGTACCTAAAAGTTATAATGCTGATCAAATTGAGTCTGCAAGGAGATTAGTGCAGCTTGCTTTAACGGGGTTTATTAACGAAGCATGTCGATAGAGGACTGCAAATCAAAATCTTTATCATGAATCAATCCTAAAAAAATGCTTTTGATGACCACAAATGAGTAAAGATGAAACGTGATCCGTCCAAGAACTCACCTGTATTATCGCCTGAGTTTTTCAGGAACTGCACCATGTGAAGACTAGACACTTGTGTCTAATCTGCAAATAAGACATAACTAAGAATGCAAGTCCATGTGACATATTTAGGTGTGAATTGGAACCTTATGTTGACTCGGGAGACAGATTTTAATGCAGCAAGTAGACTAGACACAAAACACAATTGGTCCACCTCATTTTCATGTGCTTGTCTCAAGAATAGAAGATACCTGATTAGGCTTAGATTTAACGGTTTAATCAAAGTCCGTACGAGTTGCCTAAAAGAGCCTTAAATGAGGAAACTCAATCAAACAATGATAGTGTCCGTCCACCTAACATGTCTTAAAAGCCAATCCAGAATCTTCTGGTCGAGAACTCATCTCAAGACCATGTGATGATAAGGAGATAAAGTTAGACGTGGACAAAACCTTAATTGTGTCATTGATGATGATATGTCTCTGTGACCAACTCAGGAAGAATGTTAGGTTTTGAGAAAAAAGATTGATTGTAAATTTGTAATACACTGTTTCAAGGTATTCACTGGATCTAATTAAAAAACAACCTTTGAATCGTAAATCTGATACACTGAATCCAGTAAGGTACTAAAATGATATATCAAATTTCAGTCTAACATCAATGAAACCAAATTTGTCAAGTAAACATCAACCTTGTCAAGTATCAATGGATCTTGAAGATAGGTATAGCATCCCTTTCGAAGGTCCACTTTTTTCAATGATTGAGCAGTCACTTCATTGGTCTATATATCACCAAGTTGCCATGTTTGTAGAGGATAAGAACAACAAAAGCAAGAACCTCTCTGCATATAGAAAATAAGCAATGACTATGTAATCTGTATGTGTATGTCAATTCTTAATAATTGAGATAGATGAGACTGTAACAGAGTAACAGGTCTCAAAATCTGAAATCATAAAGCAGATAATAACAACAGAGAAGATCTGAAGTCTATTACAAAATGAATTTACTGCTAGCTTACACAGAAACATATGCCCGCAGATTGAAAAGGATTAGATTGGAAGTGTATGTACAGTTACAAGTACGCAAAGGTTACAGTGGTTCTCTCTAACGAACAAATGATGATGTGGCATAGCAGTGATAAGAATCCCCACAAGAAAGAAAGGAAAAACTACTCATCCTTGGATACTTTTATCGGCCGTGTTTCAAATCCTCCGTTTGCTCTTTTCTCAAGTGAATAAGGCAAGTAAGTACCGAGAATCCTATCCCACATGACAAAGAATGGCTGCGAGAAGTTGTATTTGCTTCCATAGAGCTGATGGTGAACATCATGGTAAGCAGAATTATTACTGAAGAAGATGTGAAATGGATTTCCCGGAAGCCATAGTCCACAATGATCATCTACTGTTTTGATGGTAGCGAAGGAGAAGAAAAAGATGGCAGTCCTTGGGGACATACCAGAGAAGAGGAAAGACAAAGCACCACCAATGGTGTCCAAGAGAAGACCTTCTAGTGGATGGTTGTATAGAGCTCCATATGCATAAGGCACGACAAGGCGATGGTGCTGAGAGTGGATGTGCTTGTACAAGAACTTGTTGAGGTGCATATATCGATGAATGAAGTATTGCCAAGTGTCAATTACAAGCATAGCGATGATAAACTGCCTAGCCAGAACTAAAACGGAAAACTGCTGTGTCATACCAGCATCTGCATCACTCCCTGTTATCTAATAAACACACAAAAAACGAAATTTCAAACAAAATTTCAGATCATGATATGCTAATATATGAATTTCCCTCCAACAAATATTATCCAGAACATGAGAGCTGTAAACCACAAACCAATACAGATAAACATCATGAATCTAAACACATGTAAAGTGAAAAGTTCAAGACTGTTTATAAATGATCTACATTGGAAGAACAAAACTTTACAAATGTGACTGATGATGAAGGAGAAAGATGATAGCATTCCTCCAAAAGAACTTAAAATCAGAAATCTGGATCTATTTAGCTAGGTAAAGTAGGCAAAATGTTTGAAAAAACTAAAGTGAAAACAAAAGATGCTAGCAAATCCTCTATCAAAAACAGCAAGAAACAGGAGATCCATGTTCTTATCTATCAAATTAATCTCCAGAAAATTTAAACCCTTTCTGTTGCATCATCCTAAATTTGTAACCTTTTTGATTCAACAGCTTCAGGACAACATAAAGTGCTATGAAATCAGAAAACCCCCCTTAAACATATCATAATCTGCAACCAACATCACAGATTTGCAAGGAAGAGATAGAGAGAGAAGGGATGAAAACCTTGAAGAGAAGAACGGCGATAATGGCTTGAAGAGTCTGTTGAAGAAGAACGCCCTTGACGACGGTAGATTTGGTAACGAGATTCTTCTCATCCTCGTCAATCCTGGAATGCAATCTATATTTATCCAAAGATCCTAAGCAAATGTACATTGCTGAATACACCCAATACACCACAATCGGCACGAATGTCCCCAGAAACTCATCCGTGATCTCGAAACCCATCATCTTTCTCCTCCTAACTCTAATCAATCTCCTCTCCCCACAACAACCCGACAAAATAAATTATAAATTATTCAAAACACCTCCTGAAGAAAATTGCGTCACCTCTTCGCTAATCCCTCCCTTAAGAGAGCTAAAAACTACACGAAGGAGATTAGATTAGAATCTTCTTCGTCGCCTCGTCGAGAAGAAGAAGAAGAAGACGCGGAGGAAGAAGGGAGAGAGATGAACAGAGAGAAAGATCTAATCTGATTTTAATTCCCCAAAGCCACGTGGCTTTAAAGGAATGGTCAAAGGCGCCAACTGGTTTCAATTTTAATGTGTGCTAATTATAAACTACTTTAAAAGATAAATGCGAGTGGTTATAATATGATTATGATAAAGTTGAAAGAACAGTAGAACACATGCCAAAGTGTGTAACATAAAAGTCTAAAGAAACAATCTAATCATTGACTCTGCCTCTCTGTCCGATTGTGGTATTCGGTGGCTGCCTCGTGGTGTTGCAATAATTTGTATTGGACATTGGTTCTATACTTACATTCATTTGAAGATTTCAATGTTTAAAAAGGAGTAGTAAATTAAATAGAACCTTATCTTTTTGATTTCCGATCCAGATTCAGAACCATTAGGGGAAATAGCCAAATGTGTAACAAGTCTTTATCAAATAGAAGATGGAACACTAATAAGATAAGTTAATAGGAAATCTCTAGTGTTACAACAAGTGCACAAAATATAATAGCAACTCTTCCCATGGAAAAGAGAGAAGATAACTTTGTTCATGATACAGGACAAGTTACTTCCTTTTGGAGAGCCGGCAAAAATGGGGACTAAGAGCCATAGACAACAAATAATGTTAACTTTTTAAGACTCTGCTTTTGTCGGTTCCGATGAATCTTCAGGGCCTCCGGTTTCTTCAACAAGCTGGTTAAGACAGGAATGCGAGCAAGGGTCAATGCCATTGACTCAATGCTTAGAAATATGTTATCTTAAGTCAAGTAGAATCAGTCAATGAGAACATACCAAAGAACCGACTTGCTCATAAGCTCTCATTGCTTTCGGATCTTCCTCGTATTCGTATCCCACTTGTAGAATCCGTGGTCCGTTGACTGACCAAAATGCTCTTCGACCTGCCTCCTGCAACATATCAGAAGATTTTTTGTGGGTTTTGGATTTGGTGAATTACTAACCAGGTATAAGTAAAAACAAAAGGCACAGCATCGACAAAGAGAATTGTTTATACCTCTAAGATGATCAAATATATAGCTTCTAGTGTCTGAACGCGAATATCAGGATCAGTAACTGGTTCTCGCTCAATGGAAAGTGCACTTCCAAGCTCAGGTGGCATTTTTGAGATATCCTGCTCACTGTATGTCTAATCAAGGTAAAAACCCAATGATCAACGACTGTTTTCTCATAACTTCATTTAGCGATAATGTAACAGCTATAAAGCAATATCAAAAAACCTTGTTGCCTGCAACTGGTAGGAGCAGAGCGGGCCAGAGAAACTCTGATATCAAGAGTATATTCTGGAGTTGGTTTTTCGCTTCAAAACAGCAGTTACGAATTGTTCCAGCTACCTGAACACCAATAAACCATAATCCATGTTAAATTATACAAATGATAGATTAAGTAACAGGTTAGTAATCTGCCAAACTCCTTTGGACATACCCCTTTCTTTCGCAATTGATTTGTAGAATCAAACTGCCTAATAATCTGTTTCAGTAGTCCTCTCTTTGGCTCCAGTAACAATTTCCTCCCATCTTCTGTTTTTGATATGTTGACAAGGATTGAGCCGACATGCTCAAACTTATCATCTGGTGCAAACACAAGAACAACATTCAGTAATTTTTTCGTCTTTCTATCCAGTAGCAATGTAATATGGTTGCAAACCATAAACTAAACTAACAGTAAGACACTATGCATATTATTTACTTAGCGTGTAAAGAACTATTTCAATGGTCCAAATGCAAGCATTACACGTTGACAAAATCAGAAAATATATGGGAGCAATTAGGACTCAGGACGCAATTAAGACTTAAGAACTTTTAGTCTTACCGGTGATCCGATATATGAAACACAAACATGATATAGATAAAAGATATTCCAGATTATCATATCTACAGACTATTATTATCAAATTATATAACCAATAAAAGACTGTGGTGGTAAGAACATACCAGAAGTTTCATCAGCAGACCTGCAAAATGACCTAACAAGCTTCATGATATGTAGTCCATGCATCTTCTCATCGTCAATCTAACAAAGTGATAAAGTTTTCAACGATTAGCTACCACTCTCCACCATTACAAAAGTTTAACTTGATAATTCAAGATAGAAGGGTAATTAACAAAGATAAACAACCTGAAGCAAAGAAGAAACCCCATCATCCAACTGAGTGAGATTAACCAGAAGCATAACAAGCAATCTGGTAATACAAGACTCTGGTTTATACAACATGTCCATGGCCACTTTGATCAAGCCCATTTGAATCATCTTCCCAGCAATTTCAGAGTTCTGAGAAAGATTTACAAGAGCCTGAGCTGCTGGCTCTGATACCTCCTGGAAAATATGAATTCAAACAGTTCAATACCAATCCAAATCCATTTAAAAAAAGAAAAAATAGTGCTTCTTAAGATTTGAGCCAATGAACCTTGCTTTCATATAGAAGACGAGACAGAGATGGAAGAAGAATCTCAGAATACTTGGATAGAGATTGTAAACCCTCCTCCGAACCAGTTAACCCACTAACAATCTCCACCGCAGCTTTCTTCACCTACATGTTTGTTTCTCCATTCAATCAGGATCATCGGAAACCAAAAACCCTAGAATCTAAAATTGTCGGCGCAGCCTCATAGCTCAGAAAGAGATGAAACCAAATGTAAAAAAACTTACAGGCGGAGAAGGAGATGACAAAAATTCAACAAGCTCTTCCAGCTCCGTCGCCATATATGTGGTCTCCGATGAAGTGAGAGAGAGTGTGTCAACGTTTCTGCCCGCAATATCTCCGCCGGAGAACACGAAAAATCCTCAGGGTTTTTTGTTTACACGACAAACTAAAACACTCCACTCCAGTCAGAAGGTTTTACAAACCCAAGTTCAGAAAAGAAAAATTGCAAAATAACCCACAGACTAATCAAAGTTTTCATAATAATTTTTTTTTTATGAAAAATACAAAATAAGCATCTGACTAATTACTTCTTTTCTTGTTGTATCCGCTGATTAAGACTTAAAGACAGCAAACATTATATTAGTGGGTTACTTTGTAATGTTTTAGTTAGTTTGAGGACTTTTTTCTGAAATTTCTCCTAAAATCAAACCAGTCACATTTTTGTAAAGAGAGCTTTGTCTGTAGAAGAAATCTTGACATTTTCGGAATTCACAAAGATGGGAGCTTGTCTGAGATGTTCACGAGGAAGCTATCTATTTGAAACCTTGAGACCACTCTCCAGCTCTCTCCGCTCTTCTTCCGTCTCTTTCAGCACTGGTTAGTTGCTTATCCTCCTTTATAATGGCGAAATTGAATTGGAATCTGTGATAGTTGCTTTTTGATTCAAGTGAATCGGAGATTGGGCGTTCTATCAATAAGGGATTCTTTATCAACGGAATCAGAATTGGGATTTGATGAATGATTCTGAGTTTTTTTTTCGCTTTCATTTGTGAAGGCAAGCCAATCAAGAGAGCTTATGATGGATTGTTGCTTGATGCTGGAGGAACTCTTCTGCAATTGTCGAAACCTGTGCATGAAACCTACGCTTCCTTGGGCCAAAAATATGGTCACTTTCTTACACTATTTGACCCGTACAGACACCAATCTCATATGCTCGTTCTCAAGTTGTTTTTTTTTTTTTTGGTTTTGTTTCTAGTTCAGGTGTCAAGACAACTCCAGCTGAGATTAAGCAAGGTTTCAAGAGAGTTTTTGCTGCTCCGTGGCCTGAGAAGCTGCGTTATCAGGTCCCTGAATGAATGAGTGAATCTCTCTTTTTAACAGATTCTATTTTTGATCGTTACGGTTAGCCATTGTATTAAAACATCTTTCATTCTACTGTCAGGGAGATGGAAGACCGTTCTGGAAGCTTGTTGTTTCGGAAGCTACTGGTTGTTCTGATAATGACTACTTCGAAGAAGTCTACCAAGTTAGTATCGACTGAAAGAGTGTTTGAGTGTTCTTTTATGTTCCATTAACAATTCATCACACTGATGCATGAAAGACGGGTTAATCATCTGTGTCTTTCTCTTAGTATTACGCGAATGGCGAGGCATGGCATCTCCCAGAAGGAGCTTATGAGACAATGTCACTACTGAAAGATGCTGGAGGTTATTTATTACATTGAAGAACTCTCTTCTTGTTTATGTACTTAGATTACTTTTTGTATTTATTATTGCTGATTTCTAAAATTGGTGTTAGATGATTGCAGTTAAGATGGCTGTTGTGTCTAATTTTGATAGCCGGCTAAGAAAGCTATTGAAGGATCTTAATGTCATAGATATGTAAGCTTTATCATGTTCTGTTATTAAACCTGGAATCTGAGTTTTAAAGTTAACACCATAAATGCTTATTGTGTATTATGTTCGTTCTTTTGTAGGTTTGATGCTGTGATTGTATCCTCTGAAGTCGGATACGAGAAGCCTGATGAACGAATCTTTAAATCCGCGTTAGGTATTGCATCCTAAACTGAAGTGTTGTTTCTTGAAATCACTACATAAGGTTTTACATTTAAAGATTCCATGTCGAGCGCAGAACAAATCAGCGTAGAAGCAAACAGAGCAGTGCATGTCGGAGATGATGAAGGAGCTGATAAAGGCGGATCCAACGCCATTGGTATCGCTTGTTGGTGCGGCACAAATACTTTTCAACTTGCTATGTTTTTCCTGTTTTGTCGAAATTCTGAGTGATGAAATCGTTACTGTTTTTTTCTTTGAATATCTAGGTTGTGGGGAAAAGATGTGCAGACATTTTCAGACATACAAGAGCGGATCTTGGTTTCAGAACTCTAAGCTTCGAAGATTTTGCTCTGCAACATTTTTTTTTATCTTGGATCATGTATACATTTACTCAGTCAATTATGTAATCTGTCTTTTAAAGTTCATTAATAAAGAAAAAGCTGCAAACTTGGACAACAAGAATCTAAAATTTTAAATCAAGTGGATGGAGATCACGAGAAGCTAAGTAACAAACAATAAGAAGAAAATGGTGAAAACAAATTACAAAATAGAGATTAAACTCTTGACATAATAAACCAAACTCCCATATAAACGGACATCCATGGAAACTGACTATAAAGATTTGGTTTTGGGAATCATAAATCTTCAGTCCTGTAGTAGGTACAAAGAGGATAACACAAAAGCTTATTGTTCTTGTTATAAACCAATACGCTCAAGCAGTTTACTCAGGCTGCACGTGATGATGGCTTTATTAGTGATGGCTGGAAAAGTTTCGGTATGAGTGAGTTGTTGCAACCTGGAGGGAGGGAAACTTCATTGACAATGGGCTTTAATAATTATCTTTCATTTATAATGGGCTTTAACAACTATCTTTCATTTATAATGGGCTTTAAAAAAAGCCCATGAGTTATAGCACAGCAGCAAATTGTTGACCTAGAAAAGATCAGATCTATAAATTGAAGTCATTTTCTAGGGTATCTGTTTTTTCGTCGAGCAGCCGCGCTTTTTGGCTGAGATAGGGAGAAAGACGCCATGGGAAGAAGTAAGTTCCTCGATCTCTCTTGTATTCTTAGCTATGGTCTCTGGGTTTTTCCCATTTCCTCCATGGATTTATTATACCAAATGTTCCCCCTTTGTTTCGATTTGAGATTCTGAGGTTGATTATTCTGTTCATCTAGTTGAAATGCGTTTTAGAATCATAGATTCTGCATTTGATTTTTGCTATTCGTTGTACAAATGGTTAGGTTAAATCTCCCTTCTGATTAGAATATTTTGATTGTTGATTTATCAGTATTTGGTTGATGTGAGAATAATCATAGATATGGTTCCGAGCTAAAGTCTAAATCTTATATTACAGGACCTGCGAGGTGTTACCGTCAGATCAAGGGTAAACCCTACCCTAAATCTCGCTACTGTCGTGGTGTGCCAGATCCCAAAATCAGGATCTATGACGTCGGTATGAAGAGGAAGGGTGTGGACGAGTTCCCATTCTGTGTTCATTTGGTTTCGTGGGAGAAGGAGAATGTGTCGAGTGAAGCTCTTGAGGCTGCCCGTATTGCTTGCAACAAGTATATGGTGAAGTCTGCTGGAAAGGATGCTTTCCATTTGAGGATCAGGGTTCATCCTTTCCATGTTCTCAGGATTAACAAGATGCTTTCGTGTGCTGGAGCTGATAGGCTTCAGACTGGTATGAGAGGTGCTTTTGGTAAAGCTTTGGGTACTTGTGCCCGTGTTGCCATTGGACAGGTGCTTTTGTCTGTTCGTTGCAAGGATGCCCATGGTCACCATGCTCAAGAGGCTCTTCGTCGTGCTAAGTTCAAGTTCCCTGGTCGTCAAAAGATTATTGTCAGCAGGAAGTGGTATGTTTTTAGAATTGTCCTTTCACTTTGAGTTATCTCACTGTTTAATGGCTACAAGCAAGCTAACTCATCAAGCGTGTGACTTGTTTTTTAATTTCAGGGGATTCACTAAGTTCAACAGGGCAGACTTCACTAAGTTGAGGCAAGAGAAGCGTGTTATTCCTGATGGTGTCAACGCTAAGGTATTGTCTTGTGTTACTAGTAATAGTAATAACTAGAAACATATTTTGTTGCTTGAATTGAACAATGCTTTGGTTTGGTTTCTATTGCAGTTCCTCTCATGTCACGGACCTTTGGCTAACCGTCAGCCAGGAAGTGCCTTTTTGCCAGCCCACTACTGAAGAGTATCAGAGCTGAAGTCTTTTCATTCCGGTGAAGCAGAATCATAATCAGTCTGAAACTTTTTACTTATCTTCATTTCTCTGGCGTTGTTTAAGTTTTTTAGTTGGACACAATCAGTATTCTGAATGTTTTTGTTGACTCTTTGTTTAATCTTTTAAATGATATTTGCTCATTCGGTTTTGACAACATACCTTTTACTTTATCTGATATTCGAAATGATCCTACCTCTTCTTTACTTGTATACTATGTTCGTAACAAGATAGATATAATCTGAAATAAGAAAATGATATACTATACTCAAGCAGCACACAAGGTAAACGTTTTAGGATTTGTATGCTATACTGAAATATAATCAGAAATGGTTAAAAGTTTGGATGTATTGTTAACTGTGCCATTTTATTAGTAAAATGAAACAGTAAGTTTGATTCTTATCCATTTTATTTTTACTAATTATGTTTTTTACAAGAAAATTCGCCTTTATTAATTTTAATAAAAATGTAAAGCATAATAATTAATTTCTAATAGTCTTGTTTTATTTTATTAATAGACAGTTCACTTAACATTATTTACAAAAAAAGTGTTAAGACGATTGTAATAGCTTTTGCAGTTTTAAATATAGAGGAGGTGGGTGATTCCGTGATTGGATGATTCATCTCCATTTTTGTTTTGAAGTATCTATATTTAGTGAACTAGCAAAAGCTTAGCATAGCTAGCTAATGTTAGGTGGTTGTTCTTTTTAATATTTATGGTCTAATAGCTCATGAAAATCATACAAAAGCTGATGGATCCAAAAGAAAATGACAGAGACCTACACGTCAAAATCAGATTCAAACTGCCATTTTCATGTTTAAACTCCATCTTTGGTTTTCTTTTTTTTTAAAAACTTTTCAAAGAATTTATTGCAACCATTGTCTGAAGAAAGAACCAAAACTCCCAAAACAGAGAGAACCAAAAGAAAAAGGAAAGAGAATTTTCAAAAAGTTTTAGGTATTACTTGCAAGTAAAAAATATCAAAGATGTATGTATCTTGCAAACTACAACTATACATAGATCAAGATGTATCTTGTATATATAAGAAACTCAAAACACAGAATGAATATATATATATATATATATATAAGACAAAATTCAGAAAACAAAATTCAATAACTTATAACAGAACTGAATAAAATAAAAACTCTTGATTCTGAACTTTCTCCACCAAACTTATTACAAAAACCTGTTTCTATTCTTTTCAAGAATCTTACAATACCACCAAGATGATTATGTATCCAATTGAATTGAAATAAATTTCTTTTATAATAAATACGAAAAATTAAAATAAAATAAAAAAGACTGAAAATTTGGACATCTCCTCCAACAAGAAGAGGAGAATCTTAAAAATCATCTGAAAAATTATTGTTGAAACCTTATTATTTTTATGATCGATCAGCAACCCATCACCGCACAATTGTATACGAAGTTCGATGAATGTTTTCTATCGAGCAATGTCCATTGAGGAGGACTTTGATCACTCCTTGGTATCCAAGAATTCAGCTCAATGTACCCTCCACCTGAACTCTTAGGACCACCAATTACAATCAACCGCTCGCCGCAAGCTCTAAACGCTAATCCCCAACCGTTAACCGAGTCCGCTCTCTCGGGCAATCTCCCTAATGTAAACCATTTCTTCCTCTCCTTATCATACTTCCTCACTTCCATGTCAGCATGATCCGCAGCATACAACTGATTCTTCACTACCGCAACAAGAGGTGGCGCCTCTGCTGCTGCTGGCATTTCCCGGCTCCTTGGAGGCGACATTTCCGGGATCTCCGTCCATTTCTTCGTCTCTAAATCAAACTCCTCACCGCAAGTAAGCACTTTAGAGTCTTTTCCGCCAATCCCTCCAATCACATAGAACTTCCCATCCATGAAAACACCCGAACACATCTTCCTCGGTTTGTTCATCTTTGGAAGTGTAGTCCAAGTCTGAAGCTCGGAGTTATAAATCTCAGCGGAATCACTGGTTTTGCCACGAGAGTCACAACCACCAGCGAAGATTGCAATCTCTCCAAGACTCGCTGAGCCAAACAAACACCTAGGCGAGTTCATCCTCATACCGGATGACCAAGAGTTATTCAAAAGACTATATCTGTATATAACATGGGACGAGTAATCATCTTTGCCTAAAACAAGCAAATCCGTGCCAACAGCTAACGATTCTTTATCGGTACACATGAAGGTACCACCTGAAGGCATAGTTGGCAGACTCATCCATCTCCTTTCAACAGGATTGAAAGCAACCCATTCCAAGAGCTGGCAGGAGAAGTAAACCCAATGTTCAACAATCTGGTTTTGCCTCCTGAGTCTGTAGATCTCTCCGGACTTAACCAGAGACCGGAAACTCCGGTTTAAGGAAGCAATGGAGCCGTAACCAGACCTGGAGCAACGGATCAAACAGCTGATCGAATTGTCCCTGCCAATATCGTTGATAAGTGAATCGCCATCATTATTATTACCATTGTTAGAATCAGACTCTTGTTCTTGGTCTTGTTGTTCTTCATCAGACGAAACATTGCCATGAATTTCGGACAACCCCATCAATCTGAGAGACTTGCTCTGTCTGAGGTCGTCGTCTTGGAGCTCATCCAGAGCAGCTCTCTTGCCGCCACTGGTGAGCTTGGAGTCAGAGGAATCCTCTGCTTCTGGAAACATGTAAGGCCACTTCGATTCAGAAAGACGAGAACTTGAGAATACCCTTGATATCAAATACGCCCGATCTTCCACCATCTTCTCCGGTACAGATTCCGAAAACCAAACACGAAATGCAAAGAGAGAGAGAGAGAGAGAGACTTTTAGAGAAATCTCAAGAAAACAAAAAGAATCAATCAGAAGACGATTCAGAGTATTCCCATTTTCGATATTGAGATCGTCAAAAATGGAATCAGAACAACCTCAAAACAAAAATATTTTTCTTTATTGAAGCATCAAGATTCAATCGCCAAAAAGAAAAAGAAATGGTAGCTTCAAATGTCAGATCTTCAGATTCCAAATGAGGAAAAAAACTCAATTTGACCTCAAAAAACAAAACAGAGAAATTTCAAAAAAAAATAAAACCGTAGGTAGGAATCACTGATCTGAAAATGAATCAACAACGGAGAATGAAGAAGAAGAAGAAGCAAGAAGGAAAGAAAAAAAAGGAGAATCTTAACGAAGAGAATTAGAAAGAGATTAATATATAACAATAACAACAAAGAAGGTACTTACGGATTTGGATTAACGAAAGCCAAATACAACAAATACAGAAAAGGTTACAAAAAAAATATATGAAATGGTAGTATCTAGGAAACTCTCTACGAATCGGAGTGAAGGGCTCTCAAAGTTATAAAAAAAAAAACAAAAAAAAAAAAGTCTCTCCTCTGTTTTTTTCTTTTTTCCTTCTTTGGTTTAATAAAGCTGTTTATTTGGAAATTAATTAATTATATATTTTGTAGTATTTGTTTTAGAGGTTTTTTAAGAAAAAATTCTTTCTAACATGACGTCCGGAGTCTAAATTATTATTTTTAGATAAGATTTCTTCATAAAAGGAAAGTATTTTAGTCAAGAACATAAACAAAAAACGTATGTATTAAAAATCAAGATTTTTTTTGTTTTGTTTTCTAGTGTTTTGAAAGTTATTATAAATGTTCTTAAAAGTTTCAGTACTTTTACCTGTTTTTTTTTTTTTTTGGTCAAAGGAAGTTTAATTTTGCTTTGTAGTTTAAAAACTTTATGTACGTCACATTTTTTTCCTTTTGATTTTAAATGAAGTCATTAGATATCTCTTCATATTTTTTTTTCTACAAACAAGATAAAAACAAAATTATATTATAAACCCATTTCTATACTATTCACAATTCATAATTTTTTTTTCAACTTGTTTTATCTCAAATAGTAAAAGTTAGTTGAATTCTTAACTCTATCAATTTGGTATTTTGTGAATCGTTCAAATCTTTCAAAAGATTCGAGTTGTTCTATATGCACAAGGAAAAAAAAAACTAAAAAAAGATTTCAACCATATATCCCTACTAAACTGGAAGAGTATAGAACATTATGAGGTATGAGCAATATCATGAATTTTGGTTTGAAATTGTGTGTCAAAATGGAATATAATTAGTGGATATGTATTGGAGGACATAAAATAAAGGACCAATACGCATTTCCGATATATATAGATTAGTATATAAGAATAATAAAGTACTTTTATCAAATGGAATATAAAATATACTTTTTTGATAGTTCTGTTTTTCGAACAAAAACTTTTTGCAGTTAAAAATCTGTACGGGGGAAAGAGTATGTATGTTCCGTCCGTCCGTTCGTTGGTTGGTTCATCTGCTGAACAGATAAATTAGGAATACGAGAAAGCTGTCGACAAAGTGATCTAGGGTCACGAACCACGTGTTCACGCACGTGGGAGTTTATATTTTTATTTTCTTTTGTTTTTGCCCATGTAATTAGTGTATTAATCTATTAATTTCGATTACTTATTGTTAATCTATTACTACTAGTGTAGTATTACCGAGATTACTGCAAGTCTGCAATACTTATCTATGTGGTGGGCGTTTGATCCGTTGACCACAACTATTAACATGATGTGGTGGGTGGGTCGGCTCTTTTGTCTCTCATCAAGAAATAAAAGTAGCACTTGTATGTTTTCTTATAGACGTGTTTTTTTACAATACTCTTACTATTTTACTGTTAAAAAGAAAAATAAAATAAAATGCTGTCTTATATTTGGAGGGTTTTCTGATTAATTGACATGTGCATGCATCGTATTCTATGAGCTTCCAATATCTTTGGTTACCATCATGCGCTTATTATTAAACATGTCTTGCAACAAGAGATGGTCATTAGTCCTCTTATAGTCGTAGCCGGGTTTGAAAACAGGTAATTTCTGTATAGCTATATAGACGTAACTACATTACATATATACATTTATCGAAGCTAATTTATATAAAGATTTGTTTGAGAAAACGTATAGAAAAAATATTGCTAAACGGAAAGCTAGATTAGTGTTAGTACTTGATAACGCGTCAAAACACATACTTAAAAGGTTAAGTAAATAGTATTCCTTAATTACCTTACCTATATTGTTGATGATTATGAAATGTTAATAAAAACGAAGAAGCATAAGTCGCGCCGAAAGATTAACACAGCGTGCGATGCAACTAACGGATTATTATTAATTTAATGCGAGTTGCATCTTGGCAGCTGTAATCCACTCATTATTTGCCACGTGTGATAGCCATCTTTTATACATTCATTATTTGGACGGTAGCAAAGTGCGTTTTGTATCACTCGGTATGAGTTTATGACTAATCTAATCAAATCATTATTTCTCTATGCGATTTTATATAATACAATATATGCTTATTTAAGTTGTTAATCTTCTTATAAGGCATGATTTATACGGTATGATGTAAAACCGTATTTGGTTGACTAGAAATGAAATAAAAGGTCTACACGTCAACAAGAAGGTCTCCCATCCTAGCATAGCTCATAGATTCTTTTGAGTTCGACGTCGTCCCATAGAAGAGATCTAATTAAGATCTATATATTAATGCTCTACTTATAAGTTAATATGTTTAATCTTTGGGACGTCTAAGGTAATATAATAATCACTTCGGAACATGAATTTAGATTAAAAACAAGTTTTGTAGGACGTATTTTTTTCGAAACATCCAACTTGTCAAATTTGAGAGTTGGTCAATATAATTATGATAAGTTTTAAATTACGTATGTAAAGTTATCTACGATATACAGTACGATATACCTTAGATGTAACCTTAAAAGGAATTGATGATATCTCAATGGATTATTATTTCTATTTTCATATGGTAAACTTTTCTATTCTCTTTTCGTTTTTAATGAAAGATCTTTTTTCTCTATTTTTCTTTTGTGTATTGCTTTAGAATTTTCTTTATATCGAATAGGTGACTGTATTTCTTGGGCGTATCTAAGTGACTTGTGTGTCTGAAAGTGAAGTTCGAAGAGCTGTCCACGTGATCTGTTTTATATCGTGTGTTCACATTCCTTTCTTCTTTCCCACATTAATCAACTAAATCTCTCTTTAAGTTAACTAGTGTTTCGATGATTACATTCATAATCTACATGTATGTAAAAACAAAAGTGTTATTTAGATTCTGAGTGATTATTATCATGTTTACATAACAAAGGGGTATAAAGAGAATCACCAAAAAATTGTTTGTATTCCATAAATATGCCTTCTCATGTGATTTACATTACTTGACCAGCCATCATCAGATGCGTGACAGCACACGCTATTGCATCTCTGTGGAAAAAGACAAAATTCGCCAACAAATATATTAGGTTGAAATTCTTTGATCATAACAAAAGCCAAGTTGCTCACATTACATACAGATACAAGTATTGTGTGTGTGTGTGTGCAGTGTATGTTATGTGTGTATATATATATATACTGTTCTTATACGTAGTAACCAGCTAATTGTTTTGAAATATCCGTCGGAAGGAAGGAAGGAGATAACGTGGTGGCTCCTAATACCTTTGTTTTACTTCTTCTTCTTTCTTTTGTTTTTTTCTCTCTTTTGACAATGCCTTGTGTCATTCAAGTCAACGTCGACTTTCAACACGTGCTCTTCGTAAAACAATAACTCAAAGATTTAATAATTTTTTTAAGTTAAGTATCTAACTAATTACATCATCTAGTCATCTAAGCTTTTCTGTCTGCATGGATAATATAAGCAATACATTATGATAATTGTCTTCAAAATACATTCATGTTTTTAATCGTATTATACATTTTGTGTTTTGTTTTTTGGGTAATACGAAGAGAACAACACATGATTAACAATTTAACATCTAATATATAATAGTTAGTTCCGGTAAGAATACAAAGGCTCAGAACGATCCGAAACTTAACCCAAAACAAAACTAGAGTTTCTTTCAGGTTTGTTGGCAAAGATATTTTTATGTTTTTGAAACAATATTGACAATTAGATTATCAACGACTAAGCATAGAAAGACACTAAGAATATATATCACATATATTTTTATTTTAAAACATTATTAAAATCTAAGAGAGTGAAGAAAATGGGAGATATCAATTTGGAATGTGATGTTGTTTGAATCAACTAAAATCGAGTCAATTTAAGACAACAAGAAAAAATATGACTTAAGAAAATTAGGTGAGTTTTTGATAAACACGTTGTAGTCTTGTAGATTTTCGAAATGACGTGAACTCAATATCAATATATATATATATATATATATATATATATATAATTTCTTTTATATTAGCACTATATGAAATTCAAATCCGAATCAAACCGTCTAACTTAGCTATAGAATATAGTCAACGGTCAACTTTTCTATTAAAACAAATAAATATATGAAGCATATGTGGTGAGGACTTGGAAGTTGGAACAATATATTACTACTCAACTATTCTCTGAAATTAATTTTGATATAAGGTATTTACTTTTCTTAAATATTATGGTCTTATTTATCGTATAGAGACGTAATAATTGAAAGTTCCATAATCCACAATGCCACATACTTAAGAACTTGTAAAGCTATATAGTAGCACCTTATTGCTGTTCAATATAGCTATAATTTAGTAGGCAAATGAAAATGAAACTAAAAGAAATGAGTAAACAAACAAAAAAAAAGGGTAAAGAAGACATAAAATTTATAACAGTGAAATTGGTTTTGCATGAAAAATACATATAGCAGCAACAGTGCCAACAGAGTCAGAACTCAGAAGTCAGAAGATACCAAGATGAACCACACACACATATGTTTTTTTAGTAGACCAATCTGTGAGAAGGTTTTGATACACGTGGACGCGGAGAGAACTAGGAAGAGAACAATGAGAGATGGAGAAAGAGAGACGTAAGTATTGATTTCGCCAACGGCTCATATTGCAAAAGAATAATAAATAATAATGTTCTTCTTTGCGTTTTTCTTCTTTTTTTTACCAATTCATCAAACATTTTGTTAGGCACACGTCTTTTTCTTTTCTCTCCTTTTGTCAATTTGTAGTTGAGGTTTTCATTAAAAAAAAATATTTCACTATGAAAAATGAAAATCTTTTACCTCTTTGGACTTTAATTTGGACGGTTGGATAGATAATATTCACTACTATTTATCCAACATGTATATACATATATGCAAAAACAAAAAGTTATGTTAAAAAGTAAAAGGTTCTAGAATGTTAGGAACATCTATTTTATTATATTATTTCTTCTTGCTGAAACAATAAATTATTATTCTAATTACTGTCTTTTAACATCTAGTAAATTGAAAAATTAACTTCTAATTATTTTCTTGAAATAGTATCGGATGTATTCTATTTGCTCGTATAAATCAAGAAAAGTAGTTTATTCAAAAAGGTATTAAAGTGTGTATATTCTATTTTAATTTTTGTTGCCTACAAGTGTATATATATTCTATTTTAAAAGGCCTCTTCGCACAACAACAAAATGATAATCAAACAAGATTGGGCCTTAAGGAATATTTATGTTAATTTTAGAATCAGTTACATATATGGGCTCACTCCCAAAATGATAGACCCAATATTTATCAAGCTAGTAAACGACGTCGTTTATGTATATATATATTTTTTTTTTAAAATTGCGTCTGTTTCATTCACGGAAAAGGTAGTTTCCTACACCCTTTCCCACTCACATCATCAGTTCATCGTCAACAACACCTTTGTCTCTCTTCCGAGCTTCTCTGTGTCTGTGTGTGTGTGTCTTGGTCAATAGCAACAGGTAACTCCGATCCTTCGATTTCGTTGAAGTTCTTCTCTAGATCTGTAGTAATCAAACGATTTTGATGTTCTTGATTCAATCTGTTCTCGCTCAAGTTTCGATTGAAATTTCAGATCATGTAAAGCTGACATTAGAGATCGGGAAGAGTAAATACCTAGTGTTCATGATTTTCGATTTCGTATGGAAGTGATGAATTTGTCGAATTGGGTTTATGTTGAAATGATTTAGGGTGGTTTTGTTAATTTTCAGCTGTTGAGCAATAGATGGATAGTCAAAGTGGGTATGGTGTTGAAGTTACTGGTTTATCTTCATCGGTTACTGAGAAAGATCTTATCGATTTCTTCTCTTTCTCTGGTACAATTGAATATATTGATATTGTCAGGTAAACCTTACTTCCAGCAAAATCAATTTGGCTTTTGTTGCATATGCTGGATTCATAAGATAACCTTTGTTATGTTGTTATTGAGAACAGGTCAGGTGAGCAAGCCTGTACTGCTTATGTGATGTTCAGGGATTCTTATTCTCAAGAAACTGCTGTTCTACTCAGTGTAAGTGTTGTTTTGATTTTGTTCCACTTTTTCTTTCTTTTTGGGAGTCTCTTGAGCATGAATAACTCGGTTCTTTCGAATCCCTTGCTATCTTCAGGGAGCAACGATTTTGGATCAGCGTGTTTGCATTACGCGCTGGGGACAGCATCACGAAGAATTCGATTTCTGGAATGGGGATCCGCGGGGTTTTGAAGATGAATCAGACTCTCATGTATGAATCTCTTTTTACATATCTCTTAGTTTTGATCTTTCTGTGTTTTTTTAATTAGTAGAATCTTTCAGTAGTCTTTTGTGTTGAAGTTTGATGTTTGGTCTCATTCCTTCTTCAATCATGTAGCCTCATGCTCAACCAAGCGAGTTCAACGCTGGAGAAGCAGTGACTAAAGCTCAAGAAGTGGTGAAAACAATGCTTGCCACAGGATTCGTGCTAGGCAAAGACGCTTTAAGCAAAGCTAAAACCTTTGATGAATCCCACGGCGTATCAGCTGCGGCGATGGCTAGAGTATCCCAATTAGAGCAGAGGATCGGTCTCACTGACAAAATCTTTATCGGACTTGAAGCTGTGAGAATGACCGACCAAAGGTACCATGTTTCAGACACGGCTAAATCAGCCATCTCTGCCACAGGAAGAACCGCAGCAGCTGCTGCAACTAGTGTTGTCAATAGCAGTTACTTCTCAAACGGAGCTCTTTGGCTGTCTGGTGCATTAGAGCGAGCTGCTAAAGCTGCGTCTGATCTCGGTAGCCACGGCTCAAGGCAGTGAATAGACAGAGGACCAGATCAGAACCGTATTCGTCTGTAGATATATATGATGCAAAGCTGATCATTAATAACTACTAGCTTATGAAAGTATAGGTGTGATATGATTTGTGTATCAAATTTTATCAAAACGACTACTGTAAAGAATCCTAAACAAGGTATACACTTGCATTGTTTGCTTCATCTTATACGATTAAGCTTAATATATCATGCTTTAATCAGCTTAAATAGTACGGTTGATTTTTGCTTTCTGATATCTACGGTTGGTATTGATTTCAATTAGTTGGATAGATTTGCTCTCCATAGAGATTTAGCCACGTGGCACATTGTATGCCAAACACCGAATCCAAAAAAACAGAGAAGAGAAGTCATCAATCCTCTTTGGCTCAAATCCTCCAGTCACTCGAAATCGTTTCTCTCATGGCAGCTTCTTCCTCGATTCCGCCGTCAACCGCCGTAACCTCCGTCGTACGCAAACCCCTACTCCTCTCTACCACATTCTCCTTCCCGGCTTCTTCCCTGTCTCCCTCCACCAAATCACCACAAAGACAAATCCATAGATTGCTCCTAGCTTCCTCCTCTGCCTCCGCATCCGCCGTCCCTTCCGACTCCAAACCGGTGAAGAAAGAAACTATCTACTTCGACGGCGGAGCTCATTACGGAGATCTATTGGCCAATCTCATCCTAGGTCTAACCATCCTCTGGCTCCCACTAACCTTAGCAGCAGTGTCTCGAGCCTTTAACCTCCGATACAGGTTCACAAACCTTCGCGTGACGGTGATCTCGGGTCTCACCGGGGAAGACAGGAGCGACTTCTCGTACAAAGTGATAAAGGACGTGCAAGTAGTGCCGAGGTTCATAGGAGAATGGGGTGACATCATCATCACTTTGAGAGACGGGACAAAAGTGGATTTGAGAAGCGTTCCCAAGTTCAGACAGATTGCTAAATATTGTTTATCTATGGCTGATCAACCTGCTGTTTTGAAAGAATCTGGCGCCAAAGGCTTTTGATTTTTATTTTTCTCAAAAATTACTCACATTCTGTGTGCAAACAAATCGAATTCTCCCTTGTGTTGTGATTTTTTCTAGTAATAGTGTATATTGAATCATTTTGATTTCCATCATATGTGTTTACAAAGTTTTTAACTCTGAAAATTGTAAAATTTGAGAAAGGAACAGTTGAAGTTGGAAGAAGATAATCAAAATTTTACAAAACAGAGAACAAAACCAACAACCCGATAAGGAGCAGAGGGAGTGACATATCTCCAAGGGTTTGTGCTAAAGTCGAAAATTTCGCATGTAGTAGCGTTTTCTAGGCCTATCTCTGCAGAGTCGTATAACCAAACGGGCTTGTACGTGCCCGTGACTTTGTCTTTACCGAAACCGAGATGAGATATTGTGTGGTTAAGCTTGTAGTAATCTTTTCCTAACTCGACCTCGAGGAGTTGTAATTCGCTGAGAGGAAGAGCCCGATACCATCTGGTGGTGGGGTTGAAGACCAAAACGGAATGCCATGGATCAGGGAGACAAACGAAACCGTCACAGACACAAGGAGAAACAGAGTAAGCTGCGTTCTCCTTCTTCCACGGAGCAGGGACGTCCTCGAGTGTTGTTGATGATGAACCAAACAACACCAGCGTACTTAGATATAGATCTACGCAGACCATGGCAACGTTTGGATATCCGGATTGCTGACGCTGGTCCAACTGTCTTCCATGGAAGAATTGTGACTCCATCGTTGATTTCCATTGCTTTGACACAGCCTTGAATCTCAGCAGAGATGTCACCGGAACTCTCTCCAGGATTTTCTCGACAACTTCATGGGGAAGACATGATTCCATCCTTGAGCAATGTTTTTTTCCCGACATAATTGTTTGTGATTCCAGAGTCGTTATTGATGAAGAGGTACCGTAGGCTTTTACGTTTATAAATAAATAAAAGTTTTGGAAAACTCCTCAACAGAAAAAGTAATCTCAAAACTTTCCCATTTCTTGAATCTGAAGACACGGCCCAAATATGTTCTTTCTTTTTGTTCATGTAGTCCAGTCCAAGACTTAAAAGCCCTAAGCAAATTTAAATTTTAAAGCCCAAAAAAAAAGTAAACAGTAAACTACATTTCGGCATATTCGATAGCTTCCTTCCTTTGTTAATGATTTTAGTTTTGATAAAACAAAAAGATTAATAAGAAGTAACTATGGTTCATGCATGAAGAGATGCCTTGTTGACCATATAGTCCATATCTGTTAGACTTTGACCATCTACATATTTCCATTGGATTCCATGTAAATTTGGTATAGGAAAATTTTTAGAAGAATAAGAAATTTATATAGTTTCGTATGCGAATGATGATGAGTATATACTAATAAGGAAGAGAGGCCTATAAAGCTTATTGCCTCTGACACATTCTCATCAAATCTTAGGTAGTCTTCCCCATTTCCCAATTTTGACCACAATATTCTTGTTTTTATTCATTGTTTTATCATATATATGTTAATTTACTATTGTAGTGAAAGATCCCTACTTATGGATGAACATTAATTATTTTTCAAATATAGTGTCAAAAGTTGGCTTCGCGATGTGAATTCATTAGAAGTTGCATAAAGCATTAAAAATATGGACTGTAAAGATAGATGGCTCTTTCTTTATCCACTCTCTCAACTTTCAATTAAAAAGAAACATTTTTTGCAGAATTCAGATTCCTCTCTTTGACCTCAAGCTTTATGTCACATTGATTCACAAGCATGGGCGCAAATATGCACATACATGTACGTGCACATCTGTAATTTTTCACTTACACTCGTGTAAACAAGTACGCGTTATCGAATACGTATACATACGTGTCTCTCTAAATAAGTTGCATGCAGCCATGCTCAATTACGAGATATATAACTAAAATGATATAGGATCATATGCTAAATAGTTTCTAAAGAACTATCAACTGATGTTAACTTATAATTTATAGAGGCAAAGAAGAAAAAACTTATAATATACTATTAGCTTTATCTCTAAAAGGAAAGTGGTTAATTCTGAATTGGTCAGTCTTTTTAATTTAAACATATACATACAAAAGGGGCGGCGCATAGTAGAAGTTTTGTCAAATGTCAGGCTAACAAGCATCCTTAAATTGTGTAAGAATGTCCTTTTTTCTTACTCCTCGTAGAAAAAAATTCTAAACCGAAAAATCTCTAGTGATATGTATATAAATTTCGAACAAATTTCAGAAGTTTAACAAAACATAGTAAATGTATAAAAAGCCATGCAAGAAAAAATATATATATAGAGTGATACACATATATATCTAAAAGATAAGAAACCTTAATAGTATAAAGCCAAAATAAAAATTAAAAGGTTAGTATGACTATATATATTCAAGGGAATCTGATGATCAAAGAGGCAACTTAACCAAAAGATAAAGTTGATTACGGAGGACTAAGTAAAATTAAAATGGACATTGGATTCCTAAGAATAGGGAAGTGGTATAGCCTTGTATAGAGTCGTAGGTATATGAAGAAAGTATTTCAAAAGAATAAGGAAGTGGTTTCAGAAAAGCTGGCTCCAATATGTAGCGATATGTCCCACGCGATTGTAGGAATCCCAAGCAATCTTAACCTCTACACTAAAACGTTTACAAACTAGTAGTGCTTATAAGGCGCATGACCGTATTTTCTGGATAATAAATCTGATCCGCACTTATTTTAGGAGATAACATATTTCTACTTTCTACCCAAAGAGTTCGAGCTGAGCCCTCCTCAAACCAAATGGATTATAATATTAGTTCCATACGTTGTGGGCGAATAAACGATCAAAGGCAACTTAGTGATGATAATTAAGAAAGACGAAATGATACCCAAAACCACGAACACGGCCTAATACTAGCTAGTATATAAAAATATATTTAAATTACATAATTATGTTTGTTCGCCTATGAATTGGTCAAAAGATATACATTACTGCATTATAATATACGACCTCATTCTGTTTCTACGTATTATTTTATGTAAAACTCTATATAACATATTTACGTAAGATTTTTACGTGAAAAAGTTAACCGACTTAAAATGGTTTAATCCTCGATCTTAAGTTACCACGAAACAAGTGAGTTCCTTACAAGTAGAGTCGACAAATGATATATGAGTACATGGCCATTAGACTAACGAAACAGCCATAATATAACGCATATCCATAATTAAAATCGTATATATACTGCATGCATTATATTACATAGAATAAAATCTCTTACTCTTAAGTCTATTATTTTCTAATTAAAATCTCTTATAATTTTTGGTTTAGGTTTAGTGGGCAGCGACGTGGAGAGAGATGAGAAAGACACGTGGAGCTGAATGGTAGGATTCGGAGGCCGCTCCTACTTGAGAGCATGATGTGATCAGAAAAAAGAAAAGAGAGAGAACCCCACGAACGTTTTCAGCTCATCAAAACTACAATCAATCTCTTTGGGAACTTGGGCCATTCCCTCCAACAACTAACACCATCAACACATACTTTATATAGTTTATACTGAGTTTTATTTTGTTTCTACATTAATTATGTTCATCTATGATTGATTATATTTGTCAAGATTTTTAGTCACCACTTTCGTAGTGGATCTACATACGGTATACCACTTATCATTAAAACTAAACAGAAAATTATAACATATATACATAGTTTTGGCATTTCTTTCCAATTTTAATATAAATAGTCCTTATGTAAAAACTATGTAAATGGTCATATTTATTAACTTGGAATAAATGAGAGTTCACTGTTGAAAAAAAAAAAAAAAGAGGATTCACTGCTCAATTCTTTTTCTTTAGATGCATGCTAAGTAGACCATACATTGTAGTGTTGCTTTCATGATGAAGATAAGGATGGAATTCTTTGGAACACAAAGTAAAAATAAAAAAATGAAAATATGAGATTCTATTATGCATATCGTAAGTTTATTTAATATATTTACTGTGTATTTGACGAATAATAAGGCAATATTTTCAATCAAAAATATTTGCTGCAAGTTAAAGTCCACATAGGGTTGGCCATAGCCTTGAAAAAATATAAATATTTTCAATCAGTCTTTTTCTATTTGGACCCTTATTATTAGCATATTTCCAGTCTTATTTCTCCTACACTAACGTCATATACATAAACTAAGTAATTACAATGTTCAAGAAGTCAGTTGATTGAATTATATTCCACTGCATTCTTATAAGGACCATGCGTTAGTTCACTACCGCACTTCAAAACCTTTACTTCAAAACCTTACTTCGTTTATATATATATATCTATTCTTGGAGCTAAATATATATATGATGTTATAAAATGAAACAAAACTTTTATTTTTTTTCTAACATGAAGTAAAGTTAAAACTTTGAGAAGATGAAAAAGAAGAGCGACTTGTTCATAGCTGGGGCTACACGATGTGTTGGCAAAGCTGCATAACTAGGCTGGGGGATATCAGAGGAGAGCTATATGTTAGAAGAGATATAACAGGTGGTACAAAAGCATTAGCTAGGTATCGATCCAATAAGATGGTAGATGTGATGGAAGATGTATGTTCACTCTCAATCACAGTAGATCCAAAAAAAGCCACACAAAATGGCATAAAGAATTGAGAACGACCCATGTGGTGGAGGGAATACTTTTCCTTTCTCCCCTTTTGAAAAAAAAAATCGAACTCTTCAACATTATTTATGAAAACCAAACCTTAACAGATATGTTGTAATACTATATGTGTATTAAAAAAACTAAGTATTCAACATTAATACTATGAGTATTACATTAACCTATCTGGTAAGGTTTGGTTTTCATAAATAATGTTGCAGAGATATTTTTTTCTGGTATACATTATGATTCTCAAAATTTGCTCATCATCTCCCAAAAGTAAAGTTCAAAGTGGGAGAAACATAACTAAGAATGTTCTAATTCATGCAGCTTGTTTCATTCGGATTAAATGATTGATAATGTTCTATTTATTTGTCTTAACGATAAGTCTTGGTTAACTTATTGTGAATACTTTAACCAAAAGAATAACATAATATTTGAATTCTACTACGTCAAACACTGCACACGAGAGGACAAATAACCCACGTCCCATCTTAAAATCGAGAGAACACACTCAAATAGCAGCAAAATCAAACATCCAATTACACTCATGTGAACCAATTTTTAAAAGATTATCTAGAAGAAGAAGATAAAGTAATAAACGAAAAATAAAAAGGCACCGAATATTATAAAGACCTAAGACTTCGTTGGACGATTAACTATATAAAAGAAATGAAAAAAAAAAAAGTGAATGTGTTTGTAGTGTAAAATGTGAAGTAGAAAGGAAGGCTTTTTTAAACATAGGGTTCCATTATTTATCATAGACTTTAGTCCTTTTTTGGTTTCTTGTAACTCTCTTGGTGTCTGCCTTGTGGGCCGTCTCATTTCCACCGACCCTTTTTGCTCCATAACGCATACTATATAACACACACAAACACACACGTTAAGTTAAATTATTAATTTGTATTGTTGATTAGTTTTTTTTTTTTTTTTTTCATACGATGTTCAAACTATATATGTATATACATTGGAAACATCAATAGTCAAACTACGCAAGCGACCTAAATGATAATCTCTATGATAAATTATGTTGTCACGATATAGATTTCATATTGATTCTTGAACATGGAACATTGTATCTCTATATCCCATGCAAAACCAAACGTAAGTTGTTAAAATCGTTGATCACATCAATGTTATGCTCGAGAATCTGAATATCTTTATGCATCCAAACTAAACTAGTCATATACACCTGATCTAAACGTCTGTCTTTTATTTAATGGATTGATGATCAAGTGTTGAGGATGATGTCATGTACAGTAAGTCATTAGCATACTTTTAGTGGAGAGAACAGAATGAAACAATAACTCACTGTTTCTCCTCCCCGTCAAAACATCTTCCTGTTTTAATATAAATCTCAAAACTAATTGAAATATCGTTTTGAAACTACCTTAAACACCAAACTAAAAACGTATGTAGAGAGGCTCACAGACGGAAGTGGTGAATATATTACCAAATTAATTAGCATCTTCGCCTAACTATATGGCACTAAAGTTGAATCCGTATGATAACAGTTCAAAAACATCGTTTTTCTAACCTGATACCCTAATTGCATTTAGATTTTCGTTTGTATCTTTTGACTTTTCCTTGATGCACTTGGCACAATGCTCATGTGCTTTTCTTTCTTTTCTTGGACAATGGGCATATATACATTATATCATATATATAAATATAGTTATTTAGTTGTATGTGTCTCCCTGTCTCCATATGTATACATCATTCAGTTACAGATCGAAATCATACTTTATAATTAGTACATCTACTGATCTACCTATTTATTGAGAGTATACTTACTAAGGTTCCGTAGCGTTGAGATAGTTACGTTAACTCCCGTATCATTTTCATTCAAATAAATATTGTTAATGTATTCTACATAGTACATTTACGTTGATAGGCATATACTACATGGCCGGTGATCAAAGAATGAAACAACACGTACGTACGTACACATATGTAGATACAAACATGTTTGTTAGATAATAAATACAACTGGGCTGGGAATTGGAAACAGGAACCAAGATTGACCTGACCTATTTTTTTTCTTTGTTAAAATGTTTTAATGTCTTTTCAAAAGACACTAATTGAGTGTGATCTCTCATCTGACTAAGAATAAAACACAAAATAGAACGGATAGAAAAATCTTGATATGCTACCGAAATCTTAATACAATGAAGTGAACGTAAAACTATAACGTTTAATGTTATAATCACATTAACGCTGAGATCTGATGAATTTGAAACATTTTCAAAAATATCACGTGTTATAAAAATTCATAAAAATTTATTCTTTAAAAAAAAAAAAATTATGACCACTCAGTTGGAAACTTTCTTGTTTTAAAAAGAATGAAATCTTAGAAAAAGCACGTCCACTTAATAACAAAAGAGAAGTTTCAATAAATTATTTGTAGAAGCTTTAAGAAAAATGTTCCTTGCATGGTTTAGAAGTCTTTATTTCTAATCTCGTATGTCGTCAATATTAGTAGTATGTTATTGCTGCATGCACTACTAATTTGACACTTTTCAGAGTAAAAATACAAATTAAAAACTGAGAAAAGAATTACAACGTTGGGCATATCCGATCCTAAATAATATCATAGACTAGAAGAGAATCAATTAAAAGTCGAATAATATAATAAATTCACAAAGGATGTGGACAAAAAAAGACAATTAAGTAACAGTAAAAATAATAATACAATGTTTTTATTTTCTTACAAGACACTGTTGATAAAATGTGATATGTCAGATGTGCTTCGCTGTCTTAATTCAAAAATCCAAGTCACACACGCGCTAATGTATTCGCTTGTATCTCATGTTCCAATTAAATCTCCACAGTTCATAACATCATCAACCATATATTCTCAAACCCGATTTTTTTCTTCGAAATAATAATATCCAAAAACTTTGGTAAATATTCAAAAAGTTAAAATATTAGTAAAACATGAAAATTCTGATTATTAACAAATGAAAAATCACTGGTTCGGCTCTCATTTTACCAAAAGTAAGCAAGTAATTAAGTAAATCATATTTCTCGAAAAAGTGATGGAATAGTGACTTGAAGAATGTTATTACTTGTTTGGTCGTTTATTTCATATGTACACACACACTACACTAAAGACTAGAGGGTAGCAAGTAGTTACCAAAATTAATTGCATTCGTCGTGACTGGTGGGAGCTTCTTGTTTGGGTCTATCTAAATTAAATTGAAACAGCTCATTGGACATGACTTTTTAAGTCTTTTTTTTTTTTGTTTCCTCTATGCATATTGCAAGTTATTTGAGATTAAAAGGAAAATTTTTAAAAATTTGAAACAAGAAAGGAATCGAAATCAAACGAATAGTGGCCGTTGAATCACGTTACTTGTCATGTACCCCTCTTTACCAAAACACCAACGATGTGTTTTCCCAATCTTCTCCTTTTATTTCTTTCTTTCTCTCTTTTCCATTTTCTAATTTTTGGTTACTATTATGTTCACCTTTTGTTGTTAATTAAAATAGCACATTCTATACTATAGTAAATAAGCACTTTGGGCACAATAGTGATGTTATTTTACGAGAAATCAATAAAGTAAAAGGGACTTCAAACAACTAAAAGAATACTTTTACATAAAACCGTACTTGAAACTAAAAAAACTTTATCGTACATCCTCGAAACAACATTCCTCAAAAAACAACTGATCATAGAGATCATAAACCTAACAATGCGATACACTATACATGCATCCATCAATCGTGCCAATATCATACTAAATCATAAGCCAAAACACAGTTCAAATAAAGAGACCGGTGTAAAAGGAAACATCATAAAAGTAATCATGCTCTCCACAAAAACTCTAGCTAGCCTAGCTAGACACTAGTACCGTAACATAATGGCAAATGTTTGTTTTCCTACAATATCTTCTACTACTATACTATACTTAAAAAAAAAAAAATGGAAAAAGAAAGGCAAAGAAACATATAATTGGTGAAGAGGGGGGAGGCAGTAATGGAGAACAAGGGTCATTGGTTTCAGCGTTTCGTTTTCTTTGTTTTTCCTTTTTTCAAACTTGCCTTCATACCCGCCCACTTACTCTTCCTTCCGTTGGCTTTCCCATTTTTTCTTTCTTTTTTATTTTTCCTTCTTTCATAAATTATCTTAATTAATACACACACCAAATAAATAAAAAAGATTCATGTGGAGAGAGAGAAATAAAATTATTATCAAGAATAGAAATGGATTCTCTTTTTTGAATTTGATAAAACGAAACACATGTGTTCATGATTCTTGAATGACTCGTTTTCAAAAAAAAAAATTTCTTATATAAGAATCCATTATTCTTTTAGCCGTTTTGGAGAAAACTCGATCTTCTTCTTCTTCTTCTGATGAATGAAGTGGAGAGAATAAAATAAAAGCAGATAACTCTCGAGAGTCTTGTGTGACGAAAATGAGTTCCCTTTTCAGAGTTTGTCTTTAATTAGTTTTTTTTTTCTTTCTTTTCTTTTTTGTTTCTTGATTTTTTATTTTATTTTTTTCCTGGAATAAGTCATTGTGTGTGTGTTGATAGGAGGAGTTGGGTTTATTTATTTTTGAAAAAAGGTAACGGAGCGTCAAAGAAAATAAATTAGATAATTAACAGAGACTAGAGAGAGAGAGAGAGAGAGAGAGCCGTATATAGAGTAAAGAAAGAGACAGAAGCAAAAGAAGAAGAAGAAAAAAAAATGGAAGATACGAAGAAGAAAAAGAAGAAGAATATTAACAATCAAGATTCCAAGAAAAAGGAACGTCATATTGTTTCTTGGTCACAAGAGGTGTGTGTATGACGTCGAATACATAGAACTGATGATTTACATTTATTTGTGTGAGGAGACTCTGTTTCTTTGCTCTGTTTTTTATTGACTGACTGATTATGAAATGGGTTTGTGGAGTTTGCAGGAGGATGTTATTCTCAGAGAACAAATTACTCTACATGGAACTGAAAAGTGAGAGAGCTTTCATTGTTCATATTCACTCTTCTCTTTTTATTTTCTCGGAAAAGGTTTTGTTTTTTTATTGCTTGACAAAGTTCAAAAAAAAAAAAAAGTGGGATTCTAAAAAAGCTTGTTGATAGATATTGTATCTTATTGTGTGTTTTTGATGATATTATTAGTTGGGCGATCATTGCATCCAAGTTCAAAGATAAAAGCACAAGACAATGTAGAAGAAGGTTGGTGAAACTCATCTCTGCTTATTTGTGTCAAAACTCTTTCTTTCTGTATTTTGATTTCTTGAATCCGGAGATGGATACTTTTTTTGCAGATGGTATACATATTTAAACTCTGATTTCAAGAGAGGAGGTTGGTCCCCTGAAGAAGATATGCTTTTGTGTGAGGTGACTTCACTTACTATACAGACTTCATTACATGGATATATAAAATTTGGGTTTTTAAGTTTGGTGTTTGTAGTTTTTGTCTGATCTTTTTATCTTCTCGTATGTGATTTTATCAGGCACAAAGAGTATTTGGGAACAGATGGACTGAGATAGCCAAGGTGGTTTCAGGCAGGTAGAATCAAATCTCAAGCTCTAATGGTTGGTGAAATTTATCATTTATAAGACCAAAGTTATTAAACTAATGTTCTGTTTTTGTATGTTGTAGAACGGATAATGCTGTGAAGAACAGGTTTACAACACTTTGTAAGAAGAGAGCTAAGCATGAAGCTTTGGCTATAGAGAACAGCAACTCAAACACCAAAAGAATCTTGTTCTTAGACGGTATCAGTACCCCGCAAAAAGCCGAGAATGAAGCTCCTATTGCTAAGAAAATGAGGTATGTTTTGTTTTGTTTTGTTTTGATCTCATAAACATAAATCTCCCCCAAGTATTTTCACACATTTTGTGTGCTTTGTTGATTCAGGAGAAGTCAAATTCTAGATCTCACAGATATGATCAGTATCAATGGAAAGGCTGAGCCTTGTATGAATCAGAACATAAGGTCACCATTTTCGGTATTGGCATGCAATGCCATAGGTATTGATGGCTTGGAGGAACAGAATCAAATAAGCAATGTGAAGGAGAGTGATGGTGAAGGGATGTTTCTTAAGAAGGATGATCCTAAAGTGACAGCTTTGATGCAACAAGCTGAACTTCTAAGCTCCTTGGCGCAAAAAGTTAATGCAGACAACACAGAACAAAGCATGGAGAATGCTTGGAAGGTAACCAAGAAACTGCAACCTCTCAACATATTGAAATAGCCAAAATTTTCATGCTCCTTTATAACATAGCTCTTGTTGGGTATGCATATGTACAGGTTCTTCAGGAATTCTTGAATAAAGGCAAGGAGAATGATTTATTCAGATATGGAATACCTGACATCGACTTTAAAATCGAGGAATTTAAGGATCTTATAGAGGATTTGAGGAGTGGTTATGAAGACAATCAACAATCTTGGAGGTAAACATAGCTTTTAATCACCACAGAACTTTTGTGTTCATCTTAAGATTTTGACTGTCTAATCTTTTCATTTGATGTCCTTTAGACAACCTGGTCTTCATGACTCACCAGCTAGCTCGGAGTATAGTTCAGGATCAACTGTCATGCTAGATCAGTCTGGTGATAGAACACAACCATCACCGTCTGATATTCAGACAGAACAAAAACAAGTTGTAGAGGAGCTGCTCTCAGCTTGCGATGTCCCGAGAAATCCTGAAGAGAATTTGCCCATCTCGGGCGAAGAAAAGTTCAGCTCACCTATTCAGGTCACACCATTGTTCAGATCACTAGCAGACGGTATCCCAAGTCCACAGTTCTCTGAAAGTGTAAGCATATCATTCATATTCAGTATACAGTAGTTAGGCTTTGGTCAAAGAATGAGTCTTAAAAGACTGATTGTTTTTGCAGGAGAGGAGCTTCCTGCTAAAAACACTCGGGATTGAGTCCTCGTCTCCATGTCCAAGTGCTAATCCTTCAAAACCACCCCCTTGCAAAAGAGTCCTTCTTCATAGCTTGTAAACCAACCAACCAACCATCTTTGATCCATCTCTCTCATACCATAAACCGCAGCTTTGTCTCCATGGAGACGTGATTTTTTCTACCACTTCTGCTTAGATTTCATTTTAGGTTTTGCAGCCATATCGGCCTGGAAGTTTTTGTGAAGCGGGCATGCCATGATCTGCATTCCTTCCTCAGGGTTTTTTTTTTTAAGTTTCGTAGTTGGTCCTAGAATGTTAACGGTAACATTTCTAGCCACCATCAAAAGAAAGCTCTCAAGAATCTGCCATATACTCAGATTCAGCTTTCACTTTCTTTTCTTACTAAACATAAGGAAGCCATCTACAAAGGAAGGCACCAGTGTCTCTTTAAGGAAAATTCTTTGGTTTGTCTCTAAGGGTCATAATCAGATACATCATCTGAGCATTTCCCTCCTGATTTCTTGATTTGTTTTCATCACCTCTGTACAGAATCTCTATCACATATATATATAAAGAAGTCTTTCAGTGTCACTTTAGGACCAAAACAAAAAAAACTCGGAAGAGGGTCAAGTTTTATCTGTTGCTATTCTCTCATGGCAGAAGAAGAAGACAACAGAACAGATATTGTATTGAAACATATGATTGTAAAGACATAATGAGTGGAAAAATGATTTGATTTTTGTTTGATATATATAAGTTTCTTCTAATGCATTAGTTTACATTTTACTAATGTGACTAAGCTTTCTTCTCTCTAACTTTCAGACCTCTTAGGTTTATAGTTGTAGTAAAAGTTCCCATCAAAAACAATTTAGTGAAGAATTAAAAATCTGGAACTTCATTCTCAGCTTCAAGTCTTTTTCTTCTTCTGCATTCTCTGCAGCTTCCTCCATTTCAGGTAAATTTGGTAAGATAATCCACCAAACACCATCGACACACATCCCCATTGTTTGGACGATAATGGATTCCCGCTCAGAACTGACGATACCACGATGCTTACAAACTTTCGAGTTGTTGTTATGGTTGTGTTAGCTAAAGACCCGAATCTGCTTATTGTCAAAAAGATGAAGTTTTGGCCCACTGCGCCGCATAGACAGTACATTAGAATGTCCCATGCTGCTTCAGGGTGTTCCTTGCAGAACTGGACGGCTTCAAATCCACTACCATGTGGCAATCCAAACATGTAGACCATGTTGTATATGGTTCCCCATAAATTCATTCCAAGCATTATGTCCCATGCATTAGTTTTCGGGTACCTGTAACCATGTATAGTTGATGATTATGTCCAAATGACAAACTTGATGTTCTGTTTGGGTAAAGTTTCTAACAGAACGTCAAGATCATACCTTGCAGTGATGGAGTCCTGGGTGGCGTTTGTGAATCCGTCAAAGGCAAGGTTTAGGAAGCAAAGCCCGTAACCAAGGGGTGCATTGGGATGTGCCAGCTTACTAATGGTCTTAGAGCTTGTCTGAAACCAATTCAATGACGGTTTACTACTAACTACAACAATGTTATGATCAAAGTTTTTGAATGCAGATCTGCCTACCTTCAGAAGGGCAAAGCTGGATACTCCTCCCGCAACAAGAAAGGTGCAAAGATACTCAGGCAAGGTGTATCTTATGCCATAAACTAAGGAGCCCATCAGCATAACTACATGAAGGAAAAACCATATATAAGATACACATAGCAACGGTTGAGAGCAGTTATGATTTGAAGATCTATACTGACACCTCACCTGGAATCATTTTGGAAGATTTTGCAAGTACCTGCAGGAAACAAAATTTCCATCAATACTATTTCATAAGAGAGATTAAAACCTCAAGTATCAGCCACAATCAAGACAAATGATGTTTACATTACACTACCACAGAACCATGGCCTAAAATTACCTGAGCTGGGTAACTAATATACTTCAAAGCTTCAATGCCCATGGCAGGACCAATAGTATTAGTAATGCCAGCACTCCAGTATGTCCACCATGGTGCTCCACCACTACCTCCATTGGACCAGAGCTTAATCACTGCCCATAATCGAATTCCAAAAAAAAAAAGTATATATCAGCTTCAACTATTCTTCTGGTATGCACCTAATGAATAAACAACAAAATGGTTAATTCGAATGCTCACTTATATAAGACCAAACCAAGCAGATTACATTCTGAGCCAAATTCAGAAACGCAAGATGCTCGAATCTCTTCCCATCTTCACCAAATTTCTTCGTGGACCTGATTCGAAAATTGAAATTTTTGAGTTCCATCACCTACATTTTTCTATAAGTTTCTAATCACAGCTCAAAAGCATCACCAACAAGGATTCCGAAAATAGCAACAATCTCGAACAAACAGAATCGAGAAATGGCGAGAGAAATTATCATAAACAAGATTGATCGATTTCGCCATGATATATTATTACTTACAGGGTCTCCTGAAGAACGCCTTGGTAAATGTAAGCAGCCCAGATCCCGGCGACACAGAACGATAATAATAGAACTCGCCGGAGACCCGAACCGTGAGCTTCCATCGCCGCTTAAAATTTTCTCCGGTGGTACTCCGGCGACAGTTTCAAATTTACGTTGGTTTTGCGATCAAAATTAATGAGATCGATCTGAAGTGGGAACGGAAGTTATGAGAGTGTCGGAGGCGCGAGAAAGACGTAGATGATACACGTGTAATTATTCAATTGGATACATAATATGACATGGTATATTTGATTGGCTGATAGACGTGGATTAATTTCTGGAGTCCAAGTCACATACACTGCTATCCCATGTCTGAGATAGAAGCTTAAACTACGTCCCGTTTTTGTTTCCAGTTTGGGCTTGGGCCTTAAGTTAACCAAACTGCACACGGTAAATATAATGTTTTTTTTTTCTTTCTAATCAACCATTAATGATATTATAAATTACTGCAGAAATATAATGTTTTTTTTAAAAGTGGTATACATAAGCCAGATTATGGAGAAGAAAGAACACAAATAAATCGGGAATAAATTTGGTTTGAAGAGTCAAAAGAGTGAATTATTAGTCATTCACATGCTTTTATTTTTGTAATATATAAGATATTACCTGATATTATTACTGAATAGAGGATAAATACAAGTGACTTGGTCAGATAGCATATTATATGAAAAAATTTAACTATATAAATATTTGCGAGGGATTAATCTGTTATAAGATTCCTTGGTTTTTTCTGTCCACACGCGCCTAATGATATGGCAATATATGCGGAAGAAAACAAAAAAAAATCAATATGCCGGTCGGTCAACAACAATGTGAATATGATCTGAGGACTTTCTTGGGTCAATGCATATGATATTAATTGAAAACTAAGATTTTTTAATCTTCACGTATAACATATACGTTTGCAAGTATTATTGGAAAAAATAGCCGTTTCAACGATAAATGGGGGAGATCGAGAGACCCACCACTCTTTTGCCCCTTGAGAGACGTCAACGGAGACCATAATTGGCATGGTTGGAAAAAAAACCAACAGCAAACTAAATAGCATAAGGTATTTTTTATATTTTTAGTTTGGGTTGTTAGAGCATCCTCAATGCTAGGCTATTAAAAATGAATCTTATCATTTGTTTAGTAATTTAATTGAAAAAGTGATGTTAAAAAGTGTAATTAAGTTTTTATGTTTTTATGCATGATTATTGGTGGGTTCTTAAATAGTGGATCTTAGGATTAAAACATAAAAAAAAAAAAAAAAATTAACAATTTTAATTTTTGAAAACAATAATTATTACAAAATAAAAATTTTAAAACATAGATGATATACAATTTATTTCATAAATAACATAAACACAAAGCACAATTAATTTAAACGTGATTTGTAACATAAACACAAAACACAATTAATTTAAACGTGATTTGTAGAATATTTTGGCCATATGTGCTCGACCAAATATTTTTTCAATTGTTGATGCCTTTTTCTATGTAGAAAATATAAGAATTCTTTTTTCTTGTAACTAAAATATTTGGTTTGTCTTTGGTAAGGAAATAAGAAATTGGTGTGAAAATAAAATATGGAAGCTTGGATTTAAAAGAGAATGATAAAAAGGAAAATAAAGAAAAAGAATTAAAAAAAAATCATTTTTTCTTATATTTATCTCAACATCTACTCATAGCGCGCCACGTATGCGTCTCTTAACCATTGTTTTGTATCTTATATAAGATACGTATCTTAGCTATTTACATACATTTTACATTTAATTAAATCATAAATTTATGTAAGATCTGTCTAAAAACTTCCCATTGAGGATGGTCTTAGTTCCATACTATGTACATGTAAGTAGTATATCTTAAATTGCCAAAACGTGTTCCACCGAGCAATAAACTATTTTAAAACAATGAGTGTCACTTATGTCCCGTTATCATCATCATACAAAAAGAAAAACCTTTTGAGCCATCTTCCCTTAACCTTTTTAGAAAATAGAGATGGGAACACAAGATGGATATTAGAAAAAAATAGAATATAAACAAATTTAAAGGAAGTCTTGTTTCCATTCAATTTTTGTTTGAACTTTGACATTTCAATATATAGGATAGAAGAAAGAATATCTTACATTTAGAAAATCATGACTTAAATGTGTGTTAGTATTAAATTTCCGATAGAGACAAAAATATAATTAAAAATGATAACAAGCTATGAATAAAATTGATTAATTATTTGAGTATTATTTTATAAAATGTTATACTAATAAAAATCTGACGATTATATATGTGAACAACGACTCGTTTGCCCACCACCTTCCTCCTAGTAGTAGTAACTAGTAATTCATCACTCGAGATTATTAATGATCCGATGCTGATTCATTTGCGTGAGCATGACGTTACCGTATTTAACCTAAAAATACCTAATTTGTCCTTTCCAAGGATACACGTCTAACTCTAACGGAACCCCGACTCAAGGACATTTTTGGTCATTTTAAGAAACTATTATGACAAACAACAAAACAAAAGGACACAACGACTTTGTATTATTATGTACTTTGGCTTCTCATCCTCTCTTCTTCTTCACCTTCCTTGTTCCTTCTTCTCTCCTTCTCTCTTTATTTTTAAGATTTTCCTCTCATGTTGTTATATACTTTTTATAATCTATTAAGCGTACACATTTATCTAGGCAGACACTGCGCCGCCGTAAAGTCAGAAAGATAGAACGTGTTTATGTTGGTTTCGTCTCGGCCGAGTCTCTGTTCTGTTGTGTTAAAACATCTGTTTCATTGTTCCAAGAGAGTACAGTTGCTTTGTCTCTCCATATTGGGTTTTTACCGGAAATGGGTAATTGCTTTGGTTCCTCAGCTAAAGTAGATAGCAACCATAGCTCCCATAGCTCCCATGCTAAAGTGGATAGCAACCATAGCTCCCATACTAATTCTGGTAAAAATAGTTCTTCTCAAGTCTTTATTGCTTAATTTTGGTTTCTATATTAAGTTTCATGGAGATTTCTTCTTATTCTCCAAATTGTTTTTTTTAAGAATAATTTTGAGTTGTGTCAAGAGTTTAATCTTTCACTCGAACTCTCAAAGTATCAAATCATGTGCTGTGTTTATCTCTAGATCATCAAAAGTCAAACCTTTCAAATTGCTCTGTTTGTAACTTGTGTCTGTCAACGTTTCTTAGCGTTATGAATTGATTGGAAAACATCAAACTAATGAGATTTTTCATATGTTTGACCAATCATTTTCATAGGTTCTTCGGCCTCGAAAGTTTCAAGCAAGACAAGCCGGTCAACGGGTACTTCAGGAATAAGCACAGCTTCTTCTAGCACAGATACAAGTTTAGGACCATTACCAACACTTAGGACCGAAGGAGAGATACTTTCATCGCCAAACCTCAAAGCTTTCACTTTCAACGAACTCAAGAACGCTACTAAGAACTTTCGTCCTGATAGTGTACTAGGGGAAGGAGGTTTCGGTTGTGTTTTCAAAGGATGGATTGATCAATCAACTCTCACTGCTTCACGACCTGGTTCTGGAATCGTTGTTGCTGTTAAGAAGCTTAAGCCTGAAGGTTTTCAAGGTCATAAAGAGTGGTTGGTAAGTTCGGTTTTTCCTCCCTTTCTCTGTTCACCATGGTTGATATGTGTGTGTTTTGCTGACATTGAGAATCTTTGTCTTGCCTTTTCTCTTTCAGACTGAAGTAAATTATCTTGGTCAACTTAGTCACCCTAATCTTGTATTACTAGTTGGATATTGCGCTGAAGGCGAAAACCGGCTTCTTGTATATGAGTTCATGCCAAAAGGAAGCTTGGAGAATCATCTTTTTAGACGTATGTTTTCTGCAATTCAACTATGTTCTTGAATTCATGATGGGAGTTTCTTCGTTTTTTTTGGGTGTTTTATAATCGTGCGGGTCATGGTTCTTGCAGGTGGTGCGCAGCCACTTACATGGGCGATAAGGATGAAAGTGGCAGTAGGTGCAGCTAAAGGGCTAACTTTTCTGCATGAAGCAAAGTCACAAGTCATATATAGAGACTTTAAAGCTGCCAACATTCTACTCGACTCTGTAATAAATCCGAGCAGAAACTCTCTTCGACCACTTTTGGGATTCGCCTTTTTGATTCTTAACGTTTAGGAACTGTGTCTTAATGCAGGATTTCCATGCTAAACTTTCGGATTTCGGTTTGGCAAAAGCAGGTCCAACTGGTGATAATACACATGTGTCAACAAAGGTCATGGGTACTCATGGATATGCAGCTCCTGAATATGTCGCCACAGGTTTGTTCCATATACTCACTTTAACCATTGCTTTAAGCGGCATTAAAATGGACAAAAGCACCAGCCAATCTATAGTTCTAAACATGTTTGATCATTTTTAATGTGAGAACACTTCACAAACTTTTTCCAAGAATGTTTCAAAGCTTTGACATTCTGATTTTGAAAAGCTTCATCATTCTCCAAGAAGACATCAGAAGTTTTAATAAACCAAATATCTTTGACCTTTAGACTATTTCTGTTTCTTTGACATTTACTGAAAGCTCATCTTCGTCCCCTATAGGTAGACTGACCGCAAAGAGTGACGTGTACAGCTTCGGGGTCGTACTACTGGAACTAATATCAGGACGACGTGCCATGGACAGTTCAAATGGGGGAAGCGAATATAGTCTTGTAGACTGGGCAACACCGTACCTTGGCGATAAGCGAAAACTTTTTCGCATAATGGACACAAAACTAGGGGGTCAATATCCACAAAAGGGAGCTTTCACCGCTGCTAATCTCGCGTTGCAATGCTTAAATCCCGATGCAAAGCTCAGGCCGAAAATGTCAGAGGTTTTAGCCACATTAGAACAATTAGAATCTGTTGCTAAACCTGGAACCAAACACACCCAAATGGATTCTCCAAGGTCTCATCATTCCTCTGTTGTGCAGAAATCTCCGGTAAGATATTATCAGGATCGGCAGCTGCATAACATAACTCCCAGTGCATCGCCTTTACCTTCTTTCAATCAACATCATCGTGTAAGATGAAAGCACTGACCTAAGAAAATAGCTCTTGCTCGAAATTTGTATGTGTAATGTATGTAAGGAGGTTTTGAGATTCAGGTATGTCTGTGTAATTAGAGAGGAGTGAATGAAAAGATGTATACAGGGATGAACTATTTACTCAAACTTTTTGTGTCTTCAAACATATCAGAGTAAACTGAAGCAACATGTATGATAAGGATGTTATTAACATGAACACTGACCAAACACTCTAAGCTCACCAAACCAAACCAAAAAGCAGAGGAAACACACTAAGTAATTGAATTCGACCATGTAAAATGATGAGATGACACTCTCTTTTGCCTGAGCCTTCACCGTTTCCAGTCAGTTCTTGTTGACTTGTCTGAAACAATTAAGGAAAAAATTGGTTAAAAAGTTTATTATCTAAGTGAAGCTTAGATCTTTTAAAACAATCGTGCAAATTTGAGCTTACGAGTAACGTCCTTGGAAGAAGTAAAAGATTTGTCACCATTCATAGATCCTTTAGCTGAGGCTAGGAGAAGTTTGTGAGCCCTTGGGGACATGGTAGTAGTACTCAGCTTACCATTGGCTGGAGATGACAGTGAATGGCGTCGCAATGGCCCATTTATCTCAGTCTTCTCTAGGGAAAACCTCGGAGACTCTTCTCCTTTGACTCTGGCTTTTGCAGATGCAGTCGGGGCCATGTAGCTGGGGATTTTCCGTCCGCTTTGTGTAAGTCCGTGATCTTGATTGTCAATTTTTGCCGGCAGCAACACTTTTCTTTCAGTAGGCTTTGTGTTATCAGAACAAACATTACTGTGCTCAGAGATTACCTTCACATCTGAACATTTGAGGTCTTCACCTTTATCATTGGTCTCTGCAGTTTTGGGTTCATCTTCCTCCAAAACCGGTGAGTTCTCATCTTGTACAACATCGAACTCTGCCGGAACCGGATCAGTTTTATCTTTCTCCTTTTCAGTAAACTCAATATTATCTCCTCCTATGAGAACCATCACTTCAGGCTCTATCCGCACAGAATCTGTGATATCTTTCTCCTTTTCAGCAAACTCAATGTTGCCTCCTTCCTCAAGAACCTTCCCTTCAGGCTCTATCTGCAGAGAATCTGCAGCATCTTTCTCTTTTCCAGCAACCTCAATACTGTCTTCTCCTTCAACAACCTTCCCTTCATGCTCTATCTGCACAGAATCTAGAGTACTTTTCTCTGTTTCAGCCGACTCAATATGGTCTCCTCCTTCAAGAACCTTCCCTGAAACTTTCTCTTCATGCTCTATCTGAACAGAATCAGCAGTATCTTTCTTCTTCTTCTCAGTAGATCTAAGGGTGGCTTTCTTTGACCCCTTCGAAAGAGAAGACCTTTTGAGACTAGGACTGGGCTTCTCATCTTTAATTTCCAAAGGAGACCCCTCTTTTGAGGCGCTTCTGCTTTTTCTCGAATGGGGCTTAGCTTTGTCACTCTCAGTTCTCAGGGCCTCTTTACTAAGCGTGGAGGCCTTCCTCACATTTCGTTTAGGTTTATCAGTTTCAGCTGTAGAACGGCTGGAGCCAGTTCCACTATTTGGACCAGATGGTTTCTTGATAACTCGCTTTGGCCTTGCCTTATCTGCTTCAACCACTGCTTGATAATTTCGCTTCTTTGACTGAGGTTTTGGAATCTCAACCCTAGCTACTCGTGAGCCAGAAGACCAAACTTGCAATTGTGTCCAGCGTAAAAGCCAAACCTTGGCTGAGTTAGGTTCCTCAGGACCATATTGGATCTTCAGAGGCAATGCAGTTGGTGAAGAAGCTAGAAGCTGAAAAGCCAGAGTAACAAATAACAAACGTAGTGTTGTAGGATTAGTAAATACAGGTTTATCGAGCAGGAGTTATGGAACTTATTATTCCACCAAGTACCATGAAACATAAATTAAATAATACCTTATTAACAAGGACGAACTTTGGGGGATTGTCCATCCAACTATAAGTGCTCGATTGGAAAGCTTCTGAATCACCGGCTTCCTAAAAGAAGAAAGAAAATTACAGCTTAATTAAAAACATTACATGCCAACAAAATCAGCCAACTATATAACCAAGGCGTGATAAAGAGATTCTACCATATGTGTTCTCTGAGATTGAATCCCATTATCTGAAGATCTAGCTTTCCGGCCACGAACAAGAGCCTGAAACTTCACAATTCCCCATATACACGAATATGTTGCAATGGCTTGTCTTCTGACCAGGTGACCACGGATAACTGCCTGCAGCCTGATGATACCTTTAAGGGTTCGAAATGCTCTACGCGCCTTCGGTAGAAGAACCAAAACATCATTACCAGAATCTTATATGTTTCACGTAGATTTGTCTTTATAACAACAAAGAATAAGTACCTGATGAGCTCTGAAAGCAGCTTGAACCTTAGTTGCAGCTTGTTCAAGCTCGAGTTCTCCCAAGTCATTTCTTGACTCAAGATTATCCTTCGGCTCATTGTCATTTTCTGGAGAAACCACATTTTGAGCAGTAGAAGCAGGAACTGGTTGTGATGAAACCACTGGAGGATCAACCGTTAAGTTTGAAAAATCTTCTGTCACCGATACCACCAGCTCTTCTTTCTTAGCAGATCTCTTTGTAGTTTGTACATACAAACAACACATTACGGTTTAGAAGTATCCACATATGTTTCAATGGAGAAAAAAAAACTAGAAAAAATCCAATATTCTTTACCAGTTTCTCGCTTCGATTTTCCAAATTCGACTTGGGGGACTTCTTCCCGAGAAGCAAAGTCTTGATCCATTTACCAGGAGTCTTCCCCATCCTTAACAGAGCAAAATGGGGTCTGAAAATAGTAAGCTGCTAAAATGTAGATACCTGTAGAAGAACCAAGCCAAGTCTGTGAATTTCACAAGCAAAAAGAACATGCTAATCTCTGAAATTTCACAACACAAGCAAAGAAACAAGCTAAAGTCTGTAAATTTCAAGTTTAACTCAGCACCATAGACACTGAACATTGTGTAGCATTTAACAAGTTGTAATTCCCAACACCCAAAAGCAGAAAACCAGCAAAACTATTCAGATATAACACCTAGAAACACACAGTAGCACACACAATCTCAGCTAAAGCCATTGGTTCAGTGAATCAGTGAAAAAATAAATTAAAGCAGAGATCTTGAAGACAACATAACATAATCATGAAGATCCAGATAAAATAGAAACTGAAACCTAAAATAATGAGTTGCAGAGAGCTGTGTAAATTTTCCAATTGAGCAAATAACCAAAATAAAAATCAAACCTTTCCAACAAATTCAGAGGTAGTGAAGTGTTACAAAAAAAAAAAAAAAAAAAAAAGAGAGAAATTAGCAATCAGAGATCAAAGATAATGAGCAAGAGCGAATTAATCAGATCATTAATCAGATCTGGGTAGAGCAAATCAAAAGCAAGACAAATTTTTTTCTTTTGCAAAATGGTGTTGAAAAAGAAAAAGAAAAAAACAAACGTCAACCTCAGAAGAATTGAATGTAAGCTAAAACGATGGATCAGTAACCAAACCTTTTTAACACAGAGCTGTTCTTCGAATGTTATCCTTTAAAGTCGCTACAACAACAGGATCGATCAGCTCTCTCTCTCACAGACAGACAGTGAAAATAATACTATTAGACTCCTTCCCCCAACGGTTCCACTGATAGCGAAACAAGACGATGAGTGAGAGAGAGAGAGAGTTCATTAAATTTAATTATACAATTAGGAACAATAAAGGAATGGCCATAATTAATTTCGGTTCAAAGAAAATGACGTCGTTTTGGAATGATGTGTTGGCAAAGTCTTAAAACTAGGCCTTTTCTGGGCCCAATTCAAGGAGTCAATTAGAGTCGATTTTACATAAATACCCTCACTTTTTTTAATTTGGATCATAACGTTGATGATAAAGAAGTGATGATAACTTTTGAAGAAAAATGGACAATAAAGGGTGTCATAATCCAAGTGGTTAGTCCGCTAAATCCAAATGTTCGAAACGTCTTTGTACTTTAAAATCAATAATTTAAGTCGTAACCAGCTATTGAGTCTTGATAATATTGTATTATCTAGATAAATTTTCATTTGCCCGTTACAAAAACGAATCACACAAGAACAAACAGATTTTAAATGTGATTATATATTGTTTCATATCTTTTAGTACAACTGTACAAGTGGTGGTTTTTTTTTAACTTTTTATAGATGTTTGAGTATGGTATTTCAATTCCTAGTTGGAAAAACAAAACAAAAAAATATAGTCCATGATGACAAAACAAAGGAGAGCTTGAATCAAGCTGCTTTATTCTTCTAGGATACGATACTCCATTAAATTGAGACTTTTAACAAGTGTTGAAAATGTTTGATGATTCAATCTGAAAGAAGTAAGTATATGTGGACCTAAAGATTGCATGCATTGTCTTGGGCCTAAAATGTCTAAATTGGGTACATATTGGGATTTACACTTTAAATAGCCTATAAGCCCAAAGATAGACACCTAATATTACTTAGTAGTATGTTATTTGAAAATGATTTACCAAGAACAAAAAATATATAATACATAGTGTACACTAATAGTATTAATTGATGTACTTTGGCAGTGTCGCTTATTACAAAGGCATATGCATGTGATGTGCCTGCTAACTCAACTCACATTTTATCCACCCCTTTCCCACTTTTTTCAATCATGACTACTTGGAAACTGTGAGAAAATATTGGTTTTGAGTCTCATCATCAGCTTTTTTTTTTCTATGATTTTGAGTGCAAATTCTGATATTTTTTAAAAATCTTTGGATTTTGAACTTCAAACTTTTTTCTACAACAAATTTTAACTTACTTTGAACGGTTTCCTTTTTCTTGGGATGATAATTTGCTATTTCGAGTTAGGGCATCCTTAATGCATGTTAGAAGATTTTGCTATTTCATTTGCAAATTTTAGGTTAAAATACTTTCTAAGATCCTTGCATTAAGAATGATGATGGTCTTAGGTTTCTATATAAGCAAACAATTTGGTTGTTACTATACTGGTTAATTATAACCGAACTTCTTTTGATTAGGATCGCAAGTTCAGGCCACGTTTAAGAAGAAGAATAAGAGTTGTATATAAAGCAAGAATATAAAAGAAGAAAAAGAGAGTTAAGTATAGTATAATGGACAGTTCATCGCACACCAAAAAGAAACACGGCGGAACATTTGTTAGAATCTCTTAACACTTTCTAATTAATGAAAACACGTACGTAAAACAAAACGACGACAGCCAGTTTTCTTAAGCTTACTCACCGACAAATAACTAAACATCTCTCTATAGTTATAATCAATAATAGCGCCATGATTACGAAATATATATATATATTAATTACTGGTTATTAGTAGTATTACTTAGTTTTGATTGATTGAAGCCCATGAAAAATTAGAAAAGATAGGATGTACGTATATTATTAATTAGTCTATAAAGAATATAAGATGATCGATCATCGTATGTGTTAGGTTTCGATAAAACAAATAAGGTGGTAAAATGAAAAAAAAAATAAAAAAAAATTGGGTTTAGGACATGTAAAATCTTCTTTTTATATGATGTATAGTTATATATGTTGAGTAAAATTGGCACGGTAGACTTTGGTAACGATCGGCGTGATCTGATCATTCACGTTGAAGAGAGAGGTAGTAGTTAGTTAGCACGTGGCTGCTTCAACCCCGCGCGGCCGTGGCACTTTAGGTTGTCAACTGTAAAATACGGTTGACTTTTTACTACTGCCATCGCTAATTTATTACAAAGAAACGTTTCTCCATTAATAATGTATTGGTTACTACAAAATTGAGCTTCATTTTTTAACTCTTTTTTTTTTTTCTGTAAAATTTGTAGAGGATTGAAGAATTTAACATTCGGGAAGAGATCGAGAGAAGTTAGTACGACTAGAAACATTTATTCGTCAAACATGTTTGTATGTATGTATTGTATATGTGGGTGCATGTCTATGCACCTATTATGTATCCAATGAATGCATGTTATACTAATAAATAAAAGGTCTGACCATTACAGAGAAAATTAGTTATTATAACGAGTTGAAATATATATATATATATATAAATAAATAAATCTAATTGTGGAAATTTTTGATCAGAAAAAGTAGATAAATTAGTCAGATATTTCATGTGGATTTTACGTATTTTAAGGATCTCTAATTCATTTTTGTTTCTTTTTTATATAAATCACTTTCTTCGAAGCAGTAAAACAGTCTGTCCAATGTGAACAATCAACAAAAGATGAACACTAAACACAATAATTAAACCAAAATTTTTGTATTTATTGTCTTCTTCTCTCCACTAGAAACTTGTTTTTCTTTCTTGCTCTGTCCCAAAACATTGTTTTAGTTTTATAATTTTCTTTACTATTTTCCCAAGAAAAAATCTGCCTCTGATCCAGAAAGATCTCAAGAATTTATGTACAAAACAACTCTTTATTACTACTACTAATCAAAGCACACTAATCTCTGTTCCTCTAGTCACTTCTTTCTTTCTTTCTTTCTTTCCTGAGAAGAAAATGCAGAGTTCTTCTAATAGCCAAGCCTTTACTCTCATCACCTCACTTGTCCTTCTTCTTCTTCTTCTTCTTCTTCTGCCATCACTCTCAGAATCACAGCTTATATCAAGTGAATCAAGAACTCTATTAGAAATCCAAAAGCATTTACAGTATCCACCTGTTCTTCGATCATGGAGCAACTTGACCAATTTCTGCTACCTTCCTTCTTCTCCTTCTCTCAAAATCCTCTGTTTCAACGGTCACGTAACCGAATTAACCGTCACAGGAAACAGAACCCTTAAGCTCCCCGGAAGTTTCTCCAGTGACTCACTCTTCACTGTTCTTACAAAACTCTCAAACTTAAAGACCTTGTCTCTTGTCTCTCTCGGCATCTCTGGTCCTCTCCCTTCAAAGATCATCAGGTTATCTTCGTCTCTTCAATCCCTGAATCTCAGTTCCAATTTTATCTCTGGGAAAATTCCCAAAGAGATCTCGTCGTTGAAGAATCTGAGAAGTCTTGTTCTAGCCAACAATATGTTCAATGGAAGTGTTCCTGATCTCAGAGGATTGTCGAATCTTAAAGAGCTGAATTTGGGCGGTAATAAACTTGGTCCTGACGCTGTTCCTTCGCTAGCAAGTAATTTGATCACTGTTTCATTAAGGAACAACTCTTTTGGATCTAAGATTCCAGACCAGATCAAGAAGCTGAATAAGCTTCAAACCTTGGATCTTTCCTCCAACAAGTTCGTTGGTTCAATCCCAAGATTCCTGTTTTCGCTTCCTTCGCTTCAGAATCTAAGTTTGTCACAAAACTTGTTGAGTGGATCACTTCCAAATTCATCGTTATGCAGCTCCAAGCTTGGAATTTTAGATGTTTCTCGGAATCTTCTGACTGGGAAGCTTCCATCTTGCTTATCTTCAAAGAATTTCCATAACCAGACAGTGCTCTTCACATTCAATTGCTTGTCTGTAAATGGTTCACCTTCTGCAAAATATCAGCGTCCAGTTACTTTCTGTGAAAACGAAGCAAAGCAAGCAGTTGCTGCTGTGAAGTCTGACACTAAGGATAAAGAAAAGAAAGAAGAAGATACAGGAATCGAACTTGGATTGGTGATTGGCATTGTCGTTGGTGTGATCCTCGTTTCAGCAGTTTTGGCTGGCTTGGTTCTCGTTAGGATGAGAAAATCAAGATCAAAGGAAGATCCTTTTGAACCAAACAATGTCGACAAGGTCTCTGTTTGCAGCACCAACACCAGGTCCACCACATCAAAGACAGTACCAGATCTAAGTAATGAACCGCTATTACTTTAAAATCTTGTATCAAGTTTTCACACCCGTTAACCTAACTAGTTTGAGTGTTTCAAATGTAGGACGAGTACCACAAACCATGCGATCCGCGGTGATTGGACTATCACCGTACCGAGTTTTCTCTTTGGAGGAACTGGAAGAAGCAACCGACAATTTTGATGCAGCGAATCTCTGTGGAGAACAGGTAAATGAAAATGTAAATAAGACATGATTTAAACTTCATCTGAGTCTCTAATTAATCAATATATCTAAATTCAAACAGCTGTACAAAGGTTGCCTTAGAGAAGGCATAGCCGTGACAGTAAGGTGTATTAAGCTGAAACAGAAGAGTTCAACACAAAATTTGGCTCAACAAATGGAAGTTTTATCAAAGCTCAGGCATATGCATTTGGTCAGTGTTCTTGGGCACTGCATTGGTACTTATCAAGATCATCATCCATACGCCGGAAGCACCATTTTTATTGTCCAAGAATACATCTCTAACGGGTCTTTGAGGGATTACCTCACCGGTACTACCTGAAAAACATATTCGATTTGAAGAGATTTGATTTTTGATCGAAAACTAATAGTTAAAAATTATTTTGGCAGATTGGAGAAAGAAAGAGGTGTTTAAATGGCCTCAGAGAATGTCTATAGCGATTGGAGTCGCTCGAGGAATACAGTTCTTGCACACAGGAGTGGCACCAGGAATATTTGGGAACAATCTGGATATAGAGAATATTTTACTTGATGAAACACTCACTGTAAAACTCAGTGGTTATACTATTCCTTTACCATCCAAGGTATAATTATGCAAACATGAGATAACCAAGACTTAGCTTACTTTGATTTTATCTCATGAAAAATATAACCATTTGTATGATTTACAGGTTGGAGCAGAGAGCCCTAGCAGTGAAGATGGAGAGAAAGAAGATGTGTACCAGTTTGGAGTGATACTACTTCAGATCATCACAGGCAAAGTACTGGCGGCTGCATCTTCAGAGTTAGGAAGTTTGAAGCTTCAGCTGGAGAATGGTTTGAGAGATGAACCATCGGTGTTGCGTAGCTTGGCAGATCCGTGTGTGAGAGGAACATATGCATATGAGTCACTGAGAACCACAGTTGAGTTTGCAATTAACTGTCTTTGTGAAGATCAGGGTAAGCGACCATCAATAGAGGATGTTGTATGGAATCTGCAATACACAATTCAAGTGCAACAAGGGTGGACAAGCAGTGGGAACCTTGGGCTTGGTGGTTCATAGATGTAAAAGAGAAATATAAAATCATCATCATTGAAGAAAGTAGAGAAACAGTTCAGTGACACATTCAATACCCACATAAGAAGATGAATGTAATTCTCCTCGAAAGAGAGGCAGAGCTTCAAAAGCTATAATTCAATTGAATGTTCAAAACAAACATACTGAATTCTGTAATGAGACGAAACTTTGTAACAACTCAAACAGAAGCAATGTAAATTTGTAAGTGCTAAAGTACTAAGACTTCTAGTTACATATAGTTACATACCAGTCTCATGTCAAGCATAAGATTCTGTGGTAAAAATCGGATTATCGTCACAAATTAAGCAGAACAATTGTAAAGGTGGAATAAAAAGAGAAGACCAAAAACCTTAAATATTTCATATCACAACATTTTTGAATTTGGCTACAAAGTTGTTTCTGGTACCTAGCAAGAAAATCGTGATACATCATACATATATACACAAAGGCGATTAATTTAGTTGGTTTGGTACAAAGTTGTTTTTTTAAGGATGTTGGGTTACATAGAACCAACCATCAAAGCATCGAATAACTTAAAAAAGTGTTTTGGAAACACAAGACATGAATCAAAAGAGAAGAAAGCTGTTGCTGAATGGTGATATTGAGAGAAACTGGGAAAGGAGAGAGCTACACAGCTTACAACTAACTACTACTAGTCAGCAGTCCAGCTTTGCTCAACAACATCACGAACTCTTCTGTTGTACTCACGCTTGCTTTCGCTGTACATCCTAGCAGCTTCCGAGTTTGCAGGAGAATTCGGATTAGGGTCGCAGAGCAAGGACTGCAATAACAAAAGGAAAAACAGATTAAAGAGGAAGAGTGTAATTTCGAGATTTAAGGCATTGAGATATATTAAGGTAGCACAAAAAAAGACGAAGGGAATATGGAGATTTTGGTATGGAATTATGAATTTACTTGGATGGAGGTCAGTATAGCAGCAACATCATATATTGGACTCCACTGGTTTTGTAGAATGTCCAAGCAAATACTACCATCTGCATAAACTGCACAACAGATAAAGAACGACAAGGTTAAAAGGAGCCAAAAGGTAAACATCAACATTTAACCAGATGAAGAGGAAATGGTTGTAACTCAATGACTTACTATTTGGATGGAACATCCGTGACACAAACCGAACTGTAGGTGGTTTATTTGGATAATCTTCAGAGAACTGCAATGAGAGTTTGAAAGTACCTGCCAGTATCAAGAAAGAGACATAAGAACACCACTCTCACGTTCCCAAAATTGCAAATAATATGACATAACCTTACCTCCATCCCAAGGTGTGTCATCAGGCCTGCAAATTTAGAAACAAAAGAGTCTACATAAGTCCAGAAATGACAATGTTTCAGCATATTTATTTAGTCAGTATCTAAGATCCTTGTTCCATTACCCAAATATGACAGCATTCCAGAGCATAATGTTGTTGTCTTGTGGAGCACCACTAATACCCGCAGGTGGGTCTTGCTGCAACCTCTTGAAGTCCCTCATCAACCTTTTCCTTGCTGGAGTCGACATCCTCCTTTAGTCTAATAAGAGATAAAACCCAATTATTCATCATTCTTAGGTCGGAAAACCTCTGCTAAACTTGGAATTACAATCATATAAACTAATCACAGGTTCAGGTATGCTAAAATTGCTATATATGTACTAGATTCGAATCTCCCTAAGAAGTCCACGACCTCTAAAAGCTAACTAGCCTAGAAGCAAACATCAACTGCAATATATGGAAGAAACTTCTATTTAAAACTAAGACTTAAGCCCAGAAACAGCTCAAGATCGCATTTTCACCAAAATATCCAAAACAAAATGATAAGAAACAGCTCAAATGAAAGTAAAATCAACGGATCCAGCTAAGAAACATCGAGGAGAGAAGATCAGATGAAAAGGGTACCGTGGAAATAGATCTCGTTGTTGAGTAAAAAGCCCGAGGAGGGGCAAAGATCGCGGCGAGAAGAGGTCGTCAAGCAAACATCTGTGTTCGTGGCGTTGACCGCCGGTGATCAGAGAAGTTTCCGATCGAATCGAAGATCGCCGATTTCTCGATTTCACCGTGCGATGAGAGAAATGGGGGAAAAAGAAGAATGAATTGGGAAGAATGTATAAGGAACGCAGTGATGAAATGATCTTCTAGAAACTTGGCTCCTCTGACATATCTGTAAAGTTGGATTTGCTTTGCCCTTTGGACGACCGAGCGAGCGAGTTGCTCCTAACCGGATTTAATCGTTAGGGCGAACTATACCCATTAACCGGGCATTATCTATACTTAAACCTGAACATTGAGATATTTATTTATACAGAAGAGAGAAGAATATAGTTAATTAACATGTTGGATAAATGTAAAATTTTAATGTACTTCTTCGGATGAATTGACATGCAGAAAAATATTATTTACATTTTTCTTATTATCATGTATTGTAGCCTTGTAGGATGAGAGTGACTAATAAACCATTGATAACCGGACAAAAATCCATGCCCTAAACCGAATAAGTAGAGTGATGTTACTAAACAGCCTTGTGCTTTGGTCGTCTTGGCTTCTCCAATTTCTCTAGACAAACCAATTCACCTTCAAGCCTCTTCTCAAAGCCTGAGGCCCTGAGCATTTGGATCACTCGCAATGCAAATTATTTTGACGTTCTCTCATATCAAAAACAGCTAGAATAAGGACAGTTGACTATTGTTTTGAGATACAACCCATGTAACATAAAAGATCTGGCTTTGCGCTTCCATGTTTTTGGTCAAAACTCAAAAGGACTGGGAAAAATATACTGCGTTTAGTCTCTTCTGCTACCTACAATTCTACAAACAGAGATCAACCCTATCAGCAAACAAAAGAAAAAGGATAATCTCTGATGTATCCCTAAGATTCATTATCTATTCCATTCATAGTCTCCTCCATAGTTAGGCGACGCATTGTTCATCCGGTTTGAGTCTTCTGGTTTGATGGAGTTTGCAAATGCATGCCAGCCTATAAGGTAAGGCAAGACAAACTTGCGATACAGGAAGTAAAACAAAAAAAAAAGAGTTTAGTTAGGATGGTTTTTAACAATGCACCCAGGTAATGTGAAAATGAGATTTTATGATCTTACATTGAAAGCAGAGATAAGAACAGCAAACTCTGCTCTAGTGATTGGTATATAAATGTTATCATCCACATTCAAAAGCTTGTTTTGTACACCTGATACACAGAAGATGCTCGAAAATTGTTAGAGACCAAATTTAAACATGGACAAGAAACAAAAAGAAGATTCTATCGACTTACTTAGGTTGAAGAAGTGACCAGAGCCATCTGGGAGAGGCTCAACTTTCAACACTTTCCTCACTTTTCCTTCATCACTACATACAACAAAACACACCGATCACGAACATAGCAAACAAGAATGCAACTACTATCATAAATGTAATGGCGTTTACCTTTTACCCTTGAATGGATCATGGAAGAATTCACATGATTCTTTCGGGCCTAAGCTAACCAGAGTTCCGATTTCTGTAACAGACAATGAGAACACCTGCAACATATTGACATGAAGCTTTACCAAATGCATAATAGAAAAAAACTGCCTTAAAACACCAAACCTAGTGAGATGGTCTTAACAAAGTTCAAGGAATACAGCTAAATGGATCATCTGAAGAAGTTAAGAGATAAAACCAACCGCACCTGTTTCTTGCTCCAATCGTATTGTCGTACACCAGCTGAAGGAGCAAACTGGAGCAGTAGAAAACCATCTTTTGACAGCTTGAAAGCTCCAGACTATCAAAAGAGAAACAGAAATCAGATGGGAAATCAACAGTCAAAACCATAGCCATACAATTAGAGGCTCTTTGATCTTTGGGATGGAGACTTACGTCTAAAGCCACAAACTCTGGTGCTCTCGGCTCTACTGTTAACGCAGCTTTCCCTTTGTATATCGAATGACCCACATAAAATCTAGCAGGCGATCCTTCAGCTATCAATTCGAAACAAAGAACAGAAGTAAACATCTACTACTGAGGAGTTTCACACACGAGCTCCCATCTCTATATATAAAGTCTTCTCTTTTCGGATTTCAAGCTTCCAAGCTAGCAAATTACTCGTAACTAAGAGTACCCTTTTGATTTAAAGCTTCAAATTTCCTATTTTAACAAAGCTAAAACCCTAAAGTAACCAAAACTGAGATGACTCACCATTTTGCGAGGAGTATGAAGGCGAAGAAGAAGAGTCGCCGAACCTCTGCTTCTCGAAGTAATCCGTCTGGCGGGACTTAACCGAGAGCTTCACCGTCTTCTTCGTCGGTTTCAAGACGAACCCATGCCGTTTCACTCCAAAACCGCCGGCGACGAGTACTGAAGACGAAGAGAGAAAGCGAAGATTGGAGCTGACCGCCGCTGGAGGAGAAAATAAGAGTTGCGACATCGCTTTTTGTTTGTCTCCCTCTCTCTCAGGTTAGTGTCTTCTCTTCTCTGCGAATTACGAAGTAGGAGAAAAAAGGTGCTTCTTTTACACTCTCAGAGACGGAGAGTCTCGAGAGACGACGACGAGACAAAGAAAAGTGATGACTTTTCGTTAATTCGTTTTCTACACCTTCAGTTTCTTAACAATTTATAAACAGTCCCCATAGTTACAAGTGTAAAGTTTTCTACTTGTGAATTGTATTTACAAAATGTGTATCTTGTTGAGATTTTAGATTAAAGAAAAGGAAAGTGTTGAAATATGTTTTTTTAGAGATACTAGAAACAAAAGAAAGCAAAAGCAATTTTGGCTACACAAGACCACAACCTTATACTATTGAAGAGTTGCAAATTTGTACAGAGAAACAGTTGATGATGGAAAAAGCAAATGTTAAGTCCCTCGAGAAAATGATATTTCAAGACTTTCCTTGTGAGAATAGAAAATACTGAATGGCCATGATCAGCCAAGATTCAAGACCAATCAAAATAACACTTAGTTTAAAAGTTTTTTCTAGAATTTGAACTTGTTTTAAGAGCACTTTGAGTGAATGTAAATTGTAAAAAGCGAGTTGTGAGAGACGAATGTAAGAAAAAAATATGTTGAGGAATTGCACCAAAACAGAGGCTTACGCAGCTTCTGTTTCCTGACAAACTCATAGAACTCGATACCAATATTTTTGCTAAAAGCAATTCTCAAACCGCCTAGAATCGAAACAGAGAATCAATTTTAAATAGCAGAGATCAGAGAACCATTACACCAGAAGTTATAAATACTACCAGCTTCTTGAATTTGGTATCAATCACATGCAGGGGTTTATCAAACAATAAATTAAAGCAAAGATAAATTAAGATATTTGCATCAGAAAAATAAAATGGTACTGACGGAATCAATGTATCTAAGTTTCATCAACTTTGTAACACTAAGAGACATACGCTAATACCTAAACATATAGATTATAAGTCAACCAAGGTATTATTATACAGTACTCACACATATATAGAATCTAACATAGCAACGATTGAACAAGGATGCAAACAAGATGCATGATGGAAGATTATATACATGCGAACAACAATGAAATATAACCATAGTATTACAAGCATTTTATTTTGTTTGTTTAAAATGATCACCACAACACACAACAGTAAACATTCTATAAGAGCGGAACATACAAGATAATGGTTTAGGTAGAGTACTGAAAATGGTTTAGGTAGAGCTCTGCAAGAAGGATCTCTTATTAAGTTTAACAAACCTGTATCCCCATATATAAGGGAGACTCTTGGATATGTTGATTTGATACAATAATAGACATATGAAACATACAATCATCAAAGCAGAGAATTTAATAATATCTAAACAAGCAAGATTTAGATGACATTGAGAGACTTATATGAAACATACAATCACCAAAACAAAGAATCAATCATTTATAAATCAAAAAAGGTTTTTGAGATGACATTAAGAGCATATATGGAACATAAAATCACCAAGACAGAAGCAATCATTTCTACTCAAGAAAAGGTTTAAGGTTACATTGAGAGACATATGAAACATACAATCACTAAACAGAGAAACAATAATTTCAAATCAAGAGAGGTTTAGATTGCATCGAGAGACATATGAAACATACAAACACCAAAACAGAGAATCCATCATTTCTAATCAAGAAAAGGTTTTAGATGACATTAGGAGACATATATGAAACATACAATCACCAAACCAGAGAATAAATCATTTCTAATCAAGAATAGGTTTTAGATGACATTGTAAACACATAATGTGTGCTATGGGATATTATATATTACGTGACTAGATTGTGCCCGTTGGTTAAATTCCTTAGCATATCAACAATACTGACGAAAATACATATTCCACCTTTTTGCTAATTTGGCTAAATATATTTTTACATAGAAATGGCTCAAGCCTTTTATTATCACACCAATACATATATGTTTCTTCTTTAACTTAGTGATCTCCATACGTAATATAATCAATCAATATATAATTCTAGAATTATAGCAAATACATATCAAAGTTAGTTCTTAATTCATGTATAGTATATCCTATAACTTAAACATGTAAAGAATTTTTTTATGTAACTGATTATTAAAAAAAAGTGTGGAAGAACACATACCTGTGATTGTTATAGAAGTCTGCTACACTTAAAATCTTCTCCAGAGTACGTAAGAGCACATGCCCTGTGGAAAAATTTTTAGTATTTATTAAGAATCTAAGCAGAATAACTAAGCAAACCAAATATTACGCTTTAATTCAACTAAACGTCTATATTTGGTACCTTTTCCTTAGCACAAAGCCAAGACATGTCTAAAAGATCAGTTTTGAATCACATCAAGTCTCTGTTTAAAGACCAATGCTTTTAAGCCGTGGAACAAATCCGTGGGTACCTTTACCTTAGCACAAAGCCAAGCAATATATGTCTAAAGGATCAGTTTTAAATCTCACCAAGTCTCTGTCTAAAGACCAATTTTTTTAAGCCACGGGACAAAGCCATAGGTCCTTAGCACAAAGCCAAGACAATCTATGTCTAAATGACCAGTTTTAAATCTCATCAAGTCTCTGTCTAAAGACCAATGTTTTTAAGCCGTTTGGTACCTATTCCTTAGCACAAAGCCAAGACAATTTATGTCTAAGATCAGTTTTAAATCTCATCAAGTCTCTGTTTAAAGACCAATATTTTTAAGCCGTGGGTACCTTTTCCTTAGCACATAGCCAAGAAGATCCATGTCTAAGATCAGTTTTGAATCACATCAAGTCTATGTCTGAAGACCAATGTTTGCAAGCCGTGGGACAAAGCCGTGGGTACCTTTTCCTTAGCACAAAGCCAAGAAGATCCATGTCTAAAGGATCTGTTTTGAATCACATCAAGTCTCTGTCTAAAGACCAATGTTTGCAAGCCGTGGGACAAAGCCGTGGGTACCTTTTCCTTAGCACAAAGCCAAGAAGATCCATGTCTAAAAGATCAGTTTTGAATCACATCAAGTCTATGTCTGAAGACCAATGTTTGCAAGCCGTGGGACAAAGCCGTGGGTACCTTTTCCTTAGCACAAAGCCAAGATGATCCATGTCTAAAGGATCAATTTTTTTAAATCCCAGAATCAGTCTTAGAGACTAATCTTCTAAGCCGTGGGTACTTTTTTCCTTCCATCAAAGAAAAACCAATCCAATCTTTTTGTCTAAAAACTTTTTTAAGCCGTGGGTAAAAAGGATTGGTTTTTCTGAATCTCACTCAAGTCTCTGTCTAAAGACTGGTGAGATTTTTCTAAGCCGTGGGTATATAGAACTTTGAGCAAGTAAACTGAAGCCAATCCAAAGTATTTTGTCAGAATACTTATGTTAAGCCGTGGGTAAAGGATTGGTTTTCAGTCTCTGGTCTAAAGACTAAGCCATGGGTCCAAACTCAACGGGACAATGTCCCCAAAAGAGAATCGGACAGAACATCATTAGTTGAGTGTCTGCCTGTGATCTCTCTTGGGTTTTGGAAGGAAAACAAAACAAAGGAAAAACAAAAACGGAAACACAAGCATCAAACCACAACCGATCGCAACAATATCACGCTTTATCAGCTTATCCCAAGCGTTACAAAACAAAATCAAAACCACAAACAAGACAAAAAAAAACACTTGTAATCGAAACGCATAATCGCGATTCGTATGGTTTTCAAACTTCAAAACCGCTTCATAACGAAAACGAAAACATAAACCAAAAACCAAAAAAGTAGAATTTTGAAACCCTAAGTAATCAAGATAATTGGAAGAAATCGTACATTGAGAATCCAAGGTGAAGCAGCGAAGCTTAACGTTATGGCTAGAGAGATCGGTGGCTCTGTATCCGGACAGGGGAAGAAAAGACCTTTGCCTGGCCGCCAGATCCTCCGCCTCCTCAATTTACTCCACCGTTATGCTTCACCGGCCAAATTCACACCATCTTCTCTCTCGGTAGAGAATTTGGTTCTTGTAAAGAAAAAGAAAAACTTTGATGCGGAAGAGACGAACAAATTAAAGTGAAGCATCTCTCTCGTATGCTTCCTTCTTTTTATAAACGCCTAATTTCCTTTTTTCTCCAAATTTCCTTTTTCTTTTTTCCTTTTTTTCAACTCTAGAATTTCCCTTTTTTCTTCTAGTTTTCTTTTTATTATAAAGGCCTTATGCTAAGCCCAGTTACATAAAGGGCCCGATTAGTGATTCTGTTTGTTTTTGGGAATTACGTACTAGAAGACATACAAAACGTAGTCAAAACAAATTATTTTATTTAGAAGTTAGACAATAGACAACAAAAAAAAAATTTCACTATTCCCCATCGAAATTTGTCACAACTTTAAGAATTGAAGAAAACAAACAAGAAGAAGTTTTGATTAACTGTCTTCAATATTTATTCAAGCAAAAACAATAAAAAGTTTAAAACATAGCGGTCACAAGATCCATCATTCCCTAAATTACTTTTAGATATCAAGCAAGTATGGTACACTGCAAGTGAAGATTCGTGCATGTAATTTATTCCATTGATTTGTATATATGTCAAATTCTCTATGATGTCTCCATAGGAAGCGTGTTTCGTCCACTAGCACTTTTGGATGGAGAGAAGAAGAAGAAGAAGAAGAAGAAGAAGAAGTTGTTGTTTACTGATCATGTGTATCGTCGAACAATGTTGACATTTGACCCCGACACCAAATCAGAGGATGCGGTTTCTCAAGGGATTTCTGAAGCTTTGTGGGATACATCCATCCGATTTCCTGTCTGTTATTTCCCGAGTTTGATCTCTATTCAATAAATTTTATTACTGTAATCTTTGCAATAATTCATGAAACAAGACAAAAATAGCTAATGAAACTGTAGATAAGGTATTTTGCTTTTCTCATTTTTCCGCAGAAAAAGGAACCTGGATCCTATCATGAATAATAATCCGAAACTGCGCATTAAATATGCAGTCTTGGTTACAAAACCCCATTCTTAAAAAAACACAATTCATAGTTTTCCTTGATCAACAAGCAAAAACAGAGCAAATGCTTTGTTTGCTTGTTGGAAGGGGGAAAAATGGTATTGTAATCAGCATGCTTGACCCTGTCTGCAGCCAAGTGCTCCTGCTTCCATGGTAAGTTTCCTGACCATCGTTCCCGGTTTAGGTCGAATGGCAAACTTGTTCGGGATCGGGTTTTGCGGTTTAGGGCTCCACGCATTTGCTTTTCCGGATTGAACAAAATAAGCTCCGTTGAGAAAGTAATCTCCTTCTGATTGCCAGTTCCAGGATTTCCATTCAGCTAATGGCGTGTACTCTCTCTTCGTAATCTGTTTGGCTTGTTCGCTAGGAGGAGCAATGAAGCGGTTGCCTTGACTAATGATTGTAGGGTTCATGTTTCCACCAATCGCATACATTTCCCAATGTGTGTAGTCATTGTTCACCACATGGATCGTTCCGTATCTGCAACGGGGCATTCTCTGTTCCAGTCTCTTTCCAAAGTGGTTAAACGCAACCGTTATCTGCATTTTCTTGTCTATCACGTGTTCGTCTCTCGCCCCAAACAGCATCACCTGTTCTCTCGTAAAATTCAAACAAAAAAGATTCAGAAAAACTTGCTCATTTATATTCTATAGTATCTAGTGATCTTGATTGTTTCGACCACACGCAACCTCACATGGTATTTGTGTTTGCATGAGCAAAAACCAAAAACAGAGTAATTGTTTTTTACCTCTTGGTGGTCGGTGAAATGACTGTTAGAGATAGTTACGGCAGTGGAGCCGTCAATTGCATCGATCATACCATCTGCGCATCTTGTCATTGAGACATGATCGATCCAAATATTTGTTGCTCCAAACAAGCTGATTCCATCACCATCACTTTTTGTCCTAAGCCCTACGTGATGCTCAGAGTCTCTGATCAACCCACCGTTCCCAGGAACAATGTGCTTGACATAAATACTGTGTATGATCACATTATTCACATATTGCATTGTTAATCCAGCACCTTCCATGATATAAACCTTAGCTCCTCTTCCATCGATCGTTTTGTCGCTCGCTATCATCAGCTCTTGTTGCAGTTTAATAATCATGCTTCTTGCAAATATGATCCAAAGAGGTCCGTCTCGAGTCACTGCATATCTTAACGTTCCTGGTTTAGGGTTGACAAGATCGTTGTCAGAAGCATCGTTGACGACGTAGATCGGCCCGTCTTTCCCTCCTGTGGTTTTCCGGCCAAATCCGAGCACACAATCCGCTAGTTTCTTCCGGTTATTTGCCCAGTTACGGTCGCATCGCCAGCATTTGTCTATTGGATTATAAGCTAGGCATTTTCCGCTGCGTTTTAGCTTTCTGTGACCACTTCTCACCTGTGTAAGCTCTCTCCTTGTATCATTGAATGATTCCGCGGCATCCACTGCTCTGTTGAGATAAGAACAATGTCGGGTAATTAGGTTACCTGTTTAAAAAGTTATGTTAAAATATGACCTAACAAAGACAAGAACTCACAAATTGACATGGTAGTTCAAGTGGTTGGTGACGTTAAGTGGATTAGGATCGTAAGACCCCATGGTTCGTTTCAGTGCATCGCTTTGACGTTGCGTCCAGTAACTATCAAAGACAGCAACGTGGGCTTTAACCTGTGGAGCCACTATAGCTAATAACGATAAGAAGAAGACGCCAAGATTCAAAAACACTGCTGCCATTTCGGGTATTTTTACAAAATGCTGAGATATTAAAACCGGTGAGATTTATTTTTTCCCGGCAAAACCTCAAGCGGAGGTTCTGTGTTTCAGATCAGGCTTGCCGGGATTAAAATATTGGAGATATGAATCACGGATTGCTTTTTAATGACAAGGGACTAGAGAGAGAGAGATGAGTCAATGGATGATTAAGAATTAGCAGAGATTATTAGACAACCATTGATTTTAAATCTCTATGGTCATTTCTCCTAAACCCCAATTATAGATTTTTGATCTCTTTGTTTAGTCCTTCTTTTTTGGGATATTATCAATTATTTTTGGCTTTAGCTGATATTATTTTTAGTAAGTTATCAATGACCCAATTTGAGGTAACTACTTTTGTTTTTGCTAAACTTACATTGGAGTTTATCAATAATAGTTCAATACAGACTTCAAAACTATTGAAAAACAAATATCAGTGTGATTTTGTTTTTAAGGAGTCGTTTCAGATCAAGATTTTCACTAAATTTATTGGTCTTCAGTATATGTAATTACAGAGCTGCCCCATTGCAGTCAGAATCTAAGTAATGGCGGGACGCGTATGTTCCCTTCAAAAGAATATGTCGAAGAAGACATAAATGAACAAATTATATTTTGGACTAGCTACTACTACTACTACTGATCTCTGAAACTGATCATACCTCAAATTGTTATATAAATTCCAAAATGTTATCTCTATGAAAGATGGTCCGTGATCTATAACAACACGTATCTCAGATTCACCCACTCATATGCAAATTGGCGAAAGCAATAAATAAAATCTTGACCCATATGATACAAATCTACCAGATCGTTATGTACTGAGAGCACTGTGAGTCTTGATTACACATAAATGTTTCTTCTCCTACGGATTTCAAGAAAGACAATTACTAATAATTACCCGAAAGAAGCTTTACGTGTTAAACCTCTTTCACCGGAAGAAAGCAGATTCCAAGAAGCTGAACAATGAAACAAGAAAGGTTCAAGAAGAACCTTAACGCCGTCGTGTTATGTTTCTCCTTCTTCTTCCTCTGTTCCACGTCGGATTTGCTCCTCCCACGTTCACCGTTGGCCATACTCACCGGCGGGAGGTGGGATCTGCTGCAGCCGAGTGTAGGTATATCCGCAATGCACATGCAGCTTCTACACAATAACAAAGTCGTCATCTTTGACCGTACGGACTACGGCCCTTCGAATCTCACTCTCCCTCCTCATCTCTGCCAAAACGCCAACGTTTTCGACTGCTCTGCTCATTCTCTCCTGTACGACGTCGCTTCTAACACCTTTCGCCCGCTCACGCTACGTTACGACACGTGGTGCTCCTCCGGTTCTTTAAACGCCTCCGGTTCTTTGATCCAAACCGGTGGTTACGGCGCCGGCGAAAGAACTGTACGGGTTTTCACACCCTGCGACGGTGTTGGTGCCGTTTCGTGTGATTGGGTTGAGAACAGAGCGTATCTCTCCTCTCGCCGGTGGTATTCAACCAATCAGATTCTTCCCGATGGTCGGATTATCATCGTCGGCGGCAGAAGATCCTTCTCCTACGAGTTTTACCCCAAGAATACGGGAAAATCCGTATTCAATCTCAGCTTCTTGGCCGAAACGAGAGATCCGAACCAAGAGAACAACCTTTATCCGTTTCTTCATCTTCTTCCCGACGGCAACCTCTTCATCTTCGCTAATCGGAGATCGATTCTGTTCGATTTCGTCAATCACAGGATCATTAAGGAGTTTCCGGTGATTCCCGGTGGCGATAAACGGAATTACCCAAGCACCGGCTCCTCCGTGCTCCTCCCTCTCTTACTCACCGGAGAAAATAACCGATCGAAGATTGCGGCTGAGGTTATGGTATGCGGCGGTGCTCCCCCGGGAGCGTTTTTGAAAGCGGCGAGGACAATTCCTAAAATCTTCGTCGGAGGATCTCGCACGTGCGGGAGATTAAAAGTGACCGACCCGAATCCGATATGGGTCATGGAGCAGATGCCATCGCCACGTGTCATGGGTGATATGTTGCTGTTACCAACCGGTGACGTTTTGATCATTAACGGTGCTGCTAACGGAACCGCTGGTTGGGAGGACGCAACAAACGCTGTTCTCAACCCGATTTTGTATTTACCCGACGAGCCTGACCCGACCCGGAGATTCGAAATTCTCGCCCCCACCAGGACCCCTAGAATGTACCATTCAGCATCTCTTCTTCTTTACGACGGCAGAGTCTTAGTCGGAGGAAGTAATCCTCACCGGAATTACAATTTCACGGCGCGACCGTACCCGACGGAGCTCAGCCTCGAGGCCTATCTCCCGCGCTACCTCGATCCGCAGTACGCGCGAGTGAGGCCGACGATCATCACCGTGGAGCTGGCTGGGAACATGTTGTACGGTCAGGGTTTTGCCGTCACGTTCGCGATTCCGGCGTTCGGGATGTTCGACGGAGGAGTATCGGTGCGGCTAGTGGCGCCGTCGTTCAGTACTCACTCGACGGCGATGAACCAGAGGTTGTTGGTATTGCGCGTGAGACGCGTGAGTCAGTTATCTGTTTTCGCGTATAAAGCTGACGTGGAAGGACCAACTAACTCCTACGTGGCACCTCCTGGTTATTATATGATGTTCGTGGTTCACCGTGGAATCCCGAGTGTGGCTGTTTGGGTTAAGATTTAACGTATGCCTCTGATAACGTTGATTCTGCGACTTTTGACTTTATGTTTGTTTTTTTCTTCATGATTTTGATTATATCTTTACGTAGATAGAGATTTATTAGGTCTTGATATTTTTGAAGAACTCTTTAGTAAACATTTTATTTAGTAAAAGTGTTGAAATTTCCTTGTCGAAATTAAAACAGCACTAGAAGTTTTCCTTTTGCTGTCCGATTCTAATTCAAGTCTTTGAGTTGTTGTTCCTTTAGCTTATATCATCAAGAAAATACTAGCCGCGAACTTTTGTCTTAGGTTCAATTTGTATCGAAGCAATGGAAATCCACAATCGAATCCGAATACTCTACTAATGACGATATAGTCAGCATTTGAGAGATCTAAATAACTTTTTGATGAACACGAACGTGATGAAGATATATAGTAATGTCTAAAGTCATAATCAAGTAAGTCACTCTCTACTCATTTTCCAGTTAAGTTGATCGTGTGGTTTCACGTTGCTTTTGCTTGGATTCAGCAAAAGACAAATCCAATGGCACATAAATACATATCCGTTTGGTTATATAACACTCTTTGGGAATTATAGGTCTAGCTAGTACATGCCAAGTTTTTGGTTTTTAGCACCAATGTTTGGAAAGTATATCTATTACACCTTCTTCTCTTTGTTGGATCATTGCTTTACATGATCCAGTGTGGGTTAAAGAAACTTAAGTTAATATCTGCAGATCTTCACACCAAGACTTTATTGCTGATCGATCTCAGTACTAAATTTGGGCTTGATCGATCAGTTTTTATGGAAGCAGTGTAGGATTGGGTTTTGAGCAGATAATGCGTGTGATCGAAAAGCTTAGAATAGGAGAAAAGAGGGGACCTTATTTTCAGCAACATTTTATATATTAATAGAGTTACCTTTGTAATAAATATGGGCTCAGAATATCATATTTTCTTATTTATTGACCCCCAAAATTAAATGTAATAGTGACGACTCTCCATCCTACACAATTTAATTATATTAGTCCTTTCTTTTAGCTCGATATGTTAGCGATTAGATGATTTTTAAAAGTTCAAATCTTTGTAGTAGTGAAAACGCACATGTTAACTTTTATTTCTACTGTATTTGATAAAATTGTTAAACTTGAAACGGAACAAAGGTGTCGTATTCGCATTCTCATATAAATTTGGTTGAAAAAGGAAAAGTTGGATGAGTTTGATGAACGCACTATATAAACAAAAACACATGCAACTCCAGGCAATTATTCTATACAGAAAATTGAAACATGTGAATGAATAAAGAACATAACATCTTAATTTACCACTAATCTTTTAATTTATATACGAGCGAATTATAATTTACCTAAAGAGTACGTCGAACTGTTATATTTAAGTATTGAACATACGCATACGTTATAAACAAAGAGGGGTTAATAAATGTGATCGCTTGTGACACCAACCACATATTTACTCAACCTTTATACGTCACATACGAGAGGACATGACTTCCAAACTGATCTTTAGTACACTCTTCAGATCTCCATTAGCAGAAAAAACTATTACTTTATTTTTTTTCTTCTAAATATTTCTGTATAGTTCTAAATTGATAATACAGTAATATATGTAGGTTAAGGCGCCATAAAGTTGTGGTTATCCATAAATACAGTATCTATTTTAGATATTTATACAGGTTTCAGAAGTAAGATGTAGACTATGAGGAGATACGTATACAGCTTATGTTTCATGCAGATTTTGTGAGCACAATGATCACGAACTGCGAAAAGTCTAATGATTCAAAATGATATATAACCAAAGTAGCTTTTCTTACATACCCAAAAGAAGAAGATGAAGAAGAAAGACTGGTCATTCATTTATTACAACAACAAGTTTAATATATATGATTTCCAAAACACAACGAAGAGCAGAAATATATATAAAATCCATGGCTTTAATCAGATAGCGAAATGAGTTTATGTATATAAATAAAACCAAATTAAACCAGCTAGAAAATAATTTTAGAACCCTAAAATAGCTAAGATATCCATAACTAAATATAATAACCATAGACGATCATATATGTAAAAATAACGTTATTTATTAAATCATGGAGCGATCTTAGTGATGTCGTTATTAGCGGACAGATCAACATTGTTCAGATTGTTGCTCTTTTCGTTGTTGTCGTTGTCTTCGAGGTTAATGTTGTTCTTCTTGGAGAAATGGATCTTGTTGTTGTGCATCCAAACCTTAAGGACTCTTCTCTTCACTCCAATCTCTTCACAGAACCTTTGAACAACACAATCTTCTTGCCTTTGTATCTTCCACCCAACTTTCTCTGCAAAATTAAGCATCTTCTCCTTCTGTTCCGGCGTGAACTTCGTCCTAAACCTCTTCTTCTGGTTGTATGGCATGTGTGGTAGCGATCTTGATGCTGCGGTTACGCCAACGCCATCTTCTTCCATAAAGTCATCGGACTCAGAGTTGTTATGCATGTACCTGTAGTTAGAAACTCCTATTGGCATGATCATTTGGTGTGGCATGGCTGATCTTATCTTGTGGTGGTTGAGCATGAGTTTTCGTGGTGGAGGCTGTTGGTGGTAAGGGGACATGGCGGGTTCACCTTCCACTTCTTTCCTATGGAAGTTTCTGTGGCAATTGCAAGCTGAGCAAGTGAGAGCTTCGATGGAGCCATCTTCACCACTTGGCATAAACTCTCCACAGCCATCAGTAGCATTGCCTCCCATTGCTGCTGCATGGTTCTTGAGACACTCCTTGTACTTTACCATAGGCTTCTTGATGATGGCGTTGTAACTCACATGATGAGGATCTTGATGATGATGATGATGATCATAGTTGTTGCCATGACCATTTCCATGTAGCGGCATTTGTGGTGGTTGAGTAGTGATGTTGTTGTGAGTTGGAGGAGCAGAATTAGGAGCATGAAGATCATGATGATGATGGATATTCATATGACCATGACCATCACCACCACCAGCAGCACCAAATGTAGTGTTTAAAGGGATGGGCATATCATGATCTTCTTGACTTGCAATTTCCATCTTTTTTTTTTAATTACTTGGGGTCTTCCCTTTGCTCTTTATATTTGCAAATTGTTTCTTGGTTTGGGGACAGAGAGACTAGCTAAGAAGAAAACAAGACAAATGGTGAAAAATAATTAGTGAATAATTAAGACCAAAATGATTAAACTATTAAAAGGTGGATACTAGCTTCTTGTTTTAAAATCTCAAGGAGTTTCTACTTTTTAAGAAACAACTCACGGAAAGCATTTTGAATTAATCATACCAAACAAAAATAATAAAAATAAAATTGGAAAAACCGAAAATTATAGGACAAAACGGAAGAATACAAATTCAGAAAAAAGAGAAATGAAACTCTTATTGCAAGCCTGCTCAAACAAAAGCTGACAAACGCACTTCAAAAGAAGTCTTCTACTTCAATTTAAGTGAGCAAATTTATGATGACCAGTAAACACAAAAATAAAAATAAATGGGTCATGAAAACAACTGTTCTTTGATTCACACATCATCTTAATTTTGATGAGAAATTTAACAAAAGAGGGACATAGAGAGAGAGAGAAGTCAAGAAACTCTGTTGAACTGAACTGAGTTAGGAACACATACCTTCACAACTATAAACGCAGCAAACCTTGATCTTACTATGCTTCAAAAGTTCAGAAACTGTGTTGAAGTCTTGAAGATGTAGTTATCAGCATGAACCCAAATAAAAAAACCTTAAGAGAAGCTAGAGAAAGGGTTAGAAGATATTAGGGTTTTGTAACGAAAGACTTTGAAGGGAGAGAGGAGACAAAGATTTGCATTTGTGTGTGTTTTTGGGATGTGAAGACAATGTCTTAAACTAAGAGAGCTTATCGAGTATTAAGTAGTGAAAGCCTAAAGGCAAGAGAGAGAGAGAGAGAGAGAGAGAAACCAAAGTAGATATTTTTTCAACATTTCACACACTCTCTCTCTCTCTCTCTTTTTTATTTACAGAGACATATAGAAAACAACCGCATTTAATTATGTCAGTTTTGTTAGTGTATATTAATACTGATTACACAAAATAAATATATATGGTTCTGTATAAAAAGTAATATGTTTTAATGGTAAAACGACTACTAACTGTATCACAAGAAATTTTAACCTAGCTAGAGATTATAGAAGTGTTATAAATGTAAAGAAAGGTAAGATGGGAGAAACAAAGACAAAATAAAAGGTCATGGAGGAGGGTGATTGCTTTGCTTGCACTATCAGACATCAAAATTTTTACAAACAAAATTTAGAGAGAGTGAGAAAATGTGTCAGAGAGTGGTGGGGGAGACTAATAAGCCAGTGAAACAAACAAGCATAAAAAGTAATAATAATATATAAAACAAGTTTAACTTTTCATGAGTTAACAAGAGAAGCTAATTAATTACAAAACTAACAAATTATTTTTTGAATAGTAACCAAAAGTTTTTTAAAATATTATTATGTGTATGCATGATATATAGTGTGAAGTGGTAGCTAAAAACAGTCATCTTATAATGTATAAATCCAATATAAATTACATGATTAAGACTATGGAATTACATATAGAACATTCTTTCTTTCTTTATAATGTCTCCTCGAATTTGGATTTGAAAAGGAATATAGATATAATTCATATAAACGTCGTCTGTTATATACATAACATGTAAGAAGACTTTGGACTCTCGAGGTCGAGGTAGGGTTGTCATGTCATGCATGTGAATTATATTATTAACCCGAAGTTACGGTCCTACTACTATATATATATACACTTCGTTGTATTTATTATAAATTTGGTTCCTCTCTATCTATATAATAAAATATAAATCCCCGAGTTAATACTCACTCAATGTATGATTTTAATAAATGAAATTCTAACATTGTCTTTTTATTACTTATTTATTCTTTAACTGATTTTATCTACGTGCATTTTTCTCTTAAGATTCAATCATACGTCATTCGACGTCAATATGTAATACATAATATTAGTGTAATTCTCCTAATTTTGTTTTAAATATTTCTGTAACTTTTTATATATAGATATGGAGTTGATCATAATCATATATTCACCCACTGAACCAACTAAAACTGTACCATGTATACAGAAAAGAGCCATGTAAAAAGCCAGTGTGTATACATATTTACAACTAATTATAATGATGAGCCCTCGTAGGTATTGTACATTAGGAAGCAAAGCATGGGCAAAAGAGATGGAAAGGTATAAGAGTGTTCGTTTCACTGAAAACAGGAAGTCGTGGTAAAATGGAGAATACATTGCTTAATATTTCAGACTTACTGCTATTAGCAGTAGTAATCATGTCACAGCCATTACAATTTTCAAAATTTTACATTCGTTTTAGTGAACCAACAACTTTTAAAATATAATAATTAAACAATGGGATGAATCACTTTGTTCTTTACTTTCTATTTTGCTGTGTCTTCTTCTGGTAAATTCTTTAAAGTTATTTCTCTTTTCCATCCATATATAATTTTCATTATTGTTTTGGCTCTTGTAAATTATGGATGACTAGTAGTAATGTTGGGACTCTATATTTATCATAGAGGATTTAGAGAATCACTCTGTCCTGCATATATATTTTGGCTGAGGCATTGAACTCAAAATACCAAAACTTTGGCTAAATTACAGTATTATATTATATTTTTAGTATTTTTCACCTTTTAAAAAAATGTATTTGTGTTCAAAGTAACAAAAATAAAAAAGGGTCCACAAGAATAAATGACGTTAGGTCGATGGTCCAAAAATTATTCACAATTTTCAAGATGTTCGTATTTACTCGTTCTTCTTTTATATTATGACGCTTTAGTTTGTGTATATACATCTCTCTTTTTAATTATTCTTTGATAAAGAGTTTCATATATATCTCTAAGTTCTATATTTATGGCCTGTTTATTTTATTTATTTTCCTACATATCAAAATAAAAACAAGATTCTCTAGCTATATGTATGTTTTTAGGGCTATAACGAATTTATTCCTTTACAAGACAAGTAAAACTTTGTATTAAAATACTTACAAAAAATCAATAATCTTAAGATTCTTTTTTGAGTCTTATTAATTTTATAAGACATTGTAATACCTTTATATATATATCACATTGTAATATCTTTTAGTGATGTAGGTACATGAAAGTTCTCAAAATTACAGCTATAGCCATATTGTATAATGTGTATTAGCCATTTTATAAAGTTAAGAATTCAAACCAGTCGTATTAGGTAAAAAGACCAGTTATAGTATAGGAACTCAATCATAATACTAGTTTTTAAGTGACAAGCGTGCAAAGGCAAACGATTTGTTTCTCTTTTTAGATGGAAACATCAATTTTTGGTCAACCATAGCTTGTTTCCTTCAAATATGATACATAAACTTCTTTTAAGATGTGCCAACTCTCTCTCTCTCTCTCTCTCTCTCTCTCTCTCTCTCTCTCTCTCTCTCTCTCTCTCTCTCTCTCTCTCTCTCTCTCTCTCTCTCTCTCTCTCTCTCTCTCTCTCTCTCTCTCTCTCTCTCTCTCTCTCTCTCTCTCTCTCTCTCTCTCTCTCTCTCTCTCTCTCTCTCTTTTCACAATCCTTATCATCAGGGAAAATTTCAAAAATATAAACTCATTATTGATCTTTTATATACAATTAAGATTTCAATCATTAATTTTTTTATGTTAGCTAGCTAATCAGAATAAAGATTCAAGTCACATCCACCTTGACATATCATGATGAAGTCATTTTAGGGTTGGTTAGATTAAATATTTTTATGATAACAACATCATTTGCTATATTTTTAGTCGATTGAAAAGGTATTGATTATATCTCTTAATTTTATTTTTTTGATTGTTAGATTTTATAATCTCATGCAAGCAGTTTTGCTTTTGACAAACGAATCGAAATGACTAAAAACCTTATATAGTTGATCATAGTTTCATCAAGGTATATGATTCTGCGAATAAAAACGTATTCTTGGAAGTTCCATCATTATTATATACATCAACAAGCATTTTAATTTGTAAGCAACACCAAGAAAAGAAAAAAAAAATGAAGCTTAAATTTCACATCTTAGTCATTCTCTTTGTTCCTCATTCTTATGCATGTGTGCTGTCCTTTGCTTTTCTAACACACCATTTTGATTAATCTCAAAAGTTTTGGAAAATGATAAATTTTGATGCATTTTGTTGTGTATGCTATACTACTATATTTCATTTAGTCGTTATAACTCTTAAAGTTCCTCAGTCGACAAATGAAGTCAATTACAAAACTTCTCCATTAACATACTTAACGAAAGAGTTAAAAAACAATCCACAGAATGAGCCTATATAAAGACAAACTAAGAGGAAATGATAAAAATTCAGCCGTTAGGAACATTCTCACTTTTTTTTATATTAATTTCTTTTGGTATGAGATTCATAAGCCCCACACCACTACCTCTATCCAAACATGTTTAATTAAGTTTTATTCTGATTTATCGGGATTTCGGACATCTAATCATATGGCTATATTAATGAAACACGGGAAACCAAAAACTTATAATGTACTTGACATTCTTACATCTTTAGACCAATATGTTTCGTTAAGCTCTTAACATGTGGTGCATGGATACAATCAAGATCGATCCATAATAATTTATAAATTCAAGTTATACTATAATTTTATGAGCTAGCTAGCACCTTGTATATCATGATTGTATCTTGATAAGTTGAAAAAGATACATAAATTGGAATTGTTTTAAAGTAACCTCGCTTTGAATCTTGACATTCCCTGCTTTTTTTTTTTTGCTTTGCAATTTTGACTAAAATTAAAATATTCTGAATTTTCAGATTTATTTGACGTCTTATATTTTATATATATGTTTTACGTCTGCATGTATTTGCATATATTATATCGACTATATGTATAAGTATTAATTGATGTAGATATACAAATTTATAAGTAACACACATTAAATAATGAATACTAGAAACGGTGCAGCAGATGAACTGGGGACCAATACATGGACCAGCTCATAGCCCATTTTGCTTTAAATGATCTTATTAAGAAATGAATAATTGTTTGCAAAATGGTTTGTATATATACTACCATAGTGTATAGTGGAGGAATATAATATATCGCTTATCTTTGACAAAGAAAAATAAAGAAGAATTTTCAATTTTATCTTCTTTTTATTCCTAAATAACCCACGAAACAGCAATTCAAATCGAATTTACAAAGAATCTTCATCTTTGTTTTTTCTATATAGAGAAAAACTTTAGTTTTAAAAAAGTAAAATGAACATAACTGAGGACGACGTAATTCTAAGATCTATAGTCGTTCGCTGCTTTCTGGAGATTAAAGATTCATAGTTTAAGTTTTAAGTGTTAACAGCGAGGATAAATCATTGTTTATGTTTAACAGATAATCATTCTTTGTACGTAAATAAAGATTTGCTTATCTATTTTTGTTGGTCATTAACATAAAAAGGCACAACACGTAAATCAGTACAAAACTATTTGAGAATTATTGACATTCTGAGCAAAATATAATATATTTCCCAAGTATCGAAAAAACTTTCTTACAAAGCAAACGCACGAGTTCTGTGTTCTATTATATAGTAGTATATTTTAACACTATTATGGGTTTTTACGTGCAATCAGTTTACTGACATCTATATTATTATACTACTACTACTACTATCTTTTGATTCACTTTTTTTTTTTTTCTATTTCTATTTGTATAAATAATATATAATATTTGTAAGGTACAGTTTATATGGCAGAATGAAATGGACGTAGCGTGTAAGAAAATACAAAACCCGTACCTCATAATTCAGTAAACAAAAGGATAAAGTTAGAAAAAAAACAAAACACACATATAATCGTCTAAACTCCATTATTTTTCTCTGACTATACTGCAACGACACTCACCTTTACTTACTTGGAATTTGTTCTTTTACTTCCAACATGATAATTGATAAGAGTGCAACTACTTCATACGATATGTCATATGTATAGAGTGTCTCCTAAATATATCCATTTTCTAATTCTTCTGACTCGGCAAATAAACAACAAACAACAGCAATGGTTAATATCTCGGGCCTATCAGCAAACCTGTAGGCCCATTTTGAAAACAATAGAAGACTTTGGATTCTTTATCTGGTATTGGTAACGCAGTTTTAGTCAAGTATCAGTCTTAGAACGACAAAGACACGAATATGCAGTCTTCACTTGTGGGATACAAAACCTTTGAGCCAACAAGCTTTACAAATTCAACATAGAAATCAACTTCTTTGTGTTCTATTCAAACATGCGATTATTAAGACAATCAAATGAAAGATAGCAACCGAGAAGAAGCCTGGAAGTTCAGCCTTTTTGCCACTGTTTCAAGCATCTGCAACCAGACAACAAGTTTTTCCTGTAAGAGATCTGATACAAACTACACTTTCGAAACGATTAGACCGCATTTAAAACCCAACTAGTCTTTAGACACCAAGTGGCAATGCTCTTACTAATAAAATCAAAACTTGTAAAAGTTCGAATTGTTCTGATTATCTACTCAACCTTAACTCCTATAGGTAATTTTCAGCTTTGCTTATCCAAGCGAACAAAAAGGCTTGCAGTATTTATACGCTACTTCATAGAGTTAGAGAATCATATGAAGAGATCAATCACTGAACTTGGGGTGAGAACTATGACCTTTGATCTAAAGATACCTTCAGGCTATTTCAAAAGCTAAAACCAAGTGAAACCAGATGATGCCATGAGTTTATATATGATTGAAACAAATTGCCAATGCTATAACCTAGCTGAAACCAAACTTCTCTAATATATGGTTCCCGAAAAATCTGTTACTGCGCATAGCTCGTTATTCACTCTCAGCTCTCAAATGTACTTTCTATCTCCATTGTTGTAGTCATGCTAAAGCTAAGTAAGACAATACTTTGATCAAGATTCACCAACTTAAGCTTGCTGCTAGCTATACCAAAAACTTAGAGATAACAAATGGAATGAAATCAGGATCATTTTGCAAAACCATTTCCAGGTTCAAACGAGTTAAGCAAAACACAAAACAAATCAATTTTGTTTTTGGCTACCCTTTAATATATCCAACAAGATTAGCAGAAAAAATCAATTTTTTACCAGAGAATCTTAGAACTACGTAAACACAAACATCAAATTAACATAGACGAGAAGCATATGCGATCCAATCAAAAGAAGAAAATTTCGAAAATTAGCACACAAGATAGAATCAATCACTCATAAACGAACTTACCTCATCTAATTTAATAAGAGGCGATGCGCTTCAGTGAGAAGTCGCAGGCTGCTCCTGATGGTGGTGAGCTGATTTGGAAGGAACCGAAGCTTTGCTGAAGATCTGCTCACCGACGAGGTAAACGCAGAAGGCAGCGACGCCGATTCCGAGTCCAGGAAGAGCATGTCTCATTTGATTCGAAAGCATCGGATGCTTCCTCCATTCATCTCTTCGCCGGAAAAATTCGCCGGTAGTACCCAAAGGCTTCGCCATTTCCTCAGGTTGAATTCGAGTGATCTCCTCGACCCCTACCTACGTGTTCACTTTAACTTCATTCATGGGCTTCTTTTATGTATATGGGCTTTATTTTTAACAGTTGGGCTATTTTAATGAAATTTCAGAAAATATTATTAGTTTCATAAAAAGTAAAAGATCAAATTTTCTTTAATTTTAAATCTTTTCTTATGATTTCTCTTAGATATCATCAAACATGTACACATCTCTTTAATTATTGGATGTATGTGTTAGTAGATAGATGTTACTGCATCATGATAAATAAGTTCATGTTTTATAATATTGCATATGAAATGATTGTTGTTTATATATTGTTAAATAGAAGATAAAGTACAAGGATAAATCATTGTAAAACATCTTCTGATCGCTTTTATATATCTGGTTCATGGGAAGATAGTATGGTGATAATTGTTATCATGCACAATAAACATAACGTTCTTGTTGTCGTTAGCAGATGGGTTTGGTGGAGGAGGATCTTTTGAAGGAGAAGATGGGACTTCACCGGTTTCTTCAGTGAATGGTCTGGCGGTTGTTTGGACCGCTATTAAAAGAAGAAGACACACAGCAATCGTCATAGTTGTGGCAGAGATCTTCATGGTTTTGTCTTTGTTATTGTCTGTTGTTACAGACTTACAGGACAGGACTTGTATTTGTATGTAGCGAGCGATTGTTTTTGCTTTGGTGAGTTCATGTGGGTATAAATACACGTGGGTGTTAATTACACATACATTAATTAGGCAATTAGTTAATTAATTTCTTTTTATCAAAATCTCGTTCTTTATAAATAATATTAATGTTATTATCTAAAAATTGTAAATAAATTCATTAACAATCAAAGATTCTTTTGTTTTAATTGAATAACACAGAACTTTTAATGACTTTGTAAAACTCTGAATCCAATAACCCCATATTTATGAAGATTTTGAGTGATTTTTTACAAATCAATAACTAATTACACCAAACTTTAAAAGAGTTTAGTAAAATCTGGATGGAATAACAACAGATTCTACCAAACATCCAAAGTCATTAAAACTCCGTATAACTCACAAACCAAAACACCCCCTTAATAAAGTGCGACCAAAAATAATAATTATCATTTTAAGATATTTTTCTATATACGTTTCGAACCAAATCCAATATATCCACTAAATGCAATATAAAACAGTAACTTTTTTTCCTATCAAATTTGAGTACTTTAGAAGAAAAAAATTACATATCTTTATCAATTACTTATTTGCGTATCAAATTCAATTTTAGCATTTATAATTACTTTTAACTTTCCTACTTTCCTCAATAGACAGTAAATATCACACAGTAACCTTTATTGTTTTTAGTTATTACTTCCTCGGCCTAGCACATCCACTGAACAAGGAGAAACGTCTTTCTCGACTTCTTCGTCGTGATCGCACAGGAGTCCCTTTGATCTATAATCAAGTAACCAAAAACGTCAAATAAGTAAATAAATTGGTTTTTATTTTCATTTCACCATTAAAGAAACATTTCTTCAAGCAACTCACTTTGCTTCTTCTTGGAGACTTTTGTGTGTTCCAACAGAAAAGCAGACTGCAAACTCCTCTCCCTGTTTCTGATTCATATCCTCTACACAAACCAAAACAAGTCAATTGTTTGTCATGACGACCTTTCTTAATCCGTTTTTTTTTAGCTTTACTGAATCAAGATTATTACTTACAAATTGTCTTTGTTGTTTGTGAAGTTGCTGTTGTGTAGTAAGCTCGGAGAAACAGGACAATGCTCCATTCTTTTGCCAGCGTGATTCTCTTGAAACTCACCCATTTCACAAATCTTTAAAACTTTAACTCCATTGGTGTCTTCTTGAGGTAGAACTTGATTCCTCTCGGGTTTTAACCGGCCTTGGGAACCAGGAGTCTTCTGTAACCACTCAGTTTCTGATCTCTGTTCTTGGATGATTGCTTCAATCCTCTTCATTGGTATCTCATGCCCACTTTCAGTATCTGAACTAGTTGTAACTGCTATTTGTCTGGTCTGCTTGGTGTTGAGTAACTCAGTTTCAGACAAGAGGATTATCCTGACCTCTACGTTTCGCCGCAATACCGTTTCAATTGAGTTTGTGACACTACTTAAGAACCTTTCAGCTCTCGCTTTGATCTCTCTTTCTCCAAATGCAATATAAGCAACTAGAATACCTGCAACCAAGATTCTATTAGTATGCAATTGCTTGAGTTTTTTTTCCTTCAGATGTAAAGTGATTAAGAGGAGTTTTAGGCTTTACCTTCAACTTCACTGATTGATAAAAGCTTCCCATGAGCAAAGAGAAGCTGCTTCAATGTCTTTGAATGACATCTGTCTACACATTTTATCCAGATATCGTTTAGTTTCTCTGCATTTCTGCACGTAAGTGTCATGGTACTTGCCGTTGTATCATCATGCGAGGCAGTGTCACTCTCTAAAACTTCGCTAGACGAGGAAGACAATTTCACTTCATAAACAAGATTTCCGCTTTTTCTCATGGAAGTTGGGGATGCTGAATTTTTACATTGAAGGCCTGATCTCGGCTTGTAAGCAATAACTTCTCTTGAAATGCTTGGTGGGTGATCTTCAGTTGCTCTAGAGCTTAGCCTTCTACTGCTACCGGTGTGTGTGGTTCCAGGAGAAGGCATCGAACCAAGCTGCAACAAGGTAGCTATGAACCATGTTGAACGGTCAGTAGAAACTCTCAGCTGATTCTCAGCCTCAGAGAGAAGTTTCAAAGCATGTTTTAGTCTCTCCATATCAGCTTCAGTCACTACAAAAAAAAAAACGAATAAGATTGGCCAAATACAAAGCACTCAAAAAAAGTAGCAGAGCTGAAGGCATCGATAAGCCAAATTTTTTAGAAAATCATTCTAGTTCTGGAGAAAACGTATGATCATTATGTCTAGCTGTGGATTCCCAATACTTATTAGTTTAATTTAAGCATATCAGAACTATCGACTTTGACGTTTCAGAAACTCACAGTTCCGTCCATCAAGGAAGGCTTCACTGTATTTTTCGTCCAAGGCCTTGTATGCTCCAGCAATGATATCCATAATAAGACTGGCCAGTTGAGACATCATGGGTATTGGGTCAGCTCCTGAGTCCAGTAACTCTCTAGCTTTCTTAACTGTCTCTGCCGTGTCTGATGACAATGCTAATTCCAAAAGTTCAAGTAAATTGTCATCTGAAACAACACCCACCTGCTCAAACAGCAGCAGTCACAATCAAATCACTCACTGGTCTAATTTTACCTAATGCAAAGAAAAGGAAACATAGAGAAAACACCATAACTTACAAGCTCATTTACAAGATCAACGGTAATTCGTTTTCCCATCAAGCTCAACTGATCTAACATAGTTTCAGCATCTCGAAGCGAGCCATCAGCATTCAAAGCAATCAGGTCCAACGCCTGCAATTCCACATCTAGATTTTCATCTGAAGCAATTTTCCTTAGCCTCACAACAATGTCACCATCTCTGACTTTGTTGAAGAGGTAATTCTGGCACCTTGACTGAATGGTCCGAGGAACATTGTCAAGGTCGGTCGTTATACATATGAAGACAACTTTCTGCAGAGGGTTCTCAAGAAATTTGAGCAAAGATAGCCACGTCTTAGATGGTAGTAAATGACACTCATCTACCACAAAAACCTTGAATCTTGGGGAACTCTGTGGAGCTAATGCCAGCAGTTTTTTCAAAAGATAACTAACTTTCTCAGCTCCATTCTTCTTACCAGCATCAAGTTCCAATAAATCACTACTTTTCCCCAACATGTAATCACTGCATTCTTTGCAATACCCACAAGGTTTCATGTCTTGAGTCGCCAGATCACAATTCAGGGCGGCCGAAAGAATTCTCGCAGTAGATGTCTTCCCAGTTCCTCTAGGACCTTGGAAAAGATAAACATGAGCAATCCTACCCTTTTTCACAGCGTTCATTAGAGATTGAACAACTAAACCCTGTCCAATCAATTCATCAAAGAACATAGGCTTGTACTTTTGGCTCAAGCTCTGGATACTTTCCGGTGTACTTCCATCTCCTCCTCCATCCAGACTCCGACAACTAGTAGACGATCTCCTCCCATCTAATCTACTTTGAGCCTCTAAATCAAGCTCTCCGAAATCAGTAGAAAGACCATCATCACTATACCCAATTCCAATAGATGACCCTCCTCTACTACCACCACCATATTTGAGCAAAGGCAAAACACCCTTTGCACTTCTTAAAGCAAGTTTCTGTTTATTATATCTCCCAGAGGTATGTCTATGTCTACGATACACCGGCTGACTCCCGCATAAAATACTACTCCCGGTCTTTCTAAGAGTATCCGAAAACGAAGGTGAGCAACAACTCCTACACCCACCTCTATGTTTCAGATTCCTCTTGGTCCAATAAAAAGGAATCCCACAACCTTGTCTCCCTGTAAAATCAAAGTTATCATCATCCAAGTCATCATCACCGTCCTCCCAAGATCCAACTGTGCTAGGATTACGAACAGCATACATGTTGTATGAGCTAGTCGACAATGCAGGTGTACTGTTACACGTATGAGAAGAATCCTCTCTCTTACTAGTAGCCTTCATGAACTTCGAAGAGGAGTGTGACCAGTTATTGTGCTTAAGCTTCGAAAGCAAAGGAGATGACACTTTAGTGATCTTGCGAGGATTCTCAGAATTGCTAAAATCCTCTGTTTCATCAGACATCTCAACAGATTCATCTCTCACCACACTTAAACCTGACGCTGCGTGGAGATTACTTGGAAATTTCCTAGCTTTGGCAGAGTTTCTTACGCCAAAGATTGATTCTTTCGACTGATGATGATATCGAGACATCAAATCCAATTTCTTAGTTTTCTTCTTGCTAACACCATTCTTTCTGATCTTTGCAAAACCAGGTGACACAAGATTCGAGTCTCTGCATCTAAAAACCATGGAAGCAGATCGAGTATCCCCAAGATACGAATCTCCACCGTTCCTAGCATCACTCACATCATCATCATCATCACCATTGACACTAGCTTGGATCCACGAAGTGCCATCTTCACCTCCACTGTATTTAGAAAAGCCACTCTTGTCGCTAGAAGTCCTCTGAGCCTTCCAATTATACAAAAACACCTTCTTCTCCTTCTCTTTCCCGTTCCCAACACCTCGACTACTGGGAAACTGAGAATCCAACTGAGCCTCGACGGTATTGGTCTCCAGCGGAGGCTCAGGCACAGCGAGGGATCTAGAGGAAGTAAGAGGAGATTTCCAAGAGGAAGTGGTACCGGGATCGCGTAAACCCTTGGCAACTTTCCTGACTTGAGTAAGCTCCTTCTTCAGATGCAATTTGCTCGGATCCGAAATCTTCAGACCCGACATTTTCTTTTTTCTTTTTAGAAGACAACAAACAAAGAATCACTCTTTCGACTACTTCGGTCCTCTCTTTTGTCTTCTCAAGTATTATGCTTCAGACACATTTCAATCGAAATTCCCCAAAACGACGACAAAAATTGAACTTTTCTCACTCGGTTTTTTTATAGCAAAAGTTAAGCCGGGAAACTTAAACCTGAATTTAGAAAGAAGACGAAGAATCTTCTATTTTCAGAAACTAAAGACTATGAGAGAGCGAAGGCGACAATGAGAGTAAAGAGAAGAGGTGAAGAAGAAAAGGGATTTGTTGAGAAATTCAAAAATATCACAGGCCCTGTTTTTTCTCCCTATATATTTTTTTAATTTTATTTTACAAAAAAAAAAAGAAGAAGAAAAGAATTAAAAATATTTTAGAAAAAGACACGAAAAGAAATGTGAAAAGGTGAAAAATTGGGTCGGAAGGGAGCGGTGACGCTCGGGATTCTCCTTTTTATTTATTCTGCTCTCTCTCTCTCTTGCGGTGTGTCAGATCTAAAAACCCAGTGGCCAGTGCGGCAGTGCTCACTCTTCTCACGCCTCTTCACTGTCTTTTAATTAAGAGTTTATATTGTACTACTACCCAATTTTTGAGTCGGAAGATAAATTATTAATAACAGATGCAAATTACAACAGAAAAACCAACTTTGGAAATTAATGAAACTCTAAAGTGTATTTTTCTTTGACAAAAGTGTATTTGCCTTTGCGTTATTACATCTCGCCGATCTCGTTACAAAAATGACTTAATTTTGGATATAAGTTTTAAAATACTTTGGATTTCTTAAATAGCCTTTAAGTTGTTATTTAATTTTTGTTTCTTTTTAATAATTATAATAAAGCTATGTTTTTAGCGGTCATTTATAATTGTTCATGCAACGTGGGCTTTTCTGATCAACAAATAATTGTATTAAAACTATGTATTATTATTATTATTATTATACTAGGGGTATGTTTTACATGTTCTGACAATTTACATGTCTAACAATCTGAGACCAAAATACTAATTTCTGAATAATGTATGTTGTTGTGGTCATTCTACGAAACGTATAAAGATTATTTCAGGCTTTGCCTCGTAAGAAAAAAAAACCCAACCCACATATATCTATCTATTTAAAATCTTTTTTAGTTGCATTCATAAGTCATAACTCGTGACAAATGTCTTTGACTCTTTTAGATCTCACTTTCTTAGCTACTTTTATTGCTTGGTTCGTTCCTTTGAAGTCCAACAAAAACGAATTCAACATCACATGCCTATTTACTGCCATTGTTTTTTTTTTTTTTTTTTTTTCTCTCACACTCTTAACAAATCTTAGCTTCCATTGATAATAATGCTCAGATCGGGTTGACATATACATACAAATATGTATTTTAAATGCATATGAACAAGAGCTCCTCAGGGGGTCCTTATAGTTTGTGTCTTTTGTGTTCTTTTGATTGAATAATGCATTACAAATCATTCATATATGCGAAAACAAACTAACGACGAAATGCACATGCCACTATTTTGTACGTTTTCCAACTTCTTCAATGTGGCCCTCTCAAGGTTAAATTTATCAGTCTTCTAAAATAAAATAGTAAACGTTGTCTTGTCTTCATGTTATATTTTTGGATAACATAACATGTAGATTGTAATAGACAACCTTATATTATACCCAAGGAGGAATATAGACAACCCCCCACTGATTTAAATCTGGTCGGGGTTGAGAGATCCTTTAGATGTCCTTTTTTTTTTTTTGGTAATTAGAAGGTCCTAAAGTTCGTAATTTTACAATCATAACCATGGTGATATAGCTAGAGATAATATGGTACAATGTACCAAATTCAATCATTAATATTTGTTCTAATCATTAACCAATAAAGGCAATAACCAATTGATTAAAGGCTTAATACTGATATATTTAATGGGCCTAAACGAGCCTAAGGTATTACATAGTATTGGGCCAAATGTCCCAATAATGGGCCTTAATCGATCTTATCAAGTTTAAAAGTCCAACTCAATTTACTTATTACCAAGCAGAGATAATACAGTAATTTTTAACTTGAAATTTAAATTTTTTACATTTTCGCCTAAAAACGAAACAGCTACGAGCGAGAGAGAGAGAGAGAGAGAGAGAGAGAGAGAGAGAGAGAGAGAGAGAGAGAGAGAGAACGTGAAGCTATATATATGTCTCGAGAACTCACTGTATCTTTTGCCGCCATAGCTTTACAAGCTCTAACCTTTCCTCAGCTAAACCAAATCCATGCTCAGCTCATCGTCTTCAATTTCCTCAGTCGTAAAAGCTTCTGGGCTTCGCGTCTCATTAGCTGCTGCACGCGTCTCCGTGCGCCGCCTTATTACACGCGGCTCGTTTTCGATTCGGTGGCATTTCCCAATGTCTTCGTCGTCACTTCCATGTATAAATACCTTTCGCGGATGGATATGGCCGATGATGCTCTTCGTCTCTACGAACAAAGATCGCGTTGCGGGATTTTGCCTGACGCTTGGTCTTTCCCCGTTGTGATCAAATCGGCTGGGGAATTCGGGGTTTTGTTTCAGGCTATTGTAGAGAAATTGGGATTTTTTAAGGACCCTTATGTGAGGAATGTGATAATGGATATGTATGTGAAGCACGAGTCAGTGCAGAGTGCACGCAAAGTGTTCGATCAAATTACTCACCGAGTGGGTTCTGATTGGAATGTGATGATCTCTGGGTATTGGAAATGGGGAAATAAGGAGGAAGCTTGTAAATTGTTTGATATGATGCCGGAGAATGATACTGATGTGGTTTCTTGGACAGTGATGATTACTGGTTTTGCAAAGCTTAAGGATTTGGAAAATGCAAGGAAGTATTTTGATCTGATGCCTGAGAAGAGCGTTGTTTCTTGGAATGCTATGCTTTCAGGTTATGCCCAAAATGGGTTTACAGAGGAAACTATTAGATTGTTTAATGATATGTTGCGATTTGGAGTTAAGCCCAATGAGACCACATGGGTTATCGTTATTTCTGCATGTTCTCTCCGTGCTGATCCTTCCCTTGCTCATTCACTTGTTAAACTGATTCATGAGCAGAGAGTTCGGTTGAATTGCTATGTGAAGACGGCATTGCTTGATATGCATGCTAAGTGTAGAGATATTCTATCTGCTAGGAGAATTTTCAACGAGCTAGGTACGCAGAAGAATCTTGTCACTTGGAATGCTATGATATCTGGATATACTAGAATCGGTGATTTGACTTCAGCTAGGCAGCTTTTTGATATAATGCCTGAGCGAAATATTGTTTCTTGGAACTCGATGATTGCTGGGTATGCTCACAACGGACAACCTGCACTAGCCATTGAGTTTTTCGAAGAGATGATTGACTATGGAGATTCCAAACCGGATGAAGTAACAATGATTAGTGTTCTCTCGGCTTGTGGACACATGGGTGATCTAGAATTGGGTAATTGCATTGTAGATTACATTAGTAAGAACCAAATCAAGCTGAACGTTTCAGGATACAGGTCTTTGATCTTCATGTATGCTAGGTGTGGAAACCTGTGGGAAGCAAAACGGGTGTTTGACGAAACAAAGGAAAGAGATGTTGTATCTTATAACACGTTATTATCAGCGTTTGCAGCTAACGGGGACGGGGTTGAAACGCTGCGTTTATTCTCAAAAATGAAAGGAGAAGGCATTGAGCCGGACCATACGACTTACACTAGTGTCTTGACGGCTTGCAACCGTGCAGGATTACTCCAAGAAGGCCAGAAAATATTTGAATCAATAACAAATCCATCAATAAATCATTATGCTTGTATGGATGATTTGTTGGGCTGAGTTTGCAAGCAGAGAGATTAATTGAGAAAATGCCAATGGACGCACGCTCTTTAATACCAGCCTAAACTCGGTGAGTTTTTTATTCCTTGAGTCTGATTCAATATAGAAGTTTAAACCTTTTTCCTTAAAGCATATACCAGAGTCTTAAACCCAAGCAAATGATAGAAACCAAAATTCAAACTAATTTGCTAAAAACCTTAAAAGTGATTTGTAAAAGTATTACCAATAGGTTTCTTTATTACCAAGAAATAACACAACGTTTTCATGGTTAATGCGTCAAGAATGAATATGTAGTTACGTTGTTTTTTCCAAATAAATAATGATATCGAAAGGTCACACGCATATCCCTTACAAGTTTCAAAAGATTAATTATGATTATGTAGGTTTATACAATCTATAGTCGGTGGAAATTTTGTCATTCCACAAAAAATAATCTTATTATTTATTGGTAAAAATGGGAGTGGTTGGAAACGCTTTAGGACCTACCTCGTGTTAGTATGGAAATAAGTCATCCATTAAAAGTTGCAATGGTTCTTGGCTTCTTGCTATGGAACTTCCTGGTAAAATGCCAAAGTTAGTCGCATTCTTTAGTTTTACGAGTATTCTATGTGACATGTCTCTAACATGTTTTGTCAACTAAATCCGTGTGGGGTTCACTTATTCATTGGTTTTTGCTTCGAAGTTTCCTCCTGAAATGCCTAAGCTCAACAGTTTCTTTTGTTTTAAGAATGTATATAACCTAAATTTTGGATAATGAGGCCACAAGCACAATAGAAAACCAACATCTGAAAAATCTTTGTCTTGATCACTGAGTTTTTGCCTAAATTTCTTTTTCTATGGATCCGAGACTTCAACAAGCTGCTGAATCTGGAAGCATCAATGAGTTGTATGCTCTTATTGATGAAAATCCATACATACTTGATCACTTTGATGCGGTGCCATTTGTTAACACTCCCCTACATGTAGCTGCAGCGGCTGGGAAGAAACAATTTGCCATCGAGATGCTGAATCTTAAACCCTCTTTTGCCAGAAAGCTGAACACACGCGGCTACAGTCCATTGCATGTCGCTGTGGATAATGAGCAAAGAGGCTTTGTCTCCAGGATGCTTTGGCTTGATCACACCCTTGCCCGTGTTAAAGGGAGAAATGGCATCACACCATTTCTTTCCCTAGTGTTAAGAGGAAACGCCGGTCTTGTGGCAGAGTGCCTCCTAACTTCCCCTGAATGTATCGAAGATGTGAATGTCAATGGCCAAAATGCACTGCATCTAGCTGTGATAAATGACAGATTTGAAGTTCTCCAAGTCCTTACGGGATGGATCCAGAGAATGAGCCAAAAAAATGCTGACTCGATTGAGATTCATGTTCTGAATAAAAGGGATTTCGGCTACAACACAGCCTTGCACTTGGCAGCATATAAGAGTGATCATCAGGCATGCTTTACTTTCTTTCAATTCTATTTTGTATATCAGATATAAAAACTCTTCTAAGTGACAATGAGTCGTGTGAAATATGATTATTCTAAACTAATAATCTTTTCAATATGAGATTCCTAATAGAATGTACTATTTTGTGTAGGCAGTTAGACTCTTACTAGAATGTCGATTGGTGCAGCGGAACAAAGTCAATGGTGACGGTTTAACATTCCTTGATATCTTACGAAATCAGGAACAGAGCTGCAGGGGAAGAGTTAAGAAGCCAGGGACAGCGAGCTGCTGGTGGAGAGTTAAGAAGCCAGGGACAGGGAACCGTGGGTGTGGAATTGGATTTGGAACAAGTTGTTCTAAAAACCGGGTGTAAAGAGGCGGCTTCCGTGCGAAAATCCAAAGCAAGGTCTGAATTTTTGAAATCACCAATCACTTTTGTGACATACTGCTCCACGAGCATGAGACGCCTAAGGTCTAACACTTCTGATGAATCTCGGGGAGTGTTTCTGATTGTATGTGCTTTGATAATAACAGCTACTTATCAGACTGCACTCCAACCTCCCGGAGGTGTACACCAATCTGAGGATGCGAATGCGGGTTCCGTGGTGATGAAACATTCATTCTTTATCCTTCTTTGGGTTTCCAACACCGTAGGTTTCTGCTGCGCTTTATTCTACACCTTTTGTCTCATACCACTTGGTAGTATGTTTGCAACGTGGTTCTTTTGGACAGGGACATCTCTGTGCATTTCTTATGCACTAGCAATGGCAGTAATCTCACCACATCCTCTAGTGTTTCTCTCAGCGACCATTGCCTTCTTCCTGCTTTTTGCTCTCTTTCTCTTGTTGGATGTTTTAGTAACTCGTTGGCGAAACCATGAGACGGTGACACCTAAACCCCGATTGAGCTGGTTTTGGAAGGTTTGATACTACACTAATATAACAGAAGAGAGGGCTTTGAGAATGCAAATGATGTAACCCTTCAACATATGACACATCTCGCTTATGAGTTGTAACTTGCAATGTACTGTGCCAAGTAGTAATAGGCTTATATATAAAAAATCTTTGTATTGTAATGAGCTTCATTACTCATTAGGCTCTCGAAATTAATAAATGAGCTTGATACCAAGAAGAAGACACTAGCTGGCATTGAGAGACTTAAAGCTATCTCAATCCCAGAAAGGCTAAGCAAGAAATATTTTTTGATTCGTCTTCTCACTAAATACTTGTTCTGTCTTTTAGTTCAACTATGAGTGTCCTCTTTTACAGTCTCTATATGTTACTGTAATCCTTCAAGGTTTGATCTTCTTGTTACTGCAACTCGGGAATATGTACTGTTTGATGTGCTCAGCTTTTCAGGTGTGATCTTCACACGTTTTGCATGGAAACATTTCTCACAACCATTGCAGCGCATATCTGATTATTGTGCTGATTCATCAAAGCGTTTTATTTGGTGAGTATCGGAGCTGATAAAATACTTGAATTCGATCCAAAAGTTGCTGAGTTAAAGAAATCAATTAAACCATTATATTATACAGTCAAGTAGTCAGTCAACCTTTGGAGATCCAATAAACAATGCAATAAGATTATAAAATTAAAATTGTATGAATCTCTAGAATACAAAACTAAACTTGGGGAAGCATATAAAGCAGTCAAATCAGATTATAATATGTAAAGCTTGACACAACAAATGTGAGAGACTGAGAGATTGAAAGCTTGATATAAAAGCCTAACAAAGAGTAAAAACTACTTTGGTTGATTCTTGATGAGCAAAAGAAGAAGAAACCCTAGTTGGAAAAGAGATCGCTTTGGTCAGTACGGCGGAGGAGCTTTGGCGTTGGTGGCCCATATAACATCAGAGCCACCCAAGTGGCCACTGTACATCGACTCTCCTCCACTTCCCGCCGTCACGTGTCCAGAGACCGGCGGTGATTGGCCCTCCCCTTCCCCCGAGACCGAGATTTTTTGCTCTTCCTCCGCCGCAGGTATCCGGTGATAGGAGGGGTTACTGAAACTAGCGGCGACGACGTAGACAGCTCCAGAGGAAACGAGGGGACCAGCAACAAATCCACCAATGATCTGCCCCTGAGGTCCGGCGAGAGATACGGTGAAGAAATTAGAGACAGGAGGTGACAAGGAGGAATGAGGCGGCGGAGGAAAGTAAGTGGCGGAAACGGAGAGGAGATCAAACTTCCCGTGGAAAGTAATGGTTGAGCCAGGAGCTGCCGGAGAAGGCTGACGTAGAGTGACGTTAGCGACGGAGCCTGAGGCACTGAGGACGCAAAAGCCGATGCCTTTACGGCGGCAGAAACGGTCTATGGCTTCAACGACGTCGACTCCAGAGGGTACTTGGAGGATGTAAGGGCTCATAGGAGGCTCGGAGGACACATGGGTGACAAAGATTGGTGCTTTTGGTTTGTTTTTCGAACCAGGAGGTCTGCCACGTGGACGCCGGGCCATTTCCATGGCGGAGGAGGACGGTGAGAGGTGCAAGTGTTGTTTTTGAGGAAGCTTCGACAACATTTTTGTTTTGTCTTTTGGAGTTTTGTGTTAAATGATAAAATAAAAAAAGAAAGAAGAGTGCAGAGAGACTGGTTTGGTGTGGGTCTGTGGGATGTATAAAGACGACTAGTCTAATCTTTTTGGGAAATGGTATGGCCAAAAAAGTATTGCTTCTATTAATATAAAAAGAGGAGAATGAGAGGATGGGGAAGAAGCAAAGATGAGAGCTTTGAAAGCAACTAACTTTAGGACCCACCTCGTGTCTCCTTACTTTAGATTTGTGTAGTAAACGTCTTCTTTCCCTCTACTTCTGTTTGATCTTTAAAGAGTCTTGTTATTATATGCAATTTTACGTTTCTGTCACTCTTTATGGATCCAAGGCTTCAACAGGCTGCTGAATCTGGTAGCATCGGTGACGTTTTATGATGCTTTGATTGATGAGAATCTGTGGTGTCAGAGTGCCTCATAGCTTGCCTTGAATGTTTCCAAGATGCGAGTGTTAATGGCCAGAATGTTCTGTATTTTGGCTGTGATGAATGATAGATAATGAGCTAAAGAGATGTCTTCTCCACTTGGTATGCTTTACTAGTTTCTCTCTGTCTTGTATCTGCTTAGACTAAAGAGAATCTCCTCTCTGTGAAAATTTTCGTAAGGCAATGCGCGGAGCCATCAGACAGTAGTGGCACCTGTTCCCCGATTAAGCTGGTTTTGGTAGGTTTTGATACAACAGTTTAGACATTAGAGGACTTTGAGGATGCGAAGATGAAAACCTTCAACATAAGCAGTGTCCCTTGTGAGCCTTTGTAATTAGAATATTCTCATGAATGACTTTTGGAGCCAAAATTGAGAAACGTCCAATAAAATAAATTTCATACTTGGAGGAAAAATCCAGATGCCAGAGTCCCACTTGTTCTTAAATTGTTTCTTCTTCCACATGTACATGTGGTTTCTTGGTCTTCAACTCTTTCTTTATTGTTTCTTGCATGGGTTCGTTGGTCCTTGGTTCTTGGTAAAGGCTATTTCTGCCATTATTGTCCTCTCGTTCAACTGTATTCGATCTTTGCTGAATTTAGATCACAAAACACTTTTCTTCTGCAAAAGGCTCCCTATCTCTCTCTCTCTTTATGGATCCAAGACTACTACATGCTGCTGAAACAGGAAGCATCAACAACTTTTATGATCTTATTGATGAGAATCCTTACATTCTTGATAACATTAATGACGTGCCATTTGTCAACACTCCGCTCCACGTAGCTGCAGCTTCTGGGAACATACCATTCGCCATGGAAATTCTGAATCTTAAGCCATCGTTTGCCAGAAAGCTCAATACAAAAGGGTATAGTCCATTACATCTTGCTGTGGAAAAAGATCATAGAGAGTTCATAACATGGCTGCTCTGGCTTGATCCCGGACTTGCTCGAGTTAAAGGGAGAGAAGGAATCACACCTTTTCATCTCCTTGTGGTAAAAGGAGAAGTAAATCTTGTGGTAGACTGTCTCATGTCCTGCCCTGAATGTATCCAAGATGTGACTGTGAATGGTCATAACGCTCTTCACCTTGCTGTGCTTAATGATAGATTTGAAGTTCTACATATTCTTACAGGTTGGATCCAAAGAATGAGTCAAAGAGATTCTGCAGTCACTGAATCTGATATCTTGAATAAAAAAGATTTATCTCGCAACACGCCTTTGCATCTTGCAGCATATAAGGAAGATCATCAGGCATGGTTTCCTAAAGCTTCAAATTTTCTCTACTCCTTTAAGATTTTTCTCAATTATCCATTTTGTTTCATAATTGGACTGACTGTAGAATATATGTATGCAGGCGGTAAAACTGTTACTAGAACGTCAGCTGGTGAAACCGAACGAAGTAAATGGTGATGGTTTAACATTACTTGATATCTTTAGAAACCAAGAACAGAGTATAGACTTGGATATGGAACAAGTTGTTGTAAAAACTGGGTGCAAAGGGGCTGCTTCTCTTCCAAAACTCGAGAAACCGTCCGATCACTTTAAGTCACCAGTCACTTTCTGGGCTCATTTCTCCATTGGCCTCAGACGCCTAAGGTCCGACACATCAGAAGAAGGCCGTGCAGTCTTCTTGATTATATGTACTTTGATAATCACATCCACTTATCAAACCGCACTTCAGCCTCCGGGAGGTGTACACCAATCCGAGGATGGAGGTACTGCGGTGATGAAGCAGACATTCTTCATCGTCCTATGGGTTTCCAACACTATAGGCTTCTGTTGCGCCCTACTCTACACGTTTTGTCTCCTGCCAATCGGTAGCTTGTTTACAACATGGTTCCTTTGGATTGGATCTTCTCTGGGAGTTTCTTATGCGCTTGCTATGGCTGTAATCTCACCAAATCCTCTAATGTTTCTCTGTGCCGCATTCTCCTTGTACCTGCTCTTTCCCATGTATCTCTTGATGGAAATTTTTATATCCCTGAGGCTGAGCCATCTTAAGGCTGCAGTAACTCAAATGTTTATGACAAAAATAAAATAGAAAGGATTATTGAGAGTCCAAAAGATATCAAATATATTGTCATTGTGATTGAATGTTATGTTCTACGAGGTAATCGGCTTAATGAGTTTAGGCTTTAGAAGCTAAAGCTGTAAAAGTGTACAGCAAGTAACCAGAAAGAAGAACCTCCTTGACATAGACTAGAGAGTGCTTCAAGACAGACTTTTCTCAGAAACATAAGACAAATTAGTCATAACATTTAAACATTAACAGCAAAAAAAAAAAAAAAAAAAGAGAAAGAGACATTACTAACTGTAAGCTGTCTCAATCCCATTAAAACTACGCAATCAGAAGCCTTTTGTTTCTTCTTCTTCCCACAACTAAACTCTTGTTCTGTCTTTTCTTCAACTGTGAAAACGTTCACCTCTTTCACAGTATCTAATGTTATTATCACCTTCAAGCTTTCATTTTCTTGCTGGTACTGCAACTCGGGCATTTGTAATGTTTGATGTTCTCAGCCTTTGCTGGTGTGATCTTCACGCATTTTCCATGGAACCATTTCTCACAAGCATCGCAACATATCCAGAACTCATCTCCTCCATAGTTGTCTCCACACGCACCACAAACCGCACCTTGTTCGTCATCTTCCTCCTCATCTCCACTCTCATCTTCTTCTCTTGGTGGTGGGGACATCTTTGAAGCCTTAGTGTGAGATTCCGAATGACGAGGCTGCATGAGAAAACAACAGAGTAAATAAAGATAAGATCCAGCAGAGATAGCTAGACAGTGAGAGGAAAAAGAAAAAGAGTAAACAGAAGCTTCTACCTTGCCACCGCTAGATTTGCTTTTGCTACTGTTGTGGTTAGCAGATTGATCCTTAGATTGCTTTGCATTGCCAGTCACAACCTCAAAAATGGTTGGTAGATCATTTATCATCTGGAAGAGCCTCTTCCTGAGAAAATTTAACGAGCTCAGAGGCAAGATAACTAAATGATTCGACTCTACAATGTCAGAGAATACAAACACTGTTCAACGAATTTGAATTCAAGAGAAAAATAAGAGGCTCACATGATCACTGAATCGAAAATTAACTCTTGTGGGTTCACTTCTCTCTACTTAAATAAATGATATAAAACCATAATTACTTTTCATAGAACAAAATATATTGAGTTTAAAGGTGTACCAGAGATTTTAACAACATTTATATGGTGATACAATGCTAGAACGGTTGCAGCTACCATAACAGTCATTATAACTATACCAAACATGTGTACAAGCGAGATTATATAGAAGACTGAGCAGAGAAAGAATCTTACCTCTCATTCTTACCAAATCCAAAACGTGCACCAAAGTAGAAAGCAACAGAGATAAGCCACGAATCACTGTGAACTGCAACCAAAGAGATCCAATCTTTTTCTAGCATTCCGTCCCTTGCGAAATTGATGCCTAAAGCTGGTTCAGGAAGCTCGGGTGGAACCTCCTCGACGGGAAGATTAACCTCCCATGTCTCATTTGGAAGTCCATAAAGACATAAATTTTCCTTCTCTGCATAAGTTATAAATAATTACCTTAAGATGAGAAACCACACAAAAAACGAACTAAATCAAAGTTACATATATGTTGAAACACACAAACACTTAAAGTCACCAACCCGTTAAAAAATTATGAAACCAACATAACTGTTGAGACAGTCACACAGACAGCAACTCTGACAGAAAGGTAAAACTACTAACAGAGGAGACAACTAGACAAAGGGTCAAGAAAACAAAACTACTGCAGATGGGATCTAATCATGAAGAAAATATCTAGAGTAATCTAGCAGAAATTAGAAAAACAAAAGCTAATGAAGCAAAAAATGCATTTCCCATCACAAATTCTTCCCTAATTCAGGCCAAAAAGGAACTGCTGCACTGAAATACACCTGTTGAAACCAACTAAACAAGCTATAATAATAATCAAAGCGTCATGAAGCTATACAAAACTTAACATGGGTAACGGAATAACTCACCAGGGTCACACTGATGGTAAAACTTCTGAACATCTGCAAAACAAAACATGAATAAACCCCGAATCGTCAAATCCCAGCAAATGAATAAAACCAAAGAACCCGCAAATGAAGAAAACCCAATTGAAACAAAAGAGCACAAAACATAAAAACTCGCAAATCTAGACAAATTATCAAAGAATGGAGCAAAAAAAGAAACAGAGTAAGAAAGAAAGAGATGGAGCTCACCAGTAGAAAGAGCCTTGATGAGACCAGCTCTACGACCACGAAAGTCGCTAAAGACCTCTTCGACAGTGCGAGGTATAGGATGCTGAATTCCTTCCATATTGCTTTCAGGCCAAAAGACTTCGCAGATGAGAATGAATCAGCCTCACAAATACGTCCTAAGTATCGAGATGCAGAAGAAGAAAAAGGAAAAAGCCAAGATCGGCTTTTTAATTTTTCCTTATGAGGGAAATTTGTATACTTGGATGGAATTCGTATTCGGGGAGAGTGAAATCTAATAACCTTTCAGAAGAATTTATTTGGGGAAATTTAAGAAGGAGAGAGAGAGAGAGAGAGCAGCAGCAGCAGCAGCAGCAGCAGCAGCAGCAGCAGCAGCAGAGCTAAGAACAAAAAAAAAAAAAAACCCTAAAAACGAAAAGGAAAGGAGACAAAAGACAATTTGGGGGATTCAAAGCATTGGAACAGATTAAAGCGACAACATCTCTACCTTCTTTTTTTAATTATTATTATTCTATTTTATTTTATTTTTTGCACAATTTGTATTTATCTATATGTTATTTTTTTTATGCAACTGAAGGATAATTATTAATATCAAAAGTCATTATCTATAGTCTATATATCAAATTATTCAATAAATAATGATAAAATACTAGTAAATAATTTTATTATACTGTTTGTTTTTCATTAATTCTTAAATTACAATATACTGGAGACTCTAAATAATATAAAGTCGTTTCCTATTATTATCCTTATTAATTTTGGGTCAATATTTTTAATATGTTTCTGTTCTAGGCAGGTTCTATAACTACTCAAGTATATTTCTGCCATTTTTACTGTAGTCCAAACAATGGAAAAACAAAATTGATGCCTTTTACAACCTTTAATAATTAATGAGTTATTGAGTAAAATCACATGAGGTAGTATAATCTCGTTAATAAATTAAATCAGGTATTTACATAATAATATGATAAGATATTTTACTAATTTTAACTACATAGCCAGCAGCAATAACATGATGCTATTGGTAGATTCTTTATTGATAAAATATACGAATTTTGATGATTAAAATAAAATAAAATAAAACTCTTGCGCGCCTAAACTGACACTAGGGTTCATCATCACATTCACTGTCCTTCTTCTTTCTTCTCTCGGGTTCTTCTACTATCGCGGAGCTAAATCGACCACGCGGATACACCTCCGACCTCCCGATGGAAAGTCTATGCTTCGTAATATACCTAACCTTGGATTTCTCTACTAGTCCAATCTTGGAATTTTCTCGAAAGCATGTTGAGGGGTTTTTATAGTTCCGATTAGGATGTCTAAAGGGTTTCGTGTTTCTTCTTATGGTGATTTGCCCATACCAATCTTGTGGAAGGATTGTGGTTTTTAAATGCCCAATTTTAGATTGGAACGATTGTATCTTTTTGATGCTCACTCTTGTTTAATTTTCTAGTTGCTTGATTTGGCTGTGTACCTCTCATGCGGTGGTGCAGCATTTTATCTTCGCGGCCGTAAACTTCAAAGGTAAGGCCTCCTCATTCCCAATCTTTGTGGTGATTTGAATGTTTTGCTTTTAATTTTATCAAATCAGCTAATGTGTGTGTTTTTGCGGTGGCTCAGGAAAGCTAACTATTTGGGGAGTATCACTCGTGTGCTCGACTTAAGATGCTTAGGTATGTTTCTCTTTAGTAATAATTGGAATTCTCGTTATGCTTCATCTGTATTGGTTTTGGATTATACGATCCAGTTGTTTCTTGTTTTGTTTTTAGATGAATTGCTTGCAGAAAACACCACGAATCTCCTTGTTGTGGTCTCTGGAAGAGTTGGTTCTGCAGCGCCACTTAACTGCAATGGTCTTTTGGGTGTTCTTGTGAAGGAAAAGGTAAGATTGCTTTTGTAATGTTGGCATCATATATGTGTGCTTGCTATTGTGATGGTGTTATTGCATCGTGAGTCATTAATTTTCTGATGGTGGCATAACATGTATAATTCAGGCCAAACTGGAAGGTGAGCTCGAGTTGGAAAATGGTGGTTCGATAGAGACGTCTTTTAAGTTTCTGTTACGTGAAAAGGAGACTCCTTGGTATCTGGTAAGATACATTCAAACGTTCATTTGCTATTTCTTGTCCGCAAACTTAACCCTGCATCCTTAATTGGTTATTACTCTCTCACATTTAGGAAGACAGTACGGGTCAGGTGAATGTACTGGGAGTTCAAGATGCTGAAGGATTTTATGGTATTCTAAATGAGTATGTACTTGATATGCCTGCAAGTGAACTCTTAAACGGGGTTGTTTTACCCCAAGGCACAAAGGTTCTTCTTATCTTCATTTTTTTTTCTCTGTATATTCATTGTTTTCTCTGTTTGGATTGAAACAACAAGGTGATGTTTTCTTTAGGTGCTTAAACATAATTGCCATGGGCGTGCTCTTAATATTGGTACTTTCTTGACTTTTGTTGGCGAGGTAAGGGATACCCATGTTTTGTTTGTTTCTTCTTTATTCTCTAAATGTGGAATCTGTAAGAATAGTGATTTTTTGCGGGCTGTGCAAGCTAAGTTACATCTAATTTCGTCCATGTCTATATCGTAGGCTGTAAAAGACAAAGCTGGGAATGTCATGATTCAAAGTCCCAAGGAACAACCTTTTCGGGTCTACAGTGGAGAGGGCTCATTTGACAGTATGATTGATGAACTGAAGTCCGTGTCAGAGTAAGAACCACTCATCATGTTACTGTCATAGAATTTACTTGGGAGCTGATGATACAGATTTGTTGAAAGAATGTTTTGTTATTTTGCAGGGTTAATATCTTGATAGGCAAGATTTTTGGAACTATTGCTGTGGCTTTAGCCGTCCTATACGGTGTGGAATACATAAGAACGGTGCTGTTACCATTCGTGTGGAAGAAAAAAGAGCTACGTAACAGATCAAAGAAGCCTAAATCAAACAGTGGAAAACCCCATCAGCGAAAAGAATCAGACACCAGCAGTTTGCCCATAGGATTGGCTCTCCTTCTGGTTAAAGACTCAGACAAAGATAGTTGAAATGCTTGGGGGTGATCAGTGAGGCAAGATACAAGGAAACTTTTTAGTTTGGTAGCCCTGCAAATATCTCTTCATCAGTCATATATATATCTTGTTCACACTTTATATTCACTTTTTGGTATGAAAAGAAGAATATTTTGCAGATATAAATTTCCATCTACATATAATGTATTAGTACTTAAACATGGTACAATACCATTTACATGGGAAGCTGAAACGCTGAGCAGGTGGGAAAGCAACAATAACCAATGATAGACCACCCAAGAGCCATTCCATATGAATAATCAAAGAAATAGTCACTGTGGTATGGTATGTATTATGGGAGTTCATGAAGTTGTGGTATGTAAAAGCTGAACAACTTGATGCCGCGAAAATTAAAAGCTTAACAGCTTCCAACGAAAAGAAACAACAACCAAGGATAAACCGAAACCAAGAGCTGCTCCATATGAAAAATTTAAGACAAAGTCACTATCACTGTCACTCTCGCTGGTTCTTGGTAGTTTCACTTTACATTGAAGAAAGTAATCACCACAGAGATGGTTTCCCTCGAAACTCGAGTTAGGAAATGTATGAAATTGACCACCAGAAGGGATTTTCCCTGAGAGACTATTATTAGCAACACTGAACTTGGACAGTAATGTTAGATTCTCCAGAGATTTTGGGATTGAACCAGAAATACGGTTATTGGACAAAACAAGAACCACTAGGCTTGTCATTTCCGAAAGCGAGCTAGGGATCGATCCCGATAATGTGTTGGCATTCAGATTGAATACATGGAGGTTCTTTAAGTTTCCAAACTCCTTCCATATGGGTCCAGAAAGATTGTTTTGGCTGAGGTCAAGCATTGGAGGGAACATGAAAACATGTTTGTACCGCAGAAGTCGTCTAGTGTCCTCATTCTCTTTATATAATGCGAAATCTAGAGATGGGTCATCGAATGAGACATCTCGAATTGCGAGGCTTTGGAGTCTGGTTAAGCTTTTTGGGATCTTCCTTGTGAACAAGTTATTCGACAAATCCAGGTAGAAAAGGTCGGTCAAACCATCAAACCAATTCGGGATAGCTCCAGTTAAATGGTTCCATGATAGATCCAACACCTTTAGATGGGTGCTCTTACTCAACCAGCTTGGAATTTGACCGGTAAGCCTACAGTTTGGAATAGCAAGTACCACCAGCTTCCCGAAATGAAGACTCGGGTCATCAGGTAGCATCTCTCCATGAAAATTCAAAGTGAGAATCAGAGTCGTCAGGTTCTTGCAGTGCTGAAGGACGTGAAGTGTCGCTGAAATGTTAACAAGGCTGCAATTTGAAAGCGACAGGTAAGAAAGGCTTTGAAAATCCTTGAAGCTCTCAGGCACTTGGCCATAGAAGAGGTTCCGGGCAAGATTAATGCTCCTCAGGTTTCTGCAAGCCGGTAGATTTTCAGGCAAAGAGCCACTAAATCTATTGGATCCCAGATCAAGTGAGGTCAAGTTAGTCATCACAGAACAATTCAGACGTAAAGGACCACTTAATGAGTTGTTCCCCAGGTCAAGCAAGATCAAAGTCTGGGAATTTGCCAACGACTTGGGGATTCCTCCTGTGAATCTATTAGTGTGAGCAATGAGGTACCTGAGCTCGACCAATTTGTTGAACACATCAGGGACTTCACCGGAGAGTCTATTCGAAGAGACATCGAGATGAGCAAGGCTAGAGAGGTTACCAAGTGCAGGACTGAGCGAACCAAAGAGGCTGTTCTCTTGAATCTCCAAAAGATTCAACCTTTGAAACCGAAACAGATCCTCGGGTATATTACCAGTTAGACTGTTCCTACCAAGGAAGAGTTGTTCGAGCAGAGCGCATTTCTCGAACCCAGATGGAATATCTCCGGAAAATCCATTGGAATCGAGTCTTATAAGCGTAAGCTCGGTGGAGTTGTGGCAAACATGCGCAGGAAGCGAACCATTCAACTCGTTAGATGAAAGATTGATACTTGTAAGCGAAGGAAGATTTAAGCTCTGTGGGATTTGGCCAATCAATCCGTTAGAGCTCAAATATAGAGTTTCCAGGTTTACCAGACTGAAAACAGAGGGAGGGATCGAGCCTAAGATGAAATTATTGGAGAGATTAAGAACTCTGATCTGATCCAGCAGCCCAAGAGATTCAGACAATCTACCTGATAATTTTCTGCTCATAAGCTCCAGCTTGGTGATTCTCGTAGTCTTGTCTGTGTCATTTAAGCCAAGCGAAGAAGAAGAGTTACAAGTGATCCCCACCCATTCACAGCAGTTTGCAGAGGAATTGAAATCCCAACCATCTGGCTTCGGCTCGAGCTCGTTGATGAAGTCACGCAAGGCCTCCATGTCACGTGGATGGCACGTGAGTTGCGGAGAACGTGATGAGTAGACGAAACATGATAGCTCTAAGACGAGAGCAACGAGCAGCATCACCCACCGATGATGGGAAAGACCCATGTCGAAACAGGAAGAGATAAAGTGAATCTAATCTCCAAAATCGCAACTTTTAACTGTAAGAATTTCAATGACTCAGACTCGGAGGAGGAGGAGCAGATACAGACACATGAAGCGAACGAAGAAAGTGACATCAAAGTTGACTGGTTATTCTCAAGTCCTTTTTTCTCTTTGACTAGTTAAGCGAACAAGACAAAATAAAATAAAAGGAACCATTTTGAAATTTAAATTTAAATATTTTATTGGAAATTTTACGAGTCCCTTTATTTGACTCATCAAATGTTCCTACTTTTTCCAAAAGTTATTGGGTGAAAAAAAAAAAAACGAAAGATGGGTTCTCAATTTTTCAAGAGTTTGCTCCGTGTCGAGAAAAAGGTTGTTTTTTTCCTTCAGATTCTTACCCTCGTTACTGTGATTTTGCTGACATTTGAGAAAAATGTTACTAATTTGTGGACATTTTCATGAATCGTAGACTCCCATTAAGGATTTTGAAGAAGAAATAACGCCTAATGCTGTTGCTTGCTGTCTTGGTGGTGCCGCTATATATTACTTGTTGAGGAGTTGGAAGTGTAAAAGGTTTCGACTTTGCTATGATATATTTATTTGGTTTTCATCCTAATGAGATTTGAAAAGTTATTGTAGTGAAAAGATTTGTCTTCTCTGTTATGAAACCACAGGCAAGCTCAGATTCTGAACCGTGCTGTCCGCGTGGAAGAGCTTCAAGATTTGGGTAAGGTTTTAAGGGTTTAAAAGAAAGATGGGAAAAAAAGGATTTTGAGGTTTTTAGCTTTCAAAATGCAACAATCAAAAGACCTATATATTGAGTTTTGTAGAGGATTTGATTGGTAACAACAATACATCGGGTCTCCTTGTTGCTGTATGCGGAAAAGTCGGATCAAATGCAGCTTTCATGTGTAATCGCAGTGGCCTTTTGGCTGTCTCTCTCACTGAAAAGGTTATTTGGCTTTTTGTTTCAATTTTTTTGGAAAATTTCTGGCTCTTGTTGTGTTATCTCTCTGGTTGGACCGAAATATAATCATTTGGGACATATTTTGTTGTTTGTGTTTTCTCTCAGGCCAAACTTGTTTTTCCTACAGAGGATGAACTTGGTTTCTTGGATATGGATTACGAAGAGATTCTTTTAAGCCATAAGACTGTGACTGTCCCTTGGTTTCTGGTAATAATAAGATACGTTCATTCATGATCTAATGTTCTTTTGTTGGAAAACTTATATTACTCTGCCTGATTCTTTATCTCTTTGTATTTTAATCAGGAAGACCACACTGGCCGTGTTAATGTAGTTGGGTTTTATGGTACTTTTAGAAGAAATGTGTTTGCTGAACCTATGAATGAACTTTGCAAAGAAGTTGAGGTATATGCAATTCGTCTTTCGCTAGTTATTCCAACAACAACTACACCTCTGGTTGAAGCAATTATATCTTGTGTTTTTCTTCTTTCTTTCTAATTTTTGTAGATTGTTACACACATTTGCTCCGAGGATGTTCTTGAGATCGGTAGGCCCTTGAGTATTGTCGCTAAGGTTGTAAGTCTTTTTTTGGTTCTTATCTAAATTTGTTCATGATTCACTTTTCATTGACAAGTTAGGAATGTGCAATATAGACATTCTGATTGTTTTCTTCTTTATACTAAAAGGCTTTCAGAGGCGAAGATGGGTCTCCCACAATCAAAGCACTACCCTCTCTGGTCTTCGATGGATATATATGTGTTGACAAAGAAGTTTACAACCTGCAATCACAGTCAGGGTAAGAAAGATCTGATGTTCCTTCCTTTACTTGTGAGGTGATAAATCATATTTATTCTTCTTAGAGAAAGTGGTTTTGTTTCATTTTGCAGGTCTTGTATGCATATCGCCTTTTTCTTAGCAATTATTGGTGTGTTACTCTGTGAGAAATGAAAATGCCGCTAGATATCAACGAGTAAAAAGTTCACTGAGTTTGTCTCTGATATTAGTAGATGTTTATCCCCCATAGTTAGAAATGGTAGAATGAGTAGTTGTGACAGACAAAAAGACTTCTCAAACTCTGTCTTATGGTGTGTTTTGAAACTTATCTGTTCAACAAAATTGGTTCTATTGATTAACCAACCACTTGGATCTGTCACTCCGTTTTGCCTCCCATGAAACATGGTGCTTAGGTTTATGGAATTTTTACAATGCTATACATATGAATAGAAGAGCAAACAAATTTTAATATATGTACATGAAACAGGGGTAATTAAGAGAGCATGGTCATCTCGCAGCCATCATGTAGACGTAAAAAGTTCATTATGTGGTTATGTTAATTTTTAGTATATGGTAATATTAATTTTTAATTTATTGTAAGTCTAGGACAATTCTGATCGAATAAAACCGGATAATGGATTCCCATGACTTCAAGGCTTCTATAACAAAACCCTAATATTCAAAGATCAACATACTATAATAGCATTTATATTCAAACTCGAACAATTCGTAGTGGAGGAGATAGAAGATGATTGAACTTGCTGCTATATTCATAGGCATTGGCTTCGCATTCAGCTATAGCAGCCGCAGCAATAAAACGTTAGTCCATTCTTATAAATCAATCTCTGCTCTGCTCCGCTTGGAAACACACACTTACTTTGATCTTGATTTTGATTTCTTCATCAACTTCAGGAACGCTGTGTTTCTAAATAAAGCTACCTCGGTGGACAAGCTGGAAGGGTTGGGTAAGATTATTTTAAAAGTTTTTTGGGCTTTTGGCTTGTGTGTGTTTATTTCCATGATAGATCGATGATTATAAAAAAAAAAAAATATTACAAAATTTTCAGAGCAGCATATTCTGGAGAGTAAGCCATGGAACTCAATAGTGGTATATGGAACAGTTGGATCAACCTCACCCATAGAGACCAATCGTTCTAAAACTTCGGGTGTTTTCTACCAGGAAACGGTAAGCTTGTGTGCCCTCCTTTTGTTAAAAACATCAAAGACAAGATTATTTTTGTCAAAACCAAACCATGTTTGCTCTTTCTTTCCTTGAGGCCTCAATTGTTTACGAGAGGTTTTTTGAAGATCTTCCAATGCTGGAAGATGAGGCTATTTTGTTGAACCGTAAGGAGGTTCCTTGGTATCTGGTATGTCATTTATTTTCTCATCCACACACACACACACACAAATAACTCTTATAAAAAATGTTTTATTCTCTTCAAAGCCATAAATTTAATTTCTATTATTTCACATTAGGAGGACGGTACTGCTCAGGTTAATGTAATGGGTTACAAACGTGCCAGAGGATTTGATTATATTTTAAAAGCGTATGAGTTTACTGATCCAGTGGCTAAACACTTCAAAAGCTTGCTTTCTCAGAAAAATGTTAAGGTAACATTTGTTTTCTCCTCTTCTTTCCACTGGATTCAACTACTGTGTGTGTGCTAATTAATGATGTTTTTTCTTTTAGATTACGGATCCTAAAAGTTGCATAACTTGTGAGGAAGTTCTTGAGATTGGTACGCCTTTGACTATTGTTGGTATTGTAAGTCAACAATCCCCACCAATGCTTGTTTTTTTTTTTTTGTATCTTCAAGATTTTCAGTTAGTTTTGGGATGTGAAAATTTTACATTTTGTGTATATATTCTAAGGCTGGGAGAGACCAAGATGGGGCTCCCATGATCAAACGTGTCCATCAAATCTTCAATGGACGTATAGAACTCGAGGAATTGATCTGTGATATGGAATCAAACTCAGAGTAAGAAACATCGATCTCATGTTCCCTTTTACTTGGCAAATGACAAGTCATATTTTTAATTTCTAAGAGTAACTTTTTGATGATGATTCATATTGCAGGTCCTATGGGATATCCTCCATATACTTTATTGCTACGGGTATGATTTTACTCGCTATGTGCGTTTTGGAAGATCTCAACGAAGCTTAAGTGTTTTCAGTTTTAATTTTGCTTTTGAGAGTCTGGTTTTAGCTCAATACGTTTTCCTATCTAATAATCTATTAGTCACTGACTTTATATGTGCCTTTATATATGGGAATGAACATCTCCTAAGATGAAACTAAGCACAAACAAAACAACACTACTCTGTTTTATTCATCAAGCCATATCCATATCTATAATCTATTTTTCACATTCATCACATCGATTTTATTAGAAAACTTTATTACTTGTTGAGTTTCACCATTTCAACTTCGCCGGAAAATACTGCAAACAAGCAAAAGGCGATAGATTTAGCCGGTAACGATAAAAAGTTGATTTTTGCTTCTAAATTTGACATATCAAATGTGAATATATATACATTACCTTGTTAATAAGTGAGAGATAATATGGTTTCACTTCCTCCACGTTTACTCGAACTTTGCTTTTGCTATAGAGATCATACTTGTTGAACACTTTCAGCCACTTCATGTTCTCTCTGTCTTCTTTGTTCATCAAATGCTTATATGCTTCTGATTTGTGAAGAGCTGCAAAACAAAAACACAAAAAAAAGAAAACGAACCCTTGACTTTTATAATCTTGACTCATCCATATTACCGGAAGAGATGTCTTTCAAATACCGTAGAAGGAATGGTATCTGATGATGAAAAGACTGGCTGATGGTAATGTAGTTTGATTCTCCTTTGCAACCTGTGAAATTCAGTTTTGTAGTCGAATAGAGATTCTTACATGTTGGCAAATTCGAAAACAAAATGTTGGGATTGTCATTAACTTACCAGGTACATGTAATCATCATGTCCCCAAGACATAAACACATTATCAAGCCCACAGCCTTCGGTGTATATCCCATACTTGGTGTTGTAACTCGGGTTGTCATAGTCTTGATTCTCCTTGAAGTACTACGTACATCAAGAAACCCGCGATGGGAATCGATTTTCAGATTTTTTAGAACTCAAAACTAAGTTTGCCAAGTTGTGGTTAATGATCTTGTATACCTTGTGGTGAACAATAGATTCATCAAACGCACATCCCACCGGATATGTATCCCCTGTAAAAGAGACAAGTCATTCGAGAAAATAACAAAACGATCTTCTCCAAAACACACAATACTCACCAACAACAGCCCACTGAGGTAGCTCACCAAATGAAGGATGAAGAAGAACTTTTCCAAGATCTTGATTCACATACACAGCAATACAGAATCATTAAAACCGGTAAACCAATCTGTGAATGCGATCGAAACGAATCATCAAATAGAGATTACCATGGATAAGGCCGGTAAGATGGAGCCAGTCTTCATCAGGGTAATCTTTTCTGATGGCTTCAGCTGTCTGGAGCAAATGCTCAATCTGAGGTTCGTCCATATCCGGATCACTCTCGTCGATGAACTCATTTAGAAGCTCACAGCATTCCCAAATGCTCATCTCAGTTCGGTTTAGCCTCCCGTATTCCTCCCTCCTCTTCCTCACGAAGTCAACGGTTTGGCCAATGTGATTAACCCTGTAAAATTCCTCCACACCTCTTCTCCTCTCACTCTCAGCGTCATAATCCCTTTTTATGACAACAACAGAAGCAAATATCGAATGAATAAAGTTTCGATATTGCAGTCTTTGGTGTGAATATGATTCGAAAGATATTTACCTGAAGGTGTGACCAAAGGAGTTGGTATGAGGAGCCTCAAAACTTGCATCTAAGACCAACTCTGTTTCTTCCTCTTTGACAATCCCCTGGTTCTTCTCTACAGTCTCATCTCGTCCATCTACGAGTAACTCATATCCAATCATCATATTCAATCAGTCATACAAACATAATAAAAATCGAAAAGGTTGATTCTAAATTCACGAGGAGATCATACAAACTTCTGTAAATCTAAATAACCAGATCATTTCAAAACAGAACATGAATGGACACAACTTAACTAGAAAACTCGAAACATAAACTCAGAAGAGATAAAGGAATAACGAACCGTTCTGATCTGAGTGGCGATCGAAGATAATCGTCATGGATCAGAGTTTCAGATCCAGAAACCAAAAGCTTAGGGTTTGTTGTTGGTGTTGATTGAAATTGGAGGAGAAAGAAAGATGATTGGTTTATATATATAGAGAGGTGAAAAAGCGAGTCCTGAAGTGAGAATAATGGAAAGAGTGAGTCCTTATTAGCCATTAATTTACAGACGAAAAGTGTCCTTCAATGGCAAAATGTTCAAAAGTTTAGCCTTTTTAATTGGATTAGGGTTCTGAGAACCCGGTTCTTTCATGCAGAGGAACACAGAAACGCAAAGAAACAGGTGTTACAGTGTAGATGACGACTTGGCGCGTCATTTTATGTTTTTTTAAAAAACGTTATCTTTGACCACGTGTCAAGCTTTTTTAAGTCCTTGCTTAAGTAAATCCCCTATCAATCAATGATAAAACTTTATTAAAACTAGTTTATGATGGTCTGAAGTTCCAAAATTAATTTAGAATATATCTTGAGATATTTTAATTTTGCTTGTAACATTATTTTACTTGTAAATTGACCATATATTGTGACACATGTACAAAGAAGCTTTTCATGTTCAGAGAGAAGAAGAAGAAGAATCACGTCACCTAGAGACAGTGGGTTTTACGTGACGTGGCGTCTACTAATAATTTTGACTTCCTTCTCTTATCCTCGCCGTTTAGTTTCTTGATAATCGCGATGAGACACTCGTTATGAGCCGTTGGATCGGTAGCTTTTGAATTCTCTGATCCAACGGTGCCTTTGGACGACTCTAATGATTCTACATTTGTGCTTTCTTTACTGATGATCTTTAGATAGAAGTCCGTGATCAAGAACAACAATCCCACAATTTGGTGTCTTATTTACGTCTCTGTCTCTTATTTATTCATATTACTAACATACAGATCTTAATATAGACATGTTATTAAACTCTCTTATGTAGTAGACAATGTTACTCATTGGCGACAAAGCCATTCGTTCGTGAAATTCTCACCTAAGTTTCAATAAACAAAGCAGATAAGATAAGACCGGTAGAAGTATACCAACCAGTCAAAAACGAGTAGTTGTCTTCTTTTTTAAAAACTACTTCGAATGGAACGCGACTGGCCAAGGTCCATATGTTTGTCAAAATACCAATTGTTCATCGGTGTCTTGGACATAACTTGGAAACCGAGAGCAACACGGTCGCAGGTATATTACTTTGTATTAGAAATTCTCAAACAAGAGAGATTATAGTATTATACTAATTATCCACATTCAATTAGTTAAAGATAGAAAGCACAATTCATTGTTCTGCAACCCCTTCCTTACATGTACATTTTGTCTATCAAGGAACAAGAACCCCTCTGGTTTACCGGTGTACCTACACGATATTAACTTCCGGTTTACTGAAGAAAAAAAGAAGATAGGATCACCTTTGGACCCCTTTCTCAGCTGTTTCTTATGTTTTTTTCTCTGTTTACTATACCACCCAGTATAGGCACTGTAGCTACCTCGGTGCTTCCTTCGATTCTGAACAGGTTCATTGGATTTGATGATTCTGTGTGATACCCCGTTTTGGTGGAAGCTTTCTTAGGATAAAGAGGACCAGTGAAGAAGGCAATATCTCCACCAACTGTAAGTAAACACAACACACTTTTTGTTTAGAGATTTTCAGAAGAAGTTTCACATTTAGATTCTAAGATCCACATACTGTGTGTGTATATATGCATATCTATGGTAGGTCAATAGGTGAATAGAGAGAGCTTACCAGATAATATATGAAGTTTAGGATTGGGTGATCTAAAACATCAAGATCTGCTGCTTCATCGAACGCATCAAAGCACATCTAGACCATGAAAAGATGATGAAATGAAAGATCTGGTTAGCTTTAGTTTCGGAGATTGACGACAAACAAAGAGGATCCAACCAACAAGACAAGGTCTATTGAACTATTGATATCAATTAGTATGATGAGTATATCTTTACCATGATGCATCTGATGAGGAAACATGTAAAGCATATGCTTGTCACGTAACCAACCTGCAATTCGTATAACAAATGAAGGGGGTAAAGATCCAAGAATGGAAATAGAAGATCAGGTAACTCTGGTTTACTATCCAATGTTCACCTCTTGTAGCTTCTTGCGGCGCCCTTTAGATTCTACTGGAAATCGCTGAAGCATCAGAAAAAGCCTGCAAAAAAATAGTCATCAAAGATGATAAACCAAGGCAATTTCCTTTATAACAGTGGCAATATATAGATAAGGCCTGATGGCACAAAAAGGATCTAGTGTAGCCGCCAGCCATCAGAGGAAGGCAGGAATCCCAGTTTTCATAATGATATCAACAACTCATTTGTGGGAGCAGGTAACAAACATATAACTAAGCTACCATCGTAGTGTAGCATATGCAACGGCAACACACTTACCTTCCTCCATATAGTAAAAATCCAAGTGCTGCAAACAAAGAGACACCTGCAATATACATTCATAACGGATGAGAGACAGAATACATAAAAAGAATATAATCAATGTTGATGCAAGTTGAATTATGCTTCAAGCTATACCTGCAAAGAACATCTTAGAAACTATTACCATAAGTTGAACTGGCTTCCACCACAATACCAACCAAAGAGCAATCTGAAATTTAATACATTCACATGAATGATAAAGTTAAGGAAGCCACATCAATCCGACACAAATGGATACAAAAGGAAATTTAAGAAGAAGCTCAGGTCCACTAAGTTCAAAGTTAGATCTAAAGTTCTGAACTTTGCAGAAAGGACCAAACAGAAGTAGTTTCACCTGAATTAGGTATACAACTGCATTAATTGTGAAGAAACTTGGCCTCAGTCCATCAGTGGATACAGCACGTGCCTGTTAGGATGGGAGTATATATCAACAACAACGCATCAGAGATAAAATTCAGAATAATATACAGAGAATCAACTTTAACCTGGTAGTAAATTTCTGCCCAAAAGAGGACCAGGAGCGCATAAGTGGTAAAGAAAGCAAGACTTGGGATGTCAAGCAAGATATGTTGCAGAATCTACAAGTAAAACCAAGCGAGCCTTGCAAATTCAGAAAATCCACATAGACCATCAATGAGGTTAAAATCACAATATCAATGAAGACACCAAACCTCTGGCTGCATATTCTGTGCATCTCGCCTGAAGAGAAAAACTAGGGCTCGAACTACAAGGAAAAAGAGAAAGCAATCAACAAAAGATACAAAGACAAAAACTAAAAACTAAACAGACGACAACAAAATCAGGCTGTGCAACAAAACCAACCTCCATTCACCAGGAAGTTGAGAAAATGAAAGACCTTCTGTGTCGTCCAGCCATAGTCTGGAACCCTCAATTGTATTCTTACCAATTGAATCTACAAAATGAAAACTTTAATCAATTTATGTTTTTTCTCCGGCCACAATCTGAACTCCCTACAATACCTTTTACAAAGCAATAAGAGTACCGAAAAAAAAAAAAAAAAAACCCAGCATCTATCTCCTCATTTCAATATCTTCGAATTCCCAATCTTTCGATTTCAGAATAACCCATTTCCCAATTCCAAACTCAAATCAACCAAACATTTGAAAGCAGAAGGACAAGTACCACAGCAATGACGGAAACAATCCCATATAGAAAAGCGAGAATATGGAAGATACGATCCTGCCACATCGGAGATTCGTTCACATCCGACCACCAATTCGTAGCCTCCTTCAAATTAAGCGCTAAGATTGCTGCCGCCGAGGAAGAAGAAGACGAAGACAAAATCCCCGACGAAGATAACATCATTTCCAAACCGCCGCTTCTCATCTCCGGAATTTAAAAACACACAATATTCAGATTCCTTACAGATTTAGCTCCTTTGATCGATCGAATCACTTCTCCTCTCTCCTCCTCCTTCTCCTTCTCCTTCTCCTTCTTCTTCTGTTTTAGGTTTTATTATTTTTCCTTTTTCCAACTTTTTTTTGTTTTGTTTAACTTTAAAGGTAATTATAGTATTACCCGAAATAAGATTTTGAGAACGGCTGTGACAGGGAACACAAAGAATGACGTGGAAGAAATTATAAGAGGTAACCGGAAATAACCGGTGATTCTCTCCGTCGGGAGAAGTTGCGGTGACCGACACGCGACGTTGTTATCATAATTCCACGTGTATGTATGCAATGCATACGTCGATTAGTTAAATGCTAGTTTGGATTTAAATGCACTTTTTAGAGATTGTGACTAATGACGTTAACCATTAGTTTAAAAGGTTTATTATATTCAGTTTTAATGTGTAACATAATAAAAGTCAAAGTTAATGCCAAATTATTAATTCCAATATATATTCAAATAACAAACGAATTATTGCAGGAAATTAGTTACGTACGCACAATTACAACAATAATGAATCAAATGGATGATATACATGTAAACATGTAACAATTTGGATTTTTAATACTCTTGAGACTTTCTCGGAGAGAAGACTATATTATAATAACTCTTTTAATTAACAGCAGAGCAGATCCTTCGGATTTGTCCATCTGAACCAGTGAGTGTCTGAATATCTCCCATTTTGATCATTGCAGCTGCAAAATCAGACGCGAACCTAGATGGGTTTCTGCTGTACTCCGTCACAATACTGTCTGTTGAAGCTCCGGTTCCGAACAAAACTTGATCGCTCGCCAAAAGACCTTTCTTCTGCATCAAGTTTCTGTAATAGTTATTGTCGAACGAGTTTGGTGTCACTTGATCTAGAGGTGCTCCAGTCGTATCTCCACCGTTGACCGGACAACGACGCTTACGTGTGCTGGAGAATCCTGCGTCGATGTCACTCGAGTTGTCGTAAAGCCTATCCCTGAACGTGAAGCATTGAGCTTGCCCCAAGGTGTGAGCTCCTGTAGATAGGGTTTACTTGTGTCACAAGAAATTTCTTAAACGCTAAGAAAATTAGAGATTAAAGTGTGATTTCTAGGGTGAATAACCTGAGAGAGCGACGAGGTCTCTAGTGTTGAGTCCTTTTCGAAGAAAGAGTTCAGAGAGTGTGTCGAGGCTTGCGCTGAAGCTGGGGAGATCGCCACTGTCTGCAATAGCTCTAAACGCGGCGGTGGAATCTCTCCTACCAACCTTCACCGCATATCTTGGACCTCCGACCTATTGATGATACCAAAATTTAAATATTTAAGTATTAATTAGAACTATGATCGTTTGTTATACGTACTGTAATACGAAAAATGCTATATTTCTAGGAAATATGTAAAAATAGTAGTTTAAGATATGATAATATATTTGAAGATATGTGTATTATAAAGATGATATAGACTAACGTATTCAGAAGCGTCTCTCGCGGCAACGGCAATAATATCAGCGCAAGAAACAACGCCGGGACATATACTCTCCACAGTGGATTTGGCTTGATCGATAACTTCAAACCCCCTTGCCGATTGAAAATTTGCTAGTGAATCTCTCTCACTCTCCATGTTAGGAGTTGCCACGAGCATGATCGATGCATCACAACCCTACGAAAAAGTTTCAAGAAATAAACATAAATTTTAGAGCGGTCCATGAAACACATGTATGTACATGTTGGATCAAATGACAATTACATACATTGACGAAGCAGTCGTGGAAATGAAGACGGATAAGAGAAGCAGCCATTCTACGCTCACGGCTGATTGCGGATCGGATTGATGATCTGATGGTTGAGAGAGCGTTTGGACAAGTTTGGTCGTAGAAAGTAGGAGAAAGCTGTGCTTGAGAGAAACAAGACAAACTCAATAACAATACAAGAATCTTGAAGATCGTCATTTGTTGTAACAACAAGAGACTCTAATCTTTTTTTGTGATTTAAGTAGTAAAACAAACGATGTAATAAGAGCTAATTGAGAAGTGATCGGAGAGTTGAAGATGATTTGGTGTGACTTTGAGAAATGAGATGAAACGAGTGTTATATATAGGAACGAAACAATCAAATCGGTCACTTTTTTCTGCGGGAGCGCGTTAAAACCATGACGACCATTTCCTAAGTTGCCTTTTCTCCTTCAAGGCTTGTATCAGTACAGAACATCCTAAAATTTATGTATACAATGAGATTTCTCATAACTCTTTAAGGGTGAATTGTTAAAAAAGACGATTATATATTTACATTCTCATTATTGCATTTAACAATCTGAAAATATATAATTATTCTTTTTGTTAAAATGTAATAAATTTTATTATGATAACGAATTAAATATTGTTGACAAAAAAAAATGATCTAAATATTATATTTCAACAATTATTTACTTTTCTTGAGATATACGTTGTTTTCAACAAAAGAGTGTTATCGGGAGTATTTGATTTTCACCATCCCTTTTCCACTCTTGCATTACTTAACACTGGATTTATGGAAAGCTAGCCTACGTTGACCATACAAATATAACTTAAAAATTAGAAGAAACCGTATGGTTACACGAAATTTTGAACATTGACTTTTGACTTTTTGGAAAAGTAGTGAAAGAATCTTTTAAAAGGATAATGTGATGTCGCATTGTCCATACCACTAACCATGCACAAGTGGGGTGGGCTGAGGCTGATACTTAACTTGTTCGGCTTTGCTTCCCTCTTTAGGTAACTTTGTTCGTCGGGTTACTTCGAAACCTTAGATAAATTTGGTTCATTTCGATCAAAATTTGTTAAACTCTAATCCCCAATTTCAGATGTGAACGATGTAGAACAAAAGATACCCTAAAAAACCCAATTAGCCTCAAGTGTTGATGATATTGTTTATCTCTGTGCGTATTCTCCGTTGTAGTGAGTTTTCTTCACTGGAAAAAATTGTATAAACAATATGTTCCGTGGTTAAAAATAGATATTTAATTTAAAATTGACTTGTAATAAAAAAATAAATATATACATATACGTCATTTGGTTTGAATTATAATTGAGTACAGCTTTGATGTGATTGGATCATGTAAAACAGTTTGGATCCATGCACTCGTCTAGTAACAGTCGAACATAGTTGAATTGACCTTTAATTTCCATCAAAAGAGAAACGTACGAAACACACATGCTCATCATCCATATTAAATCACAATATATACGTTTACAGGCATCTAGATTTGTGGTGGCGTGGTGCTGAAGCTGATGCATAGACAGCTATCCTCGGTTGTTCATTCTGACATTGTACCTTTGTTTTGATATACGTTCCACATTTTCTGATATTCATAGATTTCGGACGTGGAGTAGAGATGAGTCACCATGTAATAATAATCATCTAAGAAAACAAAAGGAAGTTGTGGTGTTTCTTTAATTTCTGGGAATCATAATTACAACTAAACTTATGTCTGCATGTAACAATCAAACCTTTAATATTTTACTACGAAAACGGTGAAACACGACTACGTACGTATATGGTAATGAACGTCGATAGCGATGCATACAAATTCTTCTTCTTCTTTTTTTTTTTTGGTTTCTTTTAGCGAAGGCATACAAATTCTTATGACAACTTTTATCATGATAAAAAAAACTAACCTAGTAATTAATATATAAAATTTGAGGATAATATCATAAATATGGTTCTCTTTTACAATATGTACGTAGTGACATTGCAAGTCAACTGATTAATCTTTTTTGGGGGGCAAAAGTCGGCTGATTAATCTAACCACTCTTTTTCACAAGGTATGTATACGTAGCTTAATTCCATTTTTATTTCCTAACAAAAACCAAATCGATAGAAAACATTTGGCCATGAACCAAATACAGAAGGTGTTGCAAACGGATCATTCATCGGTTTTGAAACTAATTTGGTGCCTTGTTGATTTGGATAGGAAATTAAATTAAATTTAGTATCTTTTAATCAAAACTTCCGAGCTTTATGTATATATTGTACGTGTTTGACATTTAATTTTGACTTTTTCTTTTCTGGTTGTCGTCAATTGTTCCTTTCATACTAATCGCACAAATAATTTTTTGGTATAGTCTTCAGATCCGTATTCCAACCTATATATGATTATAAGAAATAGAAACTAAAATTAAGCGCTTACTAATGATGTTCTTGTTTTGTCTTCCCAATCCTTTAGTTATGTTCTTTTCTAAGTTAACAATTTGACCAAAATACAAAGTCAGATCCCCAACAATCTTTATTTATTATAAATATTTTCTCTAATATCACACAGTCTCCAACTTTGAACAGTGACACAGCCTTTAAAAAAAAATGCGACACCGCGTGAAAATTCCCATATGCACGTATATATACTCCCCTTTAGGGTTTGTAACATTCAACATCAAGCTCAATCAAATACCATTCTTGATCAACAAATTCACCAACAAGAAAATATTAGGATTGTTAACTACATCTGGGGATATTCCAATATGAAGAGATTTTCACTAATGTTTACGTTGATGACGGTGAGCATCATCCTCTCGTTCTCGATCTGTCAAGCACAACTTTCTCCAACATTCTACGATCAATCTTGTCCGAATGCTCTCACCAAGATTCGATCCTCCATTAGAACCGCCATAGCTCGTGAGCGACGAATGGCCGCGTCTCTTATCCGCATGCATTTCCACGACTGTTTTGTTCATGTAAGTTTTCATTCTTCCAAATACTAGTTCAGTACGTAGTTTCACATTTTTGGAAACACATTCATATATAATACTGTTGTGTATGTTTAGGGTTGCGACGCGTCGATATTGCTCGAGGGGACATCAACGATAGAAAGCGAGCGAGATGCATTGCCAAACTTCAAATCCGTAAGAGGTTTTGAAGTCATAGACAAAGCCAAATCCGAAGTCGAGAAAGTTTGTCCCGGCATTGTTTCTTGCGCTGACATCTTAGCGGTTGCGGCAAGAGACGCTTCCGAATATGTATGTTACTGATTAATTATATATTTATGTATAATATGTACCAAACATCATTTTAATAATAAACCATATATATATATATATATATATATAATAATTGTCCAACTACAATATTTAGGTGGGAGGCCCGAGATGGACGGTGAGACTCGGAAGGAGGGATTCAACAGACGCGTTCAAGGCCCTGGCCAATAGTGGTGAACTTCCTGGCTTTAAAGATAGCCTTGACCAACTCTCTGGTCTCTTCAGCAAGAAAGGCCTTAACACAAGAGACCTTGTGGCTCTCTCAGGTTCGTGCAAGATTATATTTCTATACCATTGAAAAAAAATTTCCATTAATAAATGTTGATATTTTTTTTTAATTTGTGATTTGCTATGCTATTATGGTAATTACATTGGCTCTTGTTACAGTATACCATGCATAATTCGAAGTGATATTTATATATTTGTGTATGCTATTCAGGAGCTCACACCATAGGGCAATCTCAATGCTTCTTGTTCCGGGACAGGCTTTACGAAAACTCGAGCGACATCGACGCAGGATTTGCCAGGACGCGCAAACGCGGATGCCCAACAGTGGGAAGTGATGGCAATCTTGCAGCCTTGGATCTTGTTACGCCTAATTCTTTCGACAACAATTACTACAAGAACTTAATGCAAAAGAAAGGACTTTTAGTAACCGATCAAGTTTTGTTCGGATCCGGTGCATCAACCGACGGCATTGTGTCGGAATATAGCAGAAACCGATTGAAATTCGCGGCAGATTTTGCCACAGCCATGATCAAGATGGGTGATATTGAACCTCTTACTGGCTCTACCGGAGAAATCAGAAGGATATGCAGCTTCGTTAATTAACAACAATCATGCATTTTATTGCTTGTTAAATTTATTTGTTGATTCTTTGTTGTAATTGTTTGTAATTTCTGCCACCAATTTGTGTATTGATTTTTTTCATTTTAAGAAACTGAATAATAATGTCAGAGTTTATAGTTATTTCTTTTGATGATTAAAAATATTCGATACTATTTGGTTAAATGTGACCAATGAATACGCGGCTCCACCATAAATTGGGTGCAACATGTCACATGTGATATAAACTTAAAAAGGTATCACTCTGTTTCTTCGAGCCTGTGAAAATGCGCGACCAATGAGAGTAAGCTAAACAGAGCAAAAGACCGAAGTTTGAATCGAAAACTTTCGTCTTCCTTAATTCTTCTCTCAGATTTTTACGGCGAGCCACTACTCGCTATACATCAGCCCCATATATATCCTGAATTTTCTCCGGTAACTTCTTCGTATATATATACATATCTCTCCCAAAAACATTTGGTTCCCGTTCGTGAATTAGCGGTAGGGTTTCATTTGTCTCTCCTCGACGAATTTTGTCCCATTGATTGGTTCGTTTGGATCTGAAGAGTTGTTCGATTTTGATCAGTCTGAAAAGGGTATTTGTTCGTTTGCTCAATCGATCGAGTTTGTTCGTGGGTTCGTTCTGCTGTGGAATAGTATCTGGATCTGTTAGATTAAAGACTAGATTTTTATTTTTGGTTGCGATTGAGCTGTGGGAAAATGAATTGATCTTCAGGTGGGGTTGGATCATCTAAGAGTGTTTCATTGAGGCTGTTAATGAATATTGCTGTAAGAGAGGAGGAGAATCTGCTTTTAAGCTATTCGTGCTCTTTTCTGGGATTTCTCTGTTTCTCGAGTTTAAGTTTCGGTAAGAGATCTGCCGCCGCCGTAAACCCTAGATTTAGATGGGATAAGGCGTTTTTTCAGATTAGAGGAGAGAACGTTCCGAATTTGACTTAGTTGAAGTGAGATGGGTTCTTCACAAGGCTCCACACTCTCGGCTGATGTGATGAGCCTTGTGGATACATTGCCTGTGCTTGCAAAGACCCTTATCGCTGGAGGAGCTGCTGGGGCTATTGCTAAGACTGCCGTTGCACCTTTGGAAAGGATCAAAATTCTATTGCAGGTGATTCTCCCATCATATTATTTTTCAATGGCTCTGATTATATCTGTTTTACTGGTTTGATCAAATTCGAAGATATTTGCTTTGCTGTTCATTGAGCTTCAGTACTGTTTTTTCTTTTTTACCATCTACTGATTGTGTACTTGTGCTTTCAACACTAGACTAGAACAAATGATTTTAAGACTCTTGGTGTGTCCCAGTCGCTAAAGAAGGTGTTACAATTTGACGGTCCTCTTGGATTTTATAAGTAAGTACCTAGTAGTGTGACTCTTATTTTGTAGCTTATCCCAATCACTTTTCTAAATTCTTTTGATGTGCATAATTCTTCCAGAGGAAACGGGGCAAGTGTTATTCGAATTATTCCTTATGCTGCCCTTCATTACATGACGTATGAAGTTTATCGTGACTGGATTTTGGGAAACAATCTTCCTTTAGGTTCTGGTCCAATTGTTGATCTTGTGGCTGGTTCAGCTGCAGGCGGAACAGCAGTTTTGTGCACATATCCTCTTGATTTAGCTCGCACTAAGCTAGCTTACCAGGTTTGTGATTTCGAATACCCTGCTTTTGCTGTTTCCTTACAGAACATGAAGGATGTCTTTTTGTTTCTTCTCTTATGCCGTTGTTATTCCATTTTAGGTGTCTGACACAAGACAGAGTCTCCAAGGCGGTGCAAATGGATTTTACCGTCAACCTACATATTCAGGCATAAAAGAGGTGCTTGCAATGGCTTATAAAGAAGGGGGACCACGTGGGCTATATCGAGGCATAGGTAAAGCTCATAAAATTTGCTTGCATTAATGATTAAAGTGTATATTAAATTGGTAGAGGAAGTCGTTTCAACTATAAAGAAATCTAGTTTAATCTTGGGTAGTTTAGTTTAGTAACAAACTGACTCTTCGACCCCATTTTGTGTGTGAACTTTTCCTAATTTGGATTTGAAGATGATTAACAAAGGTTGGCACTTTCTTGTGTGTTTTGCAGGGCCAACACTGATTGGTATCCTTCCTTACGCGGGCCTTAAGTTCTACATATATGAGGAGTTGAAAAGACATGTTCCGGAAGAGCATCAAAACTCTGTTAGAATGCATCTACCTTGTGGAGCTTTAGCTGGTTTATTTGGCCAGACCATCACTTACCCATTGGATGTTGTTAGGAGACAAATGCAGGTAAAAACAAACAAACCACAAACAAGATTCGAGCATTGCAACATTTCAGAATTCATAACTTATCTGGTGTTTTTGTGTGACAACAGGTAGAGAATCTGCAGCCTATAACGAGTGAAGGCAACAACAAGCGTTACAAGAACACATTTGACGGGCTTAGCACAATAGTTAGAACTCAGGGTTGGAGACAGTTGTTTGCTGGTTTAAGCATCAACTACATTAAGGTAAAACAGATTGAAAAACACAGTGGATCCAAGATCATAGTCTGGATTCCACTTTTTGTTCCTCTTCCAAAATTATGACTCATCGATTGTCTTTGTTTGCCAGATTGTTCCATCGGTTGCGATTGGATTCACGGTCTATGAGTCAATGAAGTCATGGTTGCGGATTCCACCGCGAGAAAGATCAAAACCAGCATGAGGGTCACTCTCTGAAAATAGAGACACAGAAGACAGAAGTACTGATAATTTGTTAGACAGATTTCACTTCAATATTTGTAACTTCCTGAGGCAAATTTGCCCATAAAAATCCTTGATAGTGATGATATTCTTTGATAAATTAATCAAAAAGTTAAATTAATTGTGATCTAACCCAAAACAAAAATAATATTTACGTAACTGTTGTACAGCAAAAGTTTGAAAAATGTGATGTGTTTAAGTCTAAAACAACTTAAATGATAGTATGATTAATAATAATTAATAATGGGGCAATATCTTAAAAATGAGTTCAATGATGGACCGACCAATTTTAACATGCGTATGTGTTTTTGAAAATGTCATAAACAACCCCACTTCCTAGCACGAATCACTCGACACGACTTGAGGTTATATAGTAGTCTATTCGGGGTATAATAGTCTTTTTGATCCGGTGAACCCGAGCTCAAGAGATGTGTATTTTTGGCAGTAAGATCATCAAAAAAAGAGTTTTATTTGTCTGCAGTTCCCTTCTTCTTCTCCTCTCGCAGGATTCGGCTCTTCAGTTCTTAATTTAATCCTCATCTTCTGGGCAAGTCTGATTCGTTTCTATTATAATTTCTGGGCTTTTTTTCCCTTTTTTCTTTTCATTGCCAGATCATTATTGTAATTGTTGTTTTATTTTTCTCTCAGAAATTAGAGGTTTTTTTGAGGGTTTGTGGTCTTAGCAATGGAAGGAATGGTGTCTTCCGGTGACCAGCAGAGATTAGTCTCTTCCTTCCTTGAAATCGCTGTCGGACAGACCGCTGAAACTGCTCGGCAGTTCTTACAGGTTTGTGCTCGAAACTGGTAGATTTGTTTCTTCTCGGAGGGTGCCTTTGGTCAAACTGATGGATCAGTGTGAGTGAGCTTAACCTTGATTGGTTTTCTTCTGATTCACTGCTCTTTTGGGTCGTAAGTGTTTGCTTCGGAGTTATTTCAGCTTAGGAACCTCTGGGATGTCGAGTTGAAACCCTAGATTAGGTCTCTCATTTTTTTCAGCTTATGGCAAAATTTGATGAGCACTCTTGACTAGATTGTAATTAGATGCAGTGAGCTTTTTTTTTGGTAACTATCGGTTGATCTGGATTGAGAATAGACGAGATCTTTGTGGTTGGTTCCTATGGTGTTACGATCTGCATTGTGATGAGATTAGCTTGGCGTTTTTTTATATTCTTTGTGTGTGATCATTTTTTAATTCATATGATTTGTAAGTAACTCATTTATCAACAGGCAACAAGCTGGAAGCTTGACGAAGCTATTCAGCTTTTTTACATTGGAAATGAAGGTGGTATGCTTCCGTCTGGTACACACACTCAGCCAGAATCCAATGATCACATGGCTACACAATCTTGGGGGTATGATAAATGATTAATGTTATAATTTCTTCACTGTAAGTATTATCCATTTTTGGTTTGTTCGACCTGATGGTTTGCTGTTATATTTTATAGGGCGGGTACAGACACAGGAAATCAAGGGATAGTTCAGAGCGATGTAGATGAAGTCCGTGCTCCTTTGCCTGTTGTGAGGGAGACTCTTTATGGTGACGCAGTGTATTATGGGTTAGTCTCTTTTTCGCTTGCTTCTTTGTTTTTTCTTAAATCAGGATATTGTTTCTAGGTTGAAGATTTATCCTCGGAGCTGCGTCTCCGGACAGCAGATTGTATGTTGAAGATTTAGTGGATGTAGTAACAACCAATGATGTAGGTTACTTGAAATTTTGGAGTTACCCTCTTTAGTTTCTTGATTCGCAGGGGTTGGTTGATTTCTCTACTGTTCTTCTTCCAAGTGCAGTTTTTGGATTTACTATTGTTCCAGTTAGCACTAGTTAGGATTCTCATTTAGGATTAATTGATGCTGTTAACTCATATCAGACCTGGTTGAATATCCAGTTGGCTCTACTAAGTTGTTAGCAAAAGTCAGGTTCTGGCTCTGTTGGAATCTCAACTGTTGGGGAGCACATTACAATTGCTTCTGCAGTTAGATCACTCCAAACTTCTGTTTTTGGCAGCCAGCTGAAGCATAGTGTTTAGTCTTTTGTTCTCAAGGCGCTTTGTATGATCATGTAGTTAAGGTTGCTCTAGTTGACTATGTGTCAGGCTGTCAACGTCATGTTGGTTCAGTTCCTTGCCTTGCCTCAACCAATTCAATAGACAAGGAAAAAATGCATGTAAAGTTGTACGTCCCAGGGAAGCTATTAACAAGTACACAAACTATGTACCACTGTTAGAAGTATAATCACGTTCCTCTAAAATTGTTGTTTTCATCTTTCATAATCCCATTGAAATCAGCATCTCGGACATGTTTAATCATATACCCATTCTATGTCGATATTGGTTTATTTTTTTAATGCTGATGATACACTTTTCTAGCAGTACATGATGAATGTAGTTCTCATAATTTACTTGCATTTGTGATTAGGGCTATGAGGGGGGGAAACTCTCAGCCTGAACCAACTTCTTTGATTGCTTTCCGGAACTTCAGTGAAGAGCCAAAAAGCCCGGGAATTTGGGAACCAGATGAAGGTGCTTCCTCTGCCTCAGCGTCAGCCTCAGCCTCTGCATCAGAGTCATCATCTGCTCCTCGGGACAGCTTGGCATCGTTGTACCGTCCTCCTTTTCATCTGATGTTCCATGGCTCTTTTGAACAGGTTTTTGACTCGGTTACTTGTTTGGCTAATTGCTTTTCTGCTTTCTTATTCTAAGCCTCTCTCTATGGTTTTTTGTTCAGGCAAAAGCTACTTCATCTTCTCAGGATAAATGGCTTCTCGTCAACCTTCAATCTACCACGGAATTCAGCTCACACATGGTATACTCTCTGATATTTCCTTTTTCTGGATTTATTTCTCGACTAAATTTTTGACGATAGCACGCACATATAGGGGTGTCCAATCTGTTTTTGGTTAGGGTTTAGTTTAGATTTTTTTCTTTTCATTTTCATATTTGTTTGTTTTCATTTCAATTGAGATTTGATTTCTTAGAGAATATATCTTCATTGTGAAAGATTTTTTAAGAAAAAGTGGGCTTTCCTTCTCGTTTGTTTTGGTTTTGGCCTGTTTGAATAATAGAACTGGATTGGTTTATCTTCTCTTCCGTTTGGTTTTTTGTTTCAGCTCCGATAGTTAAACTGTATTTTACACCCGCTCACATCCTAACTAATTGTGTTTCTTTCTCATAGCTTAATCGAGATACTTGGGCGAATGATGCTGTTTCTCAGACTATCAAAGCCAACTTCATCTTCTGGCAGGTTTAATATAAAACTTACCCCTTAACCTTCTGCTTGCTTTCCGAAATTCTCTTTACAGAATTGGTTAAAATCCCTCCTTTTCTGGTCTAGGTCTATGATGATACCACAGAAGGAAGGAAGGTTTGTACATACTATAAGCTCGAATCTATTCCTGTGGTGCTTGTAATTGATCCAACCACTGGTCAAAGGATGAGAATGTGGAGTGGAATGGTCGAACCAGAGAATTTGCTAGAGGATTTAGTGCCGTTCATGGATGGTGGTCCTCGTGAACACTTTGTTTCTCTTTCAAAGAAGCGACCAAGAGGCAGCTTCTCATTGACTCCTCATTCCAAACCCAAAGGTTAGTCTCAAAAAATTTCTGCAACTTCAGTGTCTAGTCTGTTGGGAAAAAATGATTGACCTTGGCTTATATTCCTTTAGATGATGTTGCAAAAGATGAAGAAGAAGAAGAACTGCAACGAGCTTTAGCTGCTTCCTTGGAAGATAACAACATGAAAGACTCTTCAGATGATCAATCGACAATAACGCCTGATGAAGTAGCGGTTGAAGCAGTTACATCTGCGGTACTGCCAACATTCCCACCACTTCCGGAAGAACCAAAGGGAGGTGATCGCAGCGTACAATGCAGAGTTGGGATCCGTTTACCCAACGGACAAAGACTTCAAAGGAATTTCCTCAAAACAGACACGATTCAGGTCCTAAGAAACAACATTGATTCTTGCTCAGTATTTTTGTCTGAGGTTTTCTGATCTAATTGCTGTCTCTATTGTAGCTTCTCTGGTCTTTCTGCTATTCTCAGCTTGAGGAATCAGATAGGAAGAAGCCACTGAAGCTAACACAAGCGATTCCAGGTGAATCAAAGACATTGGAGTATGAATCTAACTTAACCTTGGAGCAGTCTGGTGTTGCCAATTCCATGATCTCTGCTACATGGGAATGAAAAATCATTTCTATAAAACTTTCTATTATGCTGTTTCTTAATGTTTATCAGATTAGTTATCTTGTCAGCGAGTTAAAGAAAAAACACACATTATGATATTTGATTTGCAATGAATGAGAAATTCATATATTATGGATATTATAGACTTTTTAATGTTATAACATGTGATGATGATGTGCATAATAGTTGAGTTCGACATTATGAAACTCATTACCCAATAAACTTCTACTTCCAACTGATTAAAGTGGACTAATTGATGGTTTTTAGACTAAATACAAGCAAGCAATTCCAGGCGAAGGCATTGGAGTATGAATCTAACTTAACCTTGGAGCAATCTGGTTTTGCCAATTCCATGATCTGTGAACTATGATGCTGTTTCTTAAGTTTATAGATTACTTATTTTAAACTCGAGTTAGAAAAAGAAAAACATTATGATATAGTTTGCAATGAAATGGAGGATAATCTATTATAGATACTATATGCATTTTAATTTTATTTCATATGCATAAATTATGTAGTTGAATTTCGACATTATTAAACTCATTACTCAATAAGCTTCTACCTCCGAGTGATTCACATAATTGGATTAATTAATGGTTTCTAGACAAAACGGTCACTCGACAAAAAATGAGGAGCTAATAATACATTTATTGATTTCTTAAATCTCTACTAATTAATTAAATAAAAGTTAATGATTTTAAGACAAACTGTCACAATGCTTATATTTAGACAATAACCAACAAAGAAGCTAAGTTGTAAAGCTGATTCAGTTAGAACGCTACGCGCACAAGTGGAGCGTGAATTACACGATTCACACGGTTGAAGTAAGGAGCGCGCGTGTGCCCGTTTCACGTTTTGCAACACGGAGCGTAGGAGACTAGGAGTAGACCCAACAAATCCAAAACCACATTGCTGACAAGTGGCAATCATAAGTAAATAACTTTGAAACCAAATTTAGAAAAAAATACTACTATTACATATTCTTGTACAAATGTAACAGCAGTAAGAAAATCATTTTATTGTATTAATTAAAATATGAGCTGTAATTAACCTTTTTTATTATTAAGAAAAATAAATTGGCTTTTGGTCAAAACATAATCATAATATGTACCATACATTTGAGAGCACGTGTACGAGTAAGACCTTAATTTATTTATGTAATTTGGATTTATATTACATTTAAAAAATATATTTTAAAGTTACTTTTTTGAAACAGCTATATTTCAATATTAATAGTTTTTCACTAATTATAGGAAAAAAAAAGAGAGAGTCAAAACTGTTAGTAATTGAGTTAAAAACACCTCGTAACTGGAAGACACATGTTCAACTAAGTTTAACTGTTTTGACTGCAATTTTATATATTTCCCTTTTTATAAATTTTAATTAATTAAAAAATATCTTTTTGAAAAAAAAGTCTAGTGTTTAGTATTATATATAGGAAAAAAACTTTTCTAAATGGTAACGCCAAAATATACTTTTTGTGTTTACAAGTGTCAAAATATACTAATTAAGACTTTTTGTATTATTCTAACAGTCATATTTTGAAAATAATCACATTAATGAAATAATAATATTAATAACTTTTCTTTAAAAAAAATGCATACCAAATTTAAACCGGTATTTTTAAAAACAAAAAAATTAAGGGTAAAAATGATACTCATAAGAAATGAAATTAAATAATTTAATTTAATTAGTAACATTTTAGTATTCCCTCATGGTTAATTAAGTAGGTAAACTATATATCATTAGAGGTAAAAAAAACAAATTTTAAAAATGAAGAAGTAGAAGTGAAAGCTTGGCTATGGTATATGGACAATGGTGGGTTGAAAGACAAGAATCATGAGTTAAATGAAGAGAGAGAGAGAGAGAGAGAGAGAGAGAGAGAGAGAGAGAGAGAGAGAGAGAGAGAGCGAGAGAGAGAGAGAGAGAGAGAGAGAGAGAGAG